>NW_028125943.1:0-414496 GCF_965194825.1 Balaenoptera physalus | reverse complement strand
ACGTGACCCCCGTCAGCACAATGCCTGATGAACCCTGACATCAAAATGCTAAATGGCACTTGTCATCACAATGCTATATGAAGCCTGTCATCACTATTCACCATGTCACTTGTTTTCACAATGCTCCATGCCCCCTGTAATCCCAGTACTCCATGACCCCTTTCATCACAATGCCCCAATGCCACCTCTCATCACAATTCTCCATGGCATTTGTCATCACGATGCTCCATGACACCTGTCATCACAATGCTCCATGACATATGTCATCACAATGCTCCATGGCCCCTCTCATTACTGTGCTCCATAATAACTTTAATCACATTTCTAGATGACCAGTGCCATCACAATGCCCCATGACATTGTCATCACAATTCGCCATGACCATTGTCATCACAATGCTCCATGAACCATGTCATCACAGGGTCCCAGGATACTTGTCATCACAATGATCCATTACCACTTTCATCACAATGCTCCATGGCCCCTGTAATCACAGTGCTCCATAACACCTTTCATCATAATGCTCCATGACCACTGCCATCTCAATGCCTCATGACGCCTGTCATCACAATTCTCCAAGGCCCCTCTCATCACAATGCTCCATGACACTTGTCATCACATTGCTCCATAACACCTGTCATCACAGTGTTCCCTGCCCATGTCATCACAATGCTCCATGTCCCCTATAATCACAATGCTCCAAGCCTTTTTCCTCACAATGCTCCAGAATTTTGTCATCACAATGTTCCATGACCGTGGCATCACAATGCTCCACGGCCCTTGTCATCACAATGCTCCAGAATTCTTGTCATCACAATGTTCCATGGATGTGTCATCACAAAGGTACATGACCCTGGTCATCACAGTTCTACATGACCTTTGTCATCACAATGCTCTATGTCACTATTCATCACAATTCTCAATGACCACTTTAATCACTATGCTCGCTGACCATTTTCATCACATTTCTCTATTGTCATTACAATTCCCCATGGCCCCTTTCTTCACCATGCTCCATGATGCCTGTCATCACAATGCTCCATGGCTTTTGTTATCACAATGCGCCAGGACCAGTTTCATCACAATACTCCATCCCCCTTGTCATCACAGTGCATAATGAAAGCTTTCATTACAATGCTCCATGACACTTGTCATCACAATGCTCCATGGCATTTATCGTCACAATGCTCCCAGGCACTTTTCATCACGATGTTCCATGAAAACTTTCATCACATTGCTCCATGACCATTGTCATCACAATAGTCCATAGCCTTGTCAACACAATGCTGCATAATCCCTGTCATCACAATTCTCCATGACTGCTGTCATCACAATAATCCAGGACAATTTTCATAACAATGCTTCATGCCCCCAGTCATCACAGGGCTCCATGATACCTTTCATCACAATTCCTAGATGATCAATGTCATCACAATGCCCAATGACACCTGTCATCACAATTCGCTATGACCCTTGTCATCACAATACTCGATGAACCGTGTCATCACAGTGTTCCAGGACACATATCATCACAATGATCGATTACTATTTTCATCACAATGCTCCAATACACCTGTCATCACAATGCTCCATGGCCCCTGTTATCATATTGCTCCATGATCTCTTTCATCACAATGCTCCATGACCACTGTCATCACCATACCTCAAGACGCCTGTCATCTCAATGCTCCATGGCTCTTTTCATCACGAAGCCCCATGGGCCCTGTGATCACAATGCTCCATGCCCTTGTCATCAAAGTGCTCCAGAACGCTTGTCATCATAATGCTCCATGCCAATGTCATCAAAATGTCCCATGACACTGGTCATCACAATGCTCCATGGCTTATGCCATCACAATTTTCCATGGCCCCTTTCATCACAATGCTCCATGCCCTTTTCATCAAAATGCTCCAGAACTCTTGTCATCATAATGCCTCATGCCAATGTCATCAAAATGCCCCATGCCACTTGTCATCACAATGCTCCATGGCCTTTGTCATCACAATGTTCCATGGCCCCTGTCATCACAGTGCTCCATTATACCTTTCATCACAATTCTAGATGACCACTGTCATCACCATGCCCCATGACAGGTATCATAACAATTCGCCATGGTCCTTGTCATCACAATGCTCCATGAACCTTGTCATCACAAGGTTCCAGGACTCTTGTCATCACAATGATCCATGATCACTTTCATCACAATGCTCCATGAAACCTGTCACCTCAATGCTCCATAGCCTTTGTATTCACAATGCTCCATGGCCCCTGTAATCACAGTGCTCCATGACCCCTTTCATCACAACGATCCAAGACCGCTGTCATTACAATGCCCCATGACGCCTGCCACCACAAATCTCCAAGGCCTCTCTTACCAAAAAGCTCCATGATCCCTGTCAGTACAATGTTCGATGACACTTTTCATCACAATGCTCCATGAACCCTGTCATCACAAAGTTCTCTGCCCATATCATCACAATGCTCCTTGTCACCTTTCATCACAATGCTCCATGTCCTTTCATCACAATGCTCCATAATTCTTGTCATCGCAATGTTCCTTGACCGTGTCATCACAATGCTCCATGACCCTTGTCATCACAAAGCTCCATGACCCCTGTCATCACAATGATCCATGATTCCTTTCCTCACAGTGCTCCAGTACCCTTTTCATCACAATGCTCCATGCCATTGTCAGCACAATGTTCCTTGGACCCTGTCATCAAAATGCTCCATCCCCTTTTCATCACAATGCTCCAGATATCCTATCATTACAATGCTCCATGCCCGTGTCAACACAATGCTTCATGACCCCTGTCATCAAAATGCTTTATGAACATTCTTATCACAATGTTCCATGACCCCTGTCATCAAAATGATCCATGACCGTTGTCATCACAATGCTGCATGACACCTCTCATCCCAATCCTCTGTGACTGCTGTCATCATAATGCTCCAGGACAATTTTCATCACAATGCTCCATGCCCCCTGTCATCACAGTGCCCCATAAGCCCTGTAATCCCAATGCTCCATGACCCTGTCATCACAATGCTACATGACCCCTGTCATCACATTGTTCCATGGCCTATGTATTCACAATGTTCCATGGACCCTGTAATCACACTGCTCCATGTTCCTTTTCAACACAATGCTCCATGACCACTGTCATCACAATGTTCCATGAAAGTTGTCCTCAAAATGCTCCATGACCCCGGTCACCACAAGGTTCCCTGCCCTTGTCATCACAATGGTACATGGCCTTGTCATCACAATGTTCCATGGCCTCTGTCATCACAATGCTCCAAGGTCCCTGTCATCACAATGCCTCATGGTCTTTGTAATCACAATGCTCAATGACCACTGTCATCACAATGCTCCATGCCGTTGTCATCACAATGCTCCATGGCCCCTGTAATCACAATGCTCCATGCGCTTGTCATCACAATGTTCCAGAACATTTGTCATCATAATGCTCCATTCCCGTGTCATCACATTGCTCAATGACACTTGTCATCAAAATGTTCCTTGGTCTTTGTCATCACAATGCTCCATGATCCCTGTCATCACAATGATCCCTGCCAATGTCATCACAATGCTCCATGTCTCCTGTAATTACAATGCTCCATGCCCTTGTCATCACAATGCTCCAGTTCTGTTGTCATCACCATGCTTCATGCCAGTGTCATCACAATGCTCCATGAATCTTGTTTTCACAATGCTCCATGGCTCATGTCATCACAATGCTCCATGACCCCTGTGATCACAATGCTCTATGGACTTTGTCATCACAATGACACGTGACCCCCGTCAACACAATGCCTGATGAACCCTGACATCAAAATGCTAAATGGCACTTGTCATCACAATGCTATATGAAGCCTGTAATCAGTATTCACCATGTCACTTGTTTTCACAATGCTCCATGCCCCCTGTAATCCCAGTACTCCATGACCCCTTTCATCACAATGCCCAATGCCACCTCTTATCACAATTCTCCATGGCATTTGTCATCACGATGCTCCATGACACCTGTCATCACAATGCTCCATGACATTTGTCATCACAATGCTTCATGGCCCCTCTCATTACTGTGCTCCATAATAACTTTAATCACATTTCTAGATGACCAGTGCCATCACAATGCCCCATGATATTGTCATCACAATTCGCCATGACCATTGTCATCACAATGCTCCATGAACCATGTCATCACAGGGTCCCAGGACACTTGTCATCACAATGATCCATTACCACTTTCATCACAATGCTCCATGACCACTGTCATATCAATGCCCCATGGCCTTTGTGTTCACAATGCTCCATGGCCCCTGTAATCACAGTGCCTCATAACACCTTTCATCATAATGCTCCATGACCACTGCCATCTCAATGCCTCATGACGCCTGTCATCACAATTCTCCAAGGCCCCTCTCATCACAATGCTCCATGACACTTGTCATCACATTGCTCCATAATACCTGTCATCACAGTGTTCCCTGCCCATGTCATCACAATGCTCCATGTCCCCTATAATCACAATGCTCCAAGCCTTTTTCCTCACAATGCTCCAGAATTTTGTCATCACAATGTTCCATGACCGTGGCATCACAATGCTCCACGGCCCTTGTCATCACAATGCTCCAGAATTCTTGTCATCACAATGTTCCATGGACGTGTCATCACAAAGCTACATGACCCTGGTCATCACAGTTCTCCATGACCTTTGTCATCACAATGCTCTATGTCACTATTCATCACAATTCTCAATGACCACTTTAATCACTATGCTCGCTGACCATTTTCATCACATTTCTCTATTGTCATTACAATTCCCCATGGCCCCTTTCTTCACCATGCTCCATGATGCCTGTCATCACAATGCTCCATGGCTTTTGTTATCACAATGCGCCAGGCCCAGTTTCTTCACAATACTCCATGCCCCTTGTCTTCACAGTGCATAATGAAAGCTTTCATTACAATGCTCCGTGACACTTGTCATCACAATGCTCCATGGCCTTTATCGTCACAATGCTCCCAGGCACTTTTCATCACGATGTTCCATGAAAACTTTCATCACATTGCTCCATGACCATTGTCATCACAATAGTCCATAGCCTTGTCAACACAATGCTGCATAATCCCTATCATCACAATTCTCCATGACTGCTGGCATCACAATAATCCAGGACAATTTTCATAACAATGCTTCATGCCCCCAGTCATCACAGTGCTCCATGATAACTTTCATCACAATTCCTAGATGATCAATGTCATCACAATGCCCAATGACACCTGTCATCATAATTCGCTATGACCCTTGTCATCACAATACTCGATGAACCGTGTCATCACAGCGTTCCAGGACACATGTCATCACAATGATCCATTACTATTTTCATCACAATGCTCCAATACACCTGTCATCACAATGCTCCATGGCCCCTGTTATCATATTGCTCCATGATCTCTTTCATCACAATGCTCCATGACCACTCTCATCACCATACCTCAAGACGCCTGTCATCTCAATGCTCTATGGCTCTTTTCATCACAATGCACCATGGGCCCTGTGATCACAATGCTCCATGTCCTTGTCATCAAAGTGCTCCAGAACTCTTGTCATCATAATGCTCCATGCCAATGTCATCAAAATGCCCCATGACACTTGTCATCAAAATGCTCCATGGCCTTTGTCATCACAATGTTCCATGGCCCCTGTAATCACAGTGCTCCATGACCCCTTTCATCACAATGATCCAAGACCGCTGTCATTACAATGCCCCATGACGCCTGCCACCACAAATCTCCAAGGCCTCTCTTACCAAAAAGCTCCATGATCCCTGTCAGTACAATGTTCGATGACACTTTTCATCACAATGCTCCATGACCCCTGTCATCACAAAGTTCTCTGCCCATATCAACACAATGCTCCTTGTCACCTTTCATCACAATGCTCCATGTCCTTTCATCACAATGCTCCATAATTCTTGTCATCGCAATGTTCCTTGACCGTGTCATCACAATGCTCCATGACCCTTGTCATCACAAAACTCCAGGACCCCTGTCATCACAATGATCCATGATTGCTTTCCTCACTGTGCTCCAGTACCCTTTTCATCACAATGCTCCATGCCATTGTCAGCACAATGCTCCTTGGACCCTGTCATCAAAATGCTCCATCCCCTTTTCATCACAATGCTCCAGATATCCTATCATTACAATGCTCTATGCCCGTGTCAACACAATGCTTCATGACCCCTGTCATCAAAATGCTTTATGAACATTCTTATCACAATGTTCCATGACCCCTGTCATCAAAATGATCCATGACCGTTGTCATCACAATGCTGCATGATACCTTTCATCCCAATCCTCTGTGACTGCTGTCATCATAATGCTCCAGGACAATTTTCACCACAATGCTCCATGCCCCCTGTCATCACAGTGCCCCATAAGCCCTGTAATCCCAATGCTCCATGACTCTGTCATCACAATGCTACATGACCCCTGTCATCACATTGTTCCATGGCCTATGTATTCACAATGTTCCATGGACCCTGTAATCACACTGCTCCATGTTCCTTTTCAACACAATGCTCCATGACCCCTGTCATCACAATGTTCCATGAAAGTTGTCATCAAAATGCTCCATGACCCCGGTCACCACAAGGTTCCCTGCCCTTGTCATCACAATGTTCCATGGCCTCTGTCATCACCATGCTCCATGGTCTTTCTCATCACAATGCTCTATGACCCCTGTCATCACAATGCTTGATGACCATTGTCATCACAGTGCCCCAGGACAGATGTCATAACAATTCGCCATGGTCCTTGTCATCACAATGCTCCATGTCCTTGTCATCAAAGTGCTCCAGAACTCTTGTCATCATAATGCTCCATGCCAATGTCATCAAAATGTCCCATGACAATTGTCATCACAATGCTCCATGGCTTATGCCGTCACAATTTTCCATGGCCACTGTCATCACAATGCTCCATGCCCTTTTCATCAAAATGCTCCAGAACTCTTCTCATCATAATGCTCCATGCCAATGTCATCAAAATGCCCCATGACACTTGTCATCACAATGCTCCATGGCCTTTGTCATCACAATGTTCCATGGCCCCTGTCATCACAGTGCTCCATTATACCTTTCATCACAATTCTAGATGACCACTGTCATCACAGTGCCCCAGGACAGATGTCATAACAATTCGCCATGGTCCTTGTCATCACAATGCTCCATGAACCTTGTCATCACAAGGTTCCAGGACTCTTGTCATCACAATGATCCATGATCACTTTCATCACAATGCTCCATGAAACCTGTCACCTCAATGCTCCATAGCCTTTGTATTCACAATGCTCCATGGCCCCTGTAATCACAGTGCTCCATGACCCCTTTCATCACAACGATCCAAGACCGCTGTCATTACAATGCCCCATGACGCCTGCCACCACAAATCTCCAAGGCCTCTCTTACCAAAAAGCTCCATGATCCCTGTCAGTACAATGTTCGATGACACTTTTCATCACAATGCTCCATGAACCCTGTCATCACAAAGTTCTCTGCCCATATCATCACAATGCTCCTTGTCACCTTTCATCACAATGCTCCATGTCCTTTCATCACAATGCTCCATAATTCTTGTCATCGCAATGTTCCTTGACCGTGTCATCACAATGCTCCATGACCCTTGTCATCACAAAGCTCCATGACCCCTGTCATCACAATGATCCATGATTCCTTTCCTCACAGTGCTCCAGTACCCTTTTCATCACAATGCTCCATGCCATTGTCAGCACAATGTTCCTTGGACCCTGTCATCAAAATGCTCCATCCCCTTTTCATCACAATGCTCCAGATATCCTATCATTACAATGCTCCATGCCCGTGTCAACACAATGCTTCATGACCCCTGTCATCAAAATGCTTTATGAACATTCTTATCACAATGTTCCATGACCCCTGTCATCAAAATGATCCATGACCGTTGTCATCACAATGCTGCATGATACCTCTCATCCCAATCCTCTGTGACTGCTGTCATCATAATGCTCCAGAACAATTTTCATCACAATGCTCCATGCCCCCTGTCATCACAGTGCCCCATAAGCCCTGTAATCCCAATGCTCCATGACCCTGTCATCACAATGCTCCATGACCCCTGTCATCACATTGTTCCATTGCCTATGTATTCACAATGTTCCATGGACCCTGTAATCACACTGCTCCATGTTCCTTTTCAACACAATGCTCCATGACCCCTGTCATCACAATGTTCCATGAAAGTTGTCATCAAAATGCTCCATGACCCCGGTCACCACAAGGTTCCCTGCCCTTGTCATCACAATGGTACATGGCCTTGTCATCACAATGTTCCATGGCCTCTGTCATCACCATGCTCCATGGTCTTTCTCATCACAATGCTCTATGACCCCTGTCATCACAATGCTTGATGACCATTGTCATCACAATGCTCCAAGGTCCCTGTCATCACAATGCCTCATGGTCTTTGTAATCACAATGCTCAATGACCACTGTCATCACAATGCTCCATGGCCCCTGTAATCACAATGCTCCATGCGCTTGTCATCACAATGCTCCAGAACATTTGTCATCATAATGCTCCATTCCCGTGTCATCACATTGCTCAATGACACTTGTCATCAAAATGTTCCTTGGCCTTTGTCATCACAATGCTCCATGATCCCTGTCATCACAATGATCCCTGCCAATGTCATCACAATGCTCCATGTCTCCTGTAATCACAATGCACCATGCCCTTGTCATCACAATGCTCCAGTTCTGTTGTCACCACCATGCTTCATGCCAGTTTCATCACAATGCTCCATGAATCTTGTCTTCACAATGCTCCATGGCCCATGTCATCACAATGCTCCATGACCCCTGTGATCACAATGCTCTATGGACTTTGTCATCACAATGACACGTGACCCCCGTCAGCACAATGCCTGATGAACCCTGACATCAAAATGCTAAATGGCACTTGTCATCACAATGCTATATGAAGCCTGTCATCACTATTCACCATGTCACTTGTTTTCACAATGCTCCATGCCCCCTGTAATCCCAGTACTCCATGACCCCTTTCATCACAATGCCCAATGCCACCTCTCATCACAATTCTCCATGGCATTTGTCATCACGATGCTCCATGACACCTGTCATCACAATGCTCCATGACATATGTCATCACAATGCTCCATGGCCCCTCTCATTACTGTGCTCCATAATAACTTTAATCACATTTCTAGATGACCAGTGCCATCACAATGCCCCATGACATTGTCATCACAATTCGCCATGACCATTGTCATCACAATGCTCCATGAACCATGTCATCACAGGGTCCCAGGATACTTGTCATCACAATGATCCATTACCACTTTCATCACAATGCTCCATGGCCCCTGTAATCACAGTGCTCCATAACACCTTTCATCATAATGCTCCATGACCACTGCCATCTCAATGCCTCATGACGCCTGTCATCACAATTCTCCAAGGCCCCTCTCATCACAATGCTCCATGACACTTGTCATCACATTGCTCCATAACACCTGTCATCACAGTGTTCCCTGCCCATGTCATCACAATGCTCCATGTCCCCTATAATCACAATGCTCCAAGCCTTTTTCCTCACAATGCTCCAGAATTTTGTCATCACAATGTTCCATGACCGTGGCATCACAATGCTCCACGGCCCTTGTCATCACAATGCTCCAGAATTCTTGTCATCACAATGTTCCATGGATGTGTCATCACAAAGGTACATGACCCTGGTCATCACAGTTCTACATGACCTTTGTCATCACAATGCTCTATGTCACTATTCATCACAATTCTCAATGACCACTTTAATCACTATGCTCGCTGACCATTTTCATCACATTTCTCTATTGTCATTACAATTCCCCATGGCCCCTTTCTTCACCATGCTCCATGATGCCTGTCATCACAATGCTCCATGGCTTTTGTTATCACAATGCGCCAGGACCAGTTTCATCACAATACTCCATCCCCCTTGTCATCACAGTGCATAATGAAAGCTTTCATTACAATGCTCCATGACACTTGTCATCACAATGCTCCATGGCATTTATCGTCACAATGCTCCCAGGCACTTTTCATCACGATGTTCCATGAAAACTTTCATCACATTGCTCCATGACCATTGTCATCACAATAGTCCATAGCCTTGTCAACACAATGCTGCATAATCCCTGTCATCACAATTCTCCATGACTGCTGTCATCACAATAATCCAGGACAATTTTCATAACAATGCTTCATGCCCCCAGTCATCACAGGGCTCCATGATACCTTTCATCACAATTCCTAGATGATCAATGTCATCACAATGCCCAATGACACCTGTCATCACAATTCGCTATGACCCTTGTCATCACAATACTCGATGAACCGTGTCATCACAGTGTTCCAGGACACATATCATCACAATGATCGATTACTATTTTCATCACAATGCTCCAATACACCTGTCATCACAATGCTCCATGGCCCCTGTTATCATATTGCTCCATGATCTCTTTCATCACAATGCTCCATGACCACTGTCATCACCATACCTCAAGACGCCTGTCATCTCAATGCTCCATGGCTCTTTTCATCACGAAGCCCCATGGGCCCTGTGATCACAATGCTCCATGCCCTTGTCATCAAAGTGCTCCAGAACGCTTGTCATCATAATGCTCCATGCCAATGTCATCAAAATGTCCCATGACACTGGTCATCACAATGCTCCATGGCTTATGCCATCACAATTTTCCATGGCCCCTTTCATCACAATGCTCCATGCCCTTTTCATCAAAATGCTCCAGAACTCTTGTCATCATAATGCCTCATGCCAATGTCATCAAAATGCCCCATGCCACTTGTCATCACAATGCTCCATGGCCTTTGTCATCACAATGTTCCATGGCCCCTGTCATCACAGTGCTCCATTATACCTTTCATCACAATTCTAGATGACCACTGTCATCACCATGCCCCATGACAGGTATCATAACAATTCGCCATGGTCCTTGTCATCACAATGCTCCATGAACCTTGTCATCACAAGGTTCCAGGACTCTTGTCATCACAATGATCCATGATCACTTTCATCACAATGCTCCATGAAACCTGTCACCTCAATGCTCCATAGCCTTTGTATTCACAATGCTCCATGGCCCCTGTAATCACAGTGCTCCATGACCCCTTTCATCACAACGATCCAAGACCGCTGTCATTACAATGCCCCATGACGCCTGCCACCACAAATCTCCAAGGCCTCTCTTACCAAAAAGCTCCATGATCCCTGTCAGTACAATGTTCGATGACACTTTTCATCACAATGCTCCATGAACCCTGTCATCACAAAGTTCTCTGCCCATATCATCACAATGCTCCTTGTCACCTTTCATCACAATGCTCCATGTCCTTTCATCACAATGCTCCATAATTCTTGTCATCGCAATGTTCCTTGACCGTGTCATCACAATGCTCCATGACCCTTGTCATCACAAAGCTCCATGACCCCTGTCATCACAATGATCCATGATTCCTTTCCTCACAGTGCTCCAGTACCCTTTTCATCACAATGCTCCATGCCATTGTCAGCACAATGTTCCTTGGACCCTGTCATCAAAATGCTCCATCCCCTTTTCATCACAATGCTCCAGATATCCTATCATTACAATGCTCCATGCCCGTGTCAACACAATGCTTCATGACCCCTGTCATCAAAATGCTTTATGAACATTCTTATCACAATGTTCCATGACCCCTGTCATCAAAATGATCCATGACCGTTGTCATCACAATGCTGCATGACACCTCTCATCCCAATCCTCTGTGACTGCTGTCATCATAATGCTCCAGGACAATTTTCATCACAATGCTCCATGCCCCCTGTCATCACAGTGCCCCATAAGCCCTGTAATCCCAATGCTCCATGACCCTGTCATCACAATGCTACATGACCCCTGTCATCACATTGTTCCATGGCCTATGTATTCACAATGTTCCATGGACCCTGTAATCACACTGCTCCATGTTCCTTTTCAACACAATGCTCCATGACCACTGTCATCACAATGTTCCATGAAAGTTGTCCTCAAAATGCTCCATGACCCCGGTCACCACAAGGTTCCCTGCCCTTGTCATCACAATGGTACATGGCCTTGTCATCACAATGTTCCATGGCCTCTGTCATCACAATGCTCCAAGGTCCCTGTCATCACAATGCCTCATGGTCTTTGTAATCACAATGCTCAATGACCACTGTCATCACAATGCTCCATGCCGTTGTCATCACAATGCTCCATGGCCCCTGTAATCACAATGCTCCATGCGCTTGTCATCACAATGTTCCAGAACATTTGTCATCATAATGCTCCATTCCCGTGTCATCACATTGCTCAATGACACTTGTCATCAAAATGTTCCTTGGTCTTTGTCATCACAATGCTCCATGATCCCTGTCATCACAATGATCCCTGCCAATGTCATCACAATGCTCCATGTCTCCTGTAATTACAATGCTCCATGCCCTTGTCATCACAATGCTCCAGTTCTGTTGTCATCACCATGCTTCATGCCAGTGTCATCACAATGCTCCATGAATCTTGTTTTCACAATGCTCCATGGCTCATGTCATCACAATGCTCCATGACCCCTGTGATCACAATGCTCTATGGACTTTGTCATCACAATGACACGTGACCCCCGTCAACACAATGCCTGATGAACCCTGACATCAAAATGCTAAATGGCACTTGTCATCACAATGCTATATGAAGCCTGTAATCAGTATTCACCATGTCACTTGTTTTCACAATGCTCCATGCCCCCTGTAATCCCAGTACTCCATGACCCCTTTCATCACAATGCCCAATGCCACCTCTTATCACAATTCTCCATGGCATTTGTCATCACGATGCTCCATGACACCTGTCATCACAATGCTCCATGACATTTGTCATCACAATGCTTCATGGCCCCTCTCATTACTGTGCTCCATAATAACTTTAATCACATTTCTAGATGACCAGTGCCATCACAATGCCCCATGATATTGTCATCACAATTCGCCATGACCATTGTCATCACAATGCTCCATGAACCATGTCATCACAGGGTCCCAGGACACTTGTCATCACAATGATCCATTACCACTTTCATCACAATGCTCCATGACCACTGTCATATCAATGCCCCATGGCCTTTGTGTTCACAATGCTCCATGGCCCCTGTAATCACAGTGCCTCATAACACCTTTCATCATAATGCTCCATGACCACTGCCATCTCAATGCCTCATGACGCCTGTCATCACAATTCTCCAAGGCCCCTCTCATCACAATGCTCCATGACACTTGTCATCACATTGCTCCATAATACCTGTCATCACAGTGTTCCCTGCCCATGTCATCACAATGCTCCATGTCCCCTATAATCACAATGCTCCAAGCCTTTTTCCTCACAATGCTCCAGAATTTTGTCATCACAATGTTCCATGACCGTGGCATCACAATGCTCCACGGCCCTTGTCATCACAATGCTCCAGAATTCTTGTCATCACAATGTTCCATGGACGTGTCATCACAAAGCTACATGACCCTGGTCATCACAGTTCTCCATGACCTTTGTCATCACAATGCTCTATGTCACTATTCATCACAATTCTCAATGACCACTTTAATCACTATGCTCGCTGACCATTTTCATCACATTTCTCTATTGTCATTACAATTCCCCATGGCCCCTTTCTTCACCATGCTCCATGATGCCTGTCATCACAATGCTCCATGGCTTTTGTTATCACAATGCGCCAGGCCCAGTTTCTTCACAATACTCCATGCCCCTTGTCTTCACAGTGCATAATGAAAGCTTTCATTACAATGCTCCGTGACACTTGTCATCACAATGCTCCATGGCCTTTATCGTCACAATGCTCCCAGGCACTTTTCATCACGATGTTCCATGAAAACTTTCATCACATTGCTCCATGACCATTGTCATCACAATAGTCCATAGCCTTGTCAACACAATGCTGCATAATCCCTATCATCACAATTCTCCATGACTGCTGGCATCACAATAATCCAGGACAATTTTCATAACAATGCTTCATGCCCCCAGTCATCACAGTGCTCCATGATAACTTTCATCACAATTCCTAGATGATCAATGTCATCACAATGCCCAATGACACCTGTCATCATAATTCGCTATGACCCTTGTCATCACAATACTCGATGAACCGTGTCATCACAGCGTTCCAGGACACATGTCATCACAATGATCCATTACTATTTTCATCACAATGCTCCAATACACCTGTCATCACAATGCTCCATGGCCCCTGTTATCATATTGCTCCATGATCTCTTTCATCACAATGCTCCATGACCACTCTCATCACCATACCTCAAGACGCCTGTCATCTCAATGCTCTATGGCTCTTTTCATCACAATGCACCATGGGCCCTGTGATCACAATGCTCCATGTCCTTGTCATCAAAGTGCTCCAGAACTCTTGTCATCATAATGCTCCATGCCAATGTCATCAAAATGCCCCATGACACTTGTCATCAAAATGCTCCATGGCCTTTGTCATCACAATGTTCCATGGCCCCTGTAATCACAGTGCTCCATGACCCCTTTCATCACAATGATCCAAGACCGCTGTCATTACAATGCCCCATGACGCCTGCCACCACAAATCTCCAAGGCCTCTCTTACCAAAAAGCTCCATGATCCCTGTCAGTACAATGTTCGATGACACTTTTCATCACAATGCTCCATGACCCCTGTCATCACAAAGTTCTCTGCCCATATCATCACAATGCTCCTTGTCACCTTTCATCACAATGCTCCATGTCCTTTCATCACAATGCTCCATAATTCTTGTCATCGCAATGTTCCTTGACCGTGTCATCACAATGCTCCATGACCCTTGTCATCACAAAACTCCAGGACCCCTGTCATCACAATGATCCATGATTGCTTTCCTCACTGTGCTCCAGTACCCTTTTCATCACAATGCTCCATGCCATTGTCAGCACAATGCTCCTTGGACCCTGTCATCAAAATGCTCCATCCCCTTTTCATCACAATGCTCCAGATATCCTATCATTACAATGCTCTATGCCCGTGTCAACACAATGCTTCATGACCCCTGTCATCAAAATGCTTTATGAACATTCTTATCACAATGTTCCATGACCCCTGTCATCAAAATGATCCATGACCGTTGTCATCACAATGCTGCATGATACCTTTCATCCCAATCCTCTGTGACTGCTGTCATCATAATGCTCCAGGACAATTTTCACCACAATGCTCCATGCCCCCTGTCATCACAGTGCCCCATAAGCCCTGTAATCCCAATGCTCCATGACTCTGTCATCACAATGCTACATGACCCCTGTCATCACATTGTTCCATGGCCTATGTATTCACAATGTTCCATGGACCCTGTAATCACACTGCTCCATGTTCCTTTTCAACACAATGCTCCATGACCCCTGTCATCACAATGTTCCATGAAAGTTGTCATCAAAATGCTCCATGACCCCGGTCACCACAAGGTTCCCTGCCCTTGTCATCACAATGTTCCATGGCCTCTGTCATCACCATGCTCCATGGTCTTTCTCATCACAATGCTCTATGACCCCTGTCATCACAATGCTTGATGACCATTGTCATCACAGTGCCCCAGGACAGATGTCATAACAATTCGCCATGGTCCTTGTCATCACAATGCTCCATGTCCTTGTCATCAAAGTGCTCCAGAACTCTTGTCATCATAATGCTCCATGCCAATGTCATCAAAATGTCCCATGACAATTGTCATCACAATGCTCCATGGCTTATGCCGTCACAATTTTCCATGGCCACTGTCATCACAATGCTCCATGCCCTTTTCATCAAAATGCTCCAGAACTCTTCTCATCATAATGCTCCATGCCAATGTCATCAAAATGCCCCATGACACTTGTCATCACAATGCTCCATGGCCTTTGTCATCACAATGTTCCATGGCCCCTGTCATCACAGTGCTCCATTATACCTTTCATCACAATTCTAGATGACCACTGTCATCACAGTGCCCCAGGACAGATGTCATAACAATTCGCCATGGTCCTTGTCATCACAATGCTCCATGAACCTTGTCATCACAAGGTTCCAGGACTCTTGTCATCACAATGATCCATGATCACTTTCATCACAATGCTCCATGGAACCTGTCACCTCAATGCTCCATACCCTTTGTATTCACAATGCTCCATGGCCCCTGTAATCACAGTGCTCCATGACCCCTTTCATCACAATGATCCAAGACCGCTGTCATTACAATGCCCCATGACGCCTGCCACCACAAATCTCCAAGGCCTCTCTTACCAAAAAGCTCCATGATCCATGTCAGTACAATGTTCGATGACACTTTTCATCACAACGCTCCATGACCCCTGTCATCACAAAGTTCTCTGCCCATATCATCACAATGCTCCTTGTCACCTTTCATCACAATGCTCCATGTCCTTTCTTCAAAATGCTCCATAATTCTTGTCATCGCAATGTTCCTTGACTGTGTCATCACAATGCTCCATGACCCTTGTCATCACAAAGCTCCATGACCCCTGTCATCACAATGATCCATGATTCCTTTCCTCACAGTGCTCCAGTACCCTTTTCATCACAATGCTCCATGCCATTGTCAGCACAATGCTCCTTGGACCCTGTCATCAAAATGCTCCATCCCCTTTTCATCACAATGCTCCAGATATCCTATCATTACAATGCTCCATGCCCGTTTCAACACAATGCTTCATGACCCCTGTCATCAAAATGCTTTATGAACATTCTTATCACAATGTTCCATGACCCCTGTCATCAAAATGATCCATGACCGTTGTCATCACAATGCTGCATGATACCTCTCATCCCAATCCTCTGTGACTGCTGTCATCATAATGCTCCAGAACAATTTTCATCACAATGCTCCATGCCCCCTGTCATCACAGTGCCCCATAAGCCCTGTAATCCCAATGCTCCATGACCCTGTCATCACAATGCTCCATGACCCCTGTCATCACATTGTTCCATTGCCTATGTATTCACAATGTTCCATGGACCCTGTAATCACACTGCTCCATGTTCCTTTTCAACACAATGCTCCATGACCCCTGTCATCACAATGTTCCATGAAAGTTGTCATCAAAATGCTCCATGACCCCGGTCACCACAAGGTTCCCTGCCCTTGTCATCACAATGGTACATGGCCTTGTCATCACAATGTTCCATGGCCTCTGTCATCACCATGCTCCATGGTCTTTCTCATCACAATGCTCTATGACCCCTGTCATCACAATGCTTGATGACCATTGTCATCACAATGCTCCAAGGTCCCTGTCATCACAATGCCTCATGGTCTTTGTAATCACAATGCTCAATGACCACTGTCATCACAATGCTCCATGGCCCCTGTAATCACAATGCTCCATGCGCTTGTCATCACAATGCTCCAGAACATTTGTCATCATAATGCTCCATTCCCGTGTCATCACATTGCTCAATGACACTTGTCATCAAAATGTTCCTTGGCCTTTGTCATCACAATGCTCCATGATCCCTGTCATCACAATGATCCCTGCCAATGTCATCACAATGCTCCATGTCTCCTGTAATCACAATGCACCATGCCCTTGTCATCACAATGCTCCAGTTCTGTTGTCACCACCATGCTTCATGCCAGTTTCATCACAATGCTCCATGAATCTTGTCTTCACAATGCTCCATGGCCCATGTCATCACAATGCTCCATGACCCCTGTGATCACAATGCTCTATGGACTTTGTCATCACAATGACACGTGACCCCCGTCAGCACAATGCCTGATGAACCCTGACATCAAAATGCTAAATGGCACTTGTCATCACAATGCTATATGAAGCCTGTCATCACTATTCACCATGTCACTTGTTTTCACAATGCTCCATGCCCCCTGTAATCCCAGTACTCCATGACCCCTTTCATCACAATGCCCAATGCCACCTCTCATCACAATTCTCCATGGCATTTGTCATCACGATGCTCCATGACACCTGTCATCACAATGCTCCATGACATATGTCATCACAATGCTCCATGGCCCCTCTCATTTCTGTGCTCCATAATAACTTTAATCACATTTCTAGATGACCAGTGCCATCACAATGCCCCATGACATTGTCATCACAATTCGCCATGACCATTGTCATCACAATGCTCCATGAACCATGTCATCACAGGGTCCCAGGATACTTGTCATCACAATGATCCATTACCACTTTCATCACAATGCTCCATGGCCCCTGTAATCACAGTGCTCCATAACACCATTCATCATAATGCTCCATGACCACTGCCATCTCAATGCCTCATGACGCCTGTCATCACAATTCTCCAAGGCCCCTCTCATCACAATGCTCCATGACACATGTCATCACATTGCTCCATAACACCTGTCATCACAGTGTTCCCTGCCCATGTCATCACAATGCTCCATGTCCCCTATAATCACAATGCTCCAAGCCTTTTTCCTCACAATGCTCCAGAATTTTGTCATCACAATGTTCCATGACCGTGGCATCACAATGCTCCACGGCCCTTGTCATCACAATGCTCCAGAATTCTTGTCATCACAATGTTCCATGGATGTGTCATCACAAAGGTACATGACCCTGGTCATCACAGTTCTACATGACCTTTGTCATCACAATGCTCTATGTCACTATTCATCACAATTCTCAATGACCACTTTAATCACTATGCTCGCTGACCATTTTCATCACATTTCTCTATTGTCATTACAATTCCCCATGGCCCCTTTCTTCACCATGCTCCATGATGCCTGTCATCACAATGCTCCATGGCTTTTGTTATCACAATGCGCCAGGACCAGTTTCATCACAATACTCCATCCCCCTTGTCATCACAGTGCATAATGAAAGCTTTCATTACAATGCTCCATGACACTTGTCATCACAATGCTCCATGGCATTTATCGTCACAATGCTCCCAGGCACTTTTCATCACGATGTTCCATGAAAACTTTCATCACATTGCTCCATGACCATTGTCATCACAATAGTCCATAGCCTTGTCAACACAATGCTGCATAATCCCTGTCATCACAATTCTCCATGACTGCTGTCATCACAATAATCCAGGACAATTTTCATAACAATGCTTCATGCCCCCAGTCATCACAGGGCTCCATGATACCTTTCATCACAATTCCTAGATGATCAATGTCATCACAATGCCCAATGACACCTGTCATCACAATTCGCTATGACCCTTGTCATCACAATACTCGATGAACCGTGTCATCACAGTGTTCCAGGACACATATCATCACAATGATCGATTACTATTTTCATCACAATGCTCCAATACACCTGTCATCACAATGCTCCATGGCCCCTGTTATCATATTGCTCCATGATCTCTTTCATCACAATGCTCCATGACCACTGTCATCACCATACCTCAAGACGCCTGTCATCTCAATGCTCCATGGCTCTTTTCATCACGAAGCCCCATGGGCCCTGTGATCACAATGCTCCATGCCCTTGTCATCAAAGTGCTCCAGAACGCTTGTCATCATAATGCTCCATGCCAATGTCATCAAAATGTCCCATGACACTGGTCATCACAATGCTCCATGGCTTATGCCATCACAATTTTCCATGGCCCCTTTCATCACAATGCTCCATGCCCTTTTCATCAAAATGCTCCAGAACTCTTGTCATCATAATGCCTCATGCCAATGTCATCAAAATGCCCCATGCCACTTGTCATCACAATGCTCCATGGCCTTTGTCATCACAATGTTCCATGGCCCCTGTCATCACAGTGCTCCATTATACCTTTCATCACAATTCTAGATGACCACTGTCATCACCATGCCCCATGACAGGTATCATAACAATTCGCCATGGTCCTTGTCATCACAATGCTCCATGAACCTTGTCATCACAAGGTTCCAGGACTCTTGTCATCACAATGATCCATGATCACTTTCATCACAATGCTCCATGAAACCTGTCACCTCAATGCTCCATAGCCTTTGTATTCACAATGCTCCATGGCCCCTGTAATCACAGTGCTCCATGACCCCTTTCATCACAACGATCCAAGACCGCTGTCATTACAATGCCCCATGACGCCTGCCACCACAAATCTCCAAGGCCTCTCTTACCAAAAAGCTCCATGATCCCTGTCAGTACAATGTTCGATGACACTTTTCATCACAATGCTCCATGAACCCTGTCATCACAAAGTTCTCTGCCCATATCATCACAATGCTCCTTGTCACCTTTCATCACAATGCTCCATGTCCTTTCATCACAATGCTCCATAATTCTTGTCATCGCAATGTTCCTTGACCGTGTCATCACAATGCTCCATGACCCTTGTCATCACAAAGCTCCATGACCCCTGTCATCACAATGATCCATGATTCCTTTCCTCACAGTGCTCCAGTACCCTTTTCATCACAATGCTCCATGCCATTGTCAGCACAATGTTCCTTGGACCCTGTCATCAAAATGCTCCATCCCCTTTTCATCACAATGCTCCAGATATCCTATCATTACAATGCTCCATGCCCGTGTCAACACAATGCTTCATGACCCCTGTCATCAAAATGCTTTATGAACATTCTTATCACAATGTTCCATGACCCCTGTCATCAAAATGATCCATGACCGTTGTCATCACAATGCTGCATGATACCTTTCATCCCAATCCTCTGTGACTGCTGTCATCATAATGCTCCAGGACAATTTTCATCACAATGCTCCATGCCCCCTGTCATCACAGTGCCCCATAAGCCCTGTAATCCCAATGCTCCATGACCCTGTCATCACAATGCTACATGACCCCTGTCATCACATTGTTCCATGGCCTATGTATTCACAATGTTCCATGGACCCTGTAATCACACTGCTCCATGTTCCTTTTCAACACAATGCTCCATGAACCCTGTCATCACAATGTTCCATGAAAGTTGTCATCAAAATGCTCCATGACCCTGGTCACCACAAGGTTCCCTGCCCTTGTCATCACAATGGTACATGGCCTTGTCATCACAATGTTCCATGGCCTCTGTCATCACCATGCTCCATGGTCTTTCTCATCACAATGCTCTATGACCCCTGTCATCACAATGCTTGATGACCATTGTCATCACAATGCTCCAAGGTCCCTGTCATCACAATGCCTCATGGTCTTTGTAATCACAATGCTCAATGACCACTGTCATCACAATGCTCCATGCCGTTGTCATCACAATGCTCCATGGCCCCTGTAATCACAATGCTCCATGCGCTTGTCATCACAATGCTCCAGAACATTTGTCATCATAATGCTCCATTCCCGTGTCAACACATTGCTCAATGACACTTGTCATCAAAATGTTCCTTGGTCTTTGTCATCACAATGCTCCATGATCCCAGTCATCACAATGATCCCTGCCAATGTCATCACAATGCTCCATGTCTCGTGTAATCACAATGCTCCATGCCCTTGTCATCACAATGCTCCAGTTCTGTTGTCATCACCATGCTTCATGCCAGTGTCATCACAATGCTCCATGAATCTTGTCTTCACAATGCTCGATGGCCCATGTCATCACAATGCTCCATGACCCCTGTGATCACAATGCTCTATGGCCTTTGTCATCACAATGACACGTGACCCCCGTCAACACAATGCCTGATGAACCCTGACATCAAAATGCTAAATGGCACTTGTCATCACAATGCTATATGAAGCCTGTCATCACTATTCACCATGTCACTTGTTTTCACAATTCTCCATGCACGCCCCCTGTAATCCCAGTACTCCATGACCCCTTTCATCACAATACCCAATGCCACCTCTCATCACAATTCTCCATGGCATGTGTCATCACGATGCTCCATGACACCTTTCATCACAATGCTCCATGACACTTGTCATCACAATGCTCCATGGCCCCTCTCATTACTGTGCTCCATAATAACTTGAATCACATTTCTAGATGACCAGTGCCATCACAATGCCCCATGACATTGTCATCACAATTCGCCATGACCATTGTCATCACAATGCTCCATGAACCATGTCATCACAGGGTCCCAGGACCCTTGTCATCACAATGATCCATTACCACTTTCATCACAATGCTCCATGACCACTGTCATCTCAATGCCCCATGGCCTTTGTATTCACAATGCTCCATGGCCCCTGTAATCACAGTGCTCCATAACACCTTCCATCATAATGCTCCATGACCACTGCCATCTCAATGCCTCATGACGCCTGTCATCACAATTCTCCAAGGCACCTCTCATCACAATGCTCCATGACCCTTGTCATCACAATGTTCCATGAAAGTTGTCATCAAAATGCTCCATGACCCCGGTCACCACAAGGTTCCTTGCCCTTGTCATCACAATGGTACATGGCCTTGTCATCACAATGTTCCATGGCCTCTGTCATCACCATGCTCCATGGTCTTTCTCATCACAATGCTCTATGACCCCTGTCATCACAATGCTTGATGACCATTGTCATCACAATGCTCCAAGGTCCCTGTCATCACAATGCCTCATGGTCTTTGTAATCAAAATGCTCAATGACCACTGTCATCACAATGCTCCATGCCGTTGTCATCACAATGCTCCATGGCCCCTGTAATCACAATGCTCCATGCGCTTGTCATCACAATGCTCCAGAACATTTGTCATCATAATGCTCCATTCCCGTGTCATCACATTGCTCAATGACACTTGTCATCAAAATGTTCCTTGGTCTTTCTCATCACAATGCTCCATGATCCCTGTCATCACAATGTTCCCTGCCAATGTCATCACAATGCTCCATGTCTCCTGTAATCACAATCCTCCATGCCCTTGTCATCACAATGCTCCAGTTCTGTTGTCATCACCATGCTTCATGCCAGGGTCATCACAATGCTCCATGAATCTTGTCTTCACAATGCTCCATGGCCCATGTCATCACAATGCTCCATGACCCCTGTGATCACAATGCTCTATGGCCTTTGTCATCACAATGACACGTGACCCCCGTCAACACAATGCCTGATGAACCCTGACATCAAAATGCTAAATGGCACTTGTCATCACAATGCTATATGAAGCCTGTCATCACTATTCACCATGTCACTTGTTTTCACAATGCTCCATGCCCCCTGTAATCCCAGTACTCCATGACCCCTTTCATCACAATGCCCAATGCCACCTCTCATCACAATTCTCCATGGCATTTGTCATCACGATGCTTCATGACACCTGTCATCACAATGCTCCATGACACTTGTCATCACAATGCTCCATGGCCCCTCTCATTACTGTGCTCCATAATAACTTGAATCACATTTCTAGATGACCAGTGCCATCACAATGCCCCATGACATTGTCATCACAATTCACCATGACCATTGTCATCACAATGCTCCATGAACCATGTCATCACAGGGTCCGAGGACACTTGTCATCACAATGATCCATTACCACTTTCATCACAATGCTCCATGACCACTGTCATCTCAATGCCCCATGGCCTTTGTATTCACAATGCTCCATGGCCCCTGTAATCACAGTGCTCCATAACACCTTTCATCATAATGCTCCATGACCACTGCCATCTCAATGCCTCATGACCCCTGTCATCACAATTCTCCAAGGCCCCTTTCATCACAACGCTCCATGACACTTGTCATCACATTGCTCCATAACAACTGTCATCACAGTGTTCCCTGCCCATGTCATCACAATGCTCCATGTCCTCTATAATCACAATGCTCCAAGCCTTTTTCCTCACAATGCTCCAGAATTTTGTCATCACAATGATCCATGACCGTGGCATCACAATGCTCCACGGCCCTTGTCATCACAATGCTCCAGAATTCTTGTCATCACAATGTTCCATGGACGTGTCATCACAAAGCTACATGACCCTGGTCATCACAGTTCTCCATGACCTTTGTCATCACAATGCTCTATGTCACTATTCATCACAATTCTCAATGCCCACTTTAATCACTATGCTCGATGACCATTTTCATCACATTTCTCTATTGTCTTTAAAATTCCCCATGGCCCCTTTCTTCACCATGCTCCATGATGCCTGTCATCACAGTGCTCCATGGCTTTTGTTATCACAATGCGCCAGGACCAGTTTCATCACAATACTCCATCCCCCTTGTCATCACAGTGCATAATGAAAGCTTTCATTACAATGCTCCGTGACACTTGTCATCACAATGCTCCATGGCCTTTATCGTCACAATGCTCCCAGGCACTTTTCATCACGATGTTCCATGAAAACTTTCATCACATTGCTCCATGACCATTGTCATCACAATAGTCCATAGCCTTGTCAACACAATGCTGCATAATCCCTGTCATCACAATTCTCCATGACTGCTGTCATCACAATAACCCAGGACAATTTTCATAACAATGCTTCATGCCCCCAGTCATCACCTTGCTCCATGATACCTTTCATCACAATTCCTAGATGATCAATGTCATCACAATGCCCAATGACACCTGTCATCACAATTCGCTATGACCCTTGTCATCACAATACTCGATGAACCGTGTCATCACAGTGTTCCAGGACACATGTCATCACAATGATCCATTACTATTTTCATCACAATGCTCCAATACACCTGTCATCACAATGCTCCATGGCCCCTGTTATCATATTGCTCCATGATCTCTTTCATCACAATGCTCCATGACCACTGTCATCACCATACCTCAAGACGCCTGTCATCTCAATGCTCCATGGCTCTTTTCATCACAATGCCCCATGGGCCCTGTGATCACAATGCTCCATGCCCTTGTCATCAAAGTGCTCCAGAGCTCTTGTCATCATAATGCTCCATGCCAATGTCATCAAAATGTCCCATGACACTTGTCATCACAATGCTCCATGGCTTATGCCATCACAATTTTCCATGGTCCCTGTCATCACAATGCTTCCATGCCCTTTTCATCAAAACGCTCCAGAACTCTTTTCATCATAATGCTCCATGCCAATGTCATCAAAATGCCCCATGACACTTGTCATCACAATGCTCCATGGCCTTTGTCATCACAATGTTCCATGGCCCCTGTCATCACAGTGCTCCATTATACCTTTCATCACAATTCTAGATGACCACTGTCATCACCATGCCCCATGACAGATGTCATAACAATTCGCCATGGTCCTTGTCATCACAATGCTCCATGAACCTTGTCATCACAAGGTTCCAGGACTCTTGTCATCACAATGATCCATGATCACTTTCATCACAATGCTCCATGAAACCTGTCACCTCAATGCTCCATAGCCTTTGTATTCACAATGCTCCATGGCCCCTGTAATCACAGTGCTTCATGACCCCTTTCATCACAATGATCTAAGACCGCTCTCATTAGAATGCCCCATGACGCCTGCCACCACAAATCTCCAAGGCCTCTCTTACCAAAAAGCTCCATGATCCCTGTGGGTACAATGTTTGATGACACTTTTCATCACAATGCTCCATGACCCCTGTCATCACAAAGTTCTCTGACCATATCATCACAATGCTCCTTGTCACCTTTCATCACAATGCTCCATGTCCTTTCATCACAATGCTCCATAATTCTTGTCATCGCAATGTTCCTTATCCGTGTCATCACAATGCTCCATGACCCTTGTCATCACAAAGCTCCATGACACCTGTCATCACAATGATCCATGATTCCTTTCCTCACAGTGCTCCAGTACCCTTTTCATAACAATGCTCCATGCCATTGTCAGCACAATGCTCCTTGGACCCTGTCATCAAAATGCTCCATCCCATTTTCATCACAATGCTCCAGATATCCTATCATTAAAATGCTCCATGCCCGTGTCAACACAATGCTTCATGACCCCTGTCATCAAAATGCTTTATGAACATTCTTATCACAATGTTCCATGACCCCAGTCATCAAAATGATCCATGACCGTAGTCATCACAATGCTGCATGATACATTTCATCGCAATCCTCTGTGACGGCTGTCATCATAATGCTCCAGGACTATTTTCATCACAATGCTCCATGCCCACTGTCATCACAGTGCCCCATAAGACCTGTAATCCCAATGCTCCATGACCCTGTCATCACAATGCTACATGACCCCTGTCATCACATTGTTCCATGGCCTATGTATTCACAATGTTCCATGGACCCTGTAATCACACTGCTCCATGTTCCTTTTCAACACAATGCTCCATGACCCCTGTCATCACAATATTCCATGAAAGTTGTCATCAAAATGCTCCATGACTCCGGTCACCACAAGGTTCCCTGCCCTTGTCATCACAATGGTACATGGCCTTGTCATCACAATGTTCCATGGCCTCTGTCATCACCATGCTCCATGGTCTTTCTCATCACAATGCTCTATGACCCCTGTCATCACAATGCTTGATGACCATTGTCATCACAATGCTCCAAGGTCCCTGTCATCACAATGCCTCATGGTCTTTGTAATCACAATGCTCAATGACCACTGTCATCACAATGCTCCATGCCGTTGTCATCACAATGCTCCATGGCCCCTCTCATTACTGTGCTCCATAATAACTTGAATCACATTTCTAGATGACCAGTGCCATCACAATGCCCCATGACATTGTCATCACAATTCGCCATGACCATTGTCATCACAATGCTCCATGAACCATGTCATCACAGGATCCCAGGACCCTTGTCATCACAATGATCCATTACCACTTTCATCACAATGCTCCATGACCACTGTCATCTCAATGCCCCATGGCCTTTGTATTCACAATGCTCCATGGCCCCTGTAATCACAGTGCTCCATAACACCTTTCATCATAATGCTCCATGACCACTGCCATCTCAATGCCTCATGACGCCTGTCATCACAATTCTCCAAGGCCCCTCTCATCACAATGCTCCATGCCCCCTGTCATCACAGTGCCCCATAAGCCCTGTAATCCCAATGCTCCATGACCCTGTCATCACAATGCTACATGACCCCTGTCATCACATTGTTCCATGGCCTATGTATTCACAATGTTCCATGGACCCTGTAATCACACTGCTCCATGTTCCTTTTCAACACAATGCTCCATGACACCTGTCATCACAATGTTCCATGAAAGTTGTCATCAAAATGCTCCATGACCCCGGTCACCACAAGGTTCCCTGCCCTTGTCATCACAATGGTACATGGCCTTGTCATCACAATGTTCCATGGCCTCTGTCATCACCATGCTCCATGGTCTTTCTCATCACAATGCTTGATGACCATTGTCATCACAATGCTCCAAGGTCCCTGTCATCACAATGCCTCATGGTCTTTGTAATCACAATGCTCAATGACCACTGTCATCACAATGCTCCATGCCGCTGTCATCACAATGCTCCATGGACCCTGTAATCACAATGCTCCATGCGCTTGTCATCACAATGCTCCAGAACATTTGTCATCATAATGCTCCATTCCCGTGTCATCACATTGCTCAATGACACTTGTCATCAAAATGTTCCTTGGTCTTTGTCATCACAATGCTCCATGATCCCAGTCATCACAATGATCCCTGCCAATGTCATCACAATGCTCCATGACTCCTGTAATCACAATGCTCCATGCCCTTGTCATCACAATGCTCTAGTTCTGTTGTCATCACCATGCTTCATGCCAGTGTCATCACAATGCTCCATGAATCTTGTCTTCACAATGCTCCATGGCCCATGTCATCACAATGCTCCATGACCCCTGTGATCACAATGCTCTATGGCCTTTGTCATCAGAATGACACGTGACTCCCGTCAACACGATGCCTGATGAACCCTGACATCAAAATGCTAAATGGCACTTGTCATCACAATGCTATATGAAGCCTGTCATCACTATTCACCATGTCACTTGTTTTCACAATGCTCCATGCCCCCTGTAATCCCAGTACTCCATGACCCCTTTCATCACAATGCCCAATGCCACCTCTCATCACAATTCTCCATGGCATGTGTCATCACGATGCTCCATGACACCTGTCATCACAATGCTCCATGACACTTGTCATCACAATGCTCCATGGCCCCTCTCATTACTGTGCTCCATAATAACTTGAATCACATTTCTAGATGACCAGTGCCATCACAATGCCCCATGACATTGTCATCACAATTCGCCATGACCATTGTCATCACAATGCTCCATGAACCATGTCATCACAGGGTCCCAGGACACTTGTCATCACAATGATCCATTACCACTTTCATCACAATGCTCCATGAGCACTGTCATCTCAATGCCCCATGGCCTTTGTCTTCACAATGCTCCATGGCCCCTGTAATCACAGTGCTCCATAACACCTTTTATCATAATGCTCCATGACCACTGCCATCTCAATGCCTCATGACGCCTGTCATCACAATTCTCCAAGGCCCCTCTCATCACAATGCTCCATGACACTTGTCATCACATTGCTCCATAACACCTGTCATCACAGTGTTCCCTGCCC
The DNA here is from genome assembly GCF_965194825.1 of Balaenoptera physalus. NCBI lineage: Eukaryota > Metazoa > Chordata > Mammalia > Artiodactyla > Balaenopteridae > Balaenoptera > Balaenoptera physalus. The sequence continues at coordinate 385,884 of NW_028125943.1, read as the reverse complement.
ATGTCATCACAATGCTCCATGTCCCCTATAATCACAATGCTCCAAGCCTTTTTCCTCACAATGCTCCAGAATTTTGTCATCACAATGTTCCATGACCGTGGCATCACAATGCTCCACGGCCCTTGTCATCACAATGCTCCAGAATTCTTGTCATCACAATGTTCCATGGATGTGTCATCACAAAGGTACATGACCCTGGTCATCACAGTTCTACATGACCTTTGTCATCACAATGCTCTATGTCACTATTCATCACAATTCTCAATGACCACTTTAATCACTATGCTCGCTGAACATTTTCATCACATTTCTCTATTGTCATTACAATTCCCCATGGCCCCTTTCTTCACCATGCTCCATGATGCCTGTCATCACAATGCTCCATGGCTTTTGTTATCACAATGCGCCAGGACCAGTTTCATCACAATACTCCATCCCCCTTGTCATCACAGTGCATAATGAAAGCTTTCATTACAATGCTCCATGACACTTGTCATCACAATGCTCCATGGCATTTATCGTCACAATGCTCCCAGGCACTTTTCATCACGATGTTCCATGAAAACTTTCATCACATTGCTCCATGACCATTGTCATCACAATAGTCCATAGCCTTGTCAACACAATGCTGCATAATCCCTGTCATCACAATTCTCCATGACTGCTGTCATCACAATAATCCAGGACAATTTTCATAACAATGCTTCATGCCCCCAGTCATCACAGGGTTCCATGATACCTTTCATCACAATTCCTAGATGATCAATGTCATCACAATGCCCAATGACACCTGTCATCACAATTCGCTATGACCCTTGTCATCACAATACTCGATGAACCGTGTCATCACAGTGTTCCAGGACACATGTCATCACAATGATCGATTACAATTTTCATCACAATGCTCCAATACACCTGTCATCACAATGCTCCATGGCCCCTGTTATCATATTGCTCCATGATCTCTTTCATCACAATGCTCCATGACCACTGTCATCACCATACCTCAAGACGCCTGTCATCTCAATGCTCCATGGCTCTTTTCATCACGAAGCCCCATGGGCCCTGTGATCACAATGCTCCATGCCCTTGTCATCAAAGTGCTCCAGAACGCTTGTCATCATAATGCTCCATGCCAATGTCATCAAAATGTCCCATGACACTTGTCATCACAATGCTCCATGGCTTATGCCATCACAACTTTCCATGGCCCCTTTCATCACAATGCTCCATGCCCTTTTCATCAAAATGCTCCAGAACTCTTGTCATCATAATGCCTCATGCCAATGTCATCAAAATGCCCCATGACACTTGTCATCACAATGTTCCATGGCCTTTGTCATCACAATGTTCCATGGCCCCTGTCATCACAGTGCTCCATTATACCTTTCATCACAATTCTAGATGACCACTGTCATCACCATGCCCCATGACAGGTGTCATAACAATTCGCCATGGTCCTTATCATCACAATGCTCCATGAACCTTGTCATCACAAGCTTCCAGGACTCTTGTCATCACAATGATCCATGATCACTTTCATCACAATGCTCCATGAAACCTGTCACCTCAATGCTCCATAGCCTTTGTATTCACAATGCTCCATGGCCCCTGTAATCACAGTGCTCCATGACCCCTTTCATCACAACGATCCAAGACCGCTGTCATTACAATGCCCCATGACGCCTGCCACCACAAATCTCCAAGGCCTCTCTTACCAAAAAGCTCCATGATCCCTGTCAGTACAATGTTCGATGACACTTTTCATCACAATGCTCCATGAACCCTGTCATCACAAATTTCTCTGCCCATATCATCACAATGCTCCTTGTCACCTTTCATCACAATGCTCCATGTCCTTTCATCACAATGCTCCATAATTCTTGTCATCGCAATGTTCCTTGACCGTGTCATCACAATGCTCCATGACCCTTGTCATCACAAAGCTCCATGACCCCTGTCATCACAATGATCCATGATTCCTTTCCTCACAGTGCTCCAGTACCCTTTTCATCACAATGCTCCATGCCATTGTCAGCACAATGTTCCTTGGACCCTGTCATCAAAATGCTCCATCCCCTTTTCATCACAATGCTCCAGATATCCTATCATTACAATGCTCCATGCCCGTGTCAACACAATGCTTCATGACCCCTGTCATCAAAATGCTTTATGAACATTCTTATCACAATGTTCCATGACCCCTGTCATCAAAATGATCCATGACCGTTGTCATCACAATGCTGCATGATACCTTTCATCCCAATCCTCTGTGACTGCTGTCATCATAATGCTCCAGGACAATTTTCATCACAATGCTCCATGCCCCCTGTCATCACAGTGCCCCATAAGCCCTGTCATCCCAATGCTCCATGACCCTGTCATCACAATGCTACATGACCCCTGTCATCACATTGTTCCATGGCCTATGTATTCACAATGTTCCATGGACCCTGTAATCACACTGCTCCATGTTCCTTTTCAACACAATGCTCCATGACCCCTGTCATCACAATGTTCCATGAAAGTTGTCATCAAAATGCTCCATGACCCCGGTCACCACAAGGTTCCCTGCCCTTGTCATCACAATGGTACATGGCCTTGTCATCACAATGTTCCATGGCCTCTGTCATCACCATGCTCCATGGTCTTTCTCATCACAATGCTTGATGACCATTGTCATCACAATGCTCCAAGGTCCCTGTCATCACAATGCCTCATGGTCTTTGTAATCACAATGCTCAATGACCACTGTCATCACAATGCTCCATGCCGTTGTCATCACAATGCTCCATGGCCCCTGTAATCACAATGCTCCATGCGCTTGTCATCACAATGCTCCAGAACATTTGTCATCATAATGCTCCATTCCCGTGTCATCACATTGCTCAATGACACTTGTCATCAAAATGTTCCTTGGTCTTTGTCATCACAATGCTCCATGATCCCAGTCATCACAATGATCCCTGCCAATGTCATCACAATGCTCCATGTCTCCTGTAATCACAATGATCCATGCCCTTGTCATCACAATGCTCTAGTTCTGTTGTCATCACCATGCTTCATGCCAGTGTCATCACAATGCTCCATGAATCTTGTCTTCACAATGCTCCATGGCCCATGTCATCACAATGCTCCATGACCCCTGTGATCACAATGCTCTATGGCCTTTGTCATCAGAATGACACGTGACTCCCGTCAACACGATGCCTGATGAACCCTGACATCAAAATGCTAAATGGCACTTGTCATCACAATTCTATATGAAGCCTGTCATCACTATTCACCATGTCACTTGTTTTCACAATGCTCCATGCCCCCTGTAATCCCAGTACTCCATGACCCCTTTCATCACAATGCCCAATGCCACCTCTCATCACAATTCTCCATGGCATGTGTCATCACGATGCTCCATGACACCTGTCATCACAATGCTCCATGACACTTGTCATCACAATGCTCCATGGCCCCTCTCATTACTGTGCTCCATAATAACTTGAATCACATTTCTAGATGACCAGTGCCATCACAATGCCCCATGACATTGTCATCACAATTCGCCATGACCATTGTCATCACAATGCTCCATGAACCATGTCATCACAGGGTCCCAGGACACTTGTCATCACAATGATCCATTACCACTTTCATCACAATGCTCCATGAGCACTGTCATCTCAATGCCCCATGGCCTTTGTCTTCACAATGCTCCATGGCCCCTGTAATCACAGTGCTCCATAACACCTTTTATCATAATGCTCCATGACCACTGCCATCTCAATGCCTCATGACGCCTGTCATCACAATTCTCCAAGGCCCCTCTCATCACAATGCTCCATGACACTTGTCATCACATTGCTCCATAACACCTGTCATCACAGTGTTCCCTGCCCATGTCATCACAATGCTCCATGTCCCCTATAATCACAATGCTCCAAGCCTTTTTCCTCACAATGCTCCAGAATTTTGTCATCACAATGTTCCATGACCGTGGCATCACAATGCTCCACGGCCCTTGTCATCACAATGCTCCAGAATTCTTGTCATCACAATGTTCCATGGATGTGTCATCACAAAGGTACATGACCCTGGTCATCACAGTTCTACATGACCTTTGTCATCACAATGCTCTATGTCACTATTCATCACAATTCTCAATGACCACTTTAATCACTATGCTCGCTGACCATTTTCATCACATTTCTCTATTGTCATTACAATTCCCCATGGCCCCTTTCTTCACCATGCTCCATGATGCCTGTCATCACAATGCTCCATGGCTTTTGTTATCACAATGCGCCAGGACCAGTTTCATCACAATACTCCATCCCCCTTGTCATCACAGTGCATAATGAAAGCTTTCATTACAATGCTCCATGACACTTGTCATCACAATGCTCCATGGCATTTATCGTCACAATGCTCCCAGGCACTTTTCATCACGATGTTCCATGAAAACTTTCATCACATTGCTCCATGACCATTGTCATCACAATAGTCCATAGCCTTGTCAACACAATGCTGCATAATCCCTGTCATCACAATTCTCCATGACTGCTGTCATCACAATAATCCAGGACAATTTTCATAACAATGCTTCATGCCCCCAGTCATCACAGGGTTCCATGATACCTTTCATCACAATTCCTAGATGATCAATGTCATCACAATGCCCAATGACACCTGTCATCACAATTCGCTATGACCCTTGTCATCACAATACTCGATGAACCGTGTCATCACAGTGTTCCAGGACACATGTCATCACAATGATCGATTACAATTTTCATCACAATGCTCCAATACACCTGTCATCACAATGCTCCATGGCCCCTGTTATCATATTGCTCCATGATCTCTTTCATCACAATGCTCCATGACCACTGTCATCACCATACCTCAAGACGCCTGTCATCTCAATGCTCCATGGCTCTTTTCATCACGAAGCCCCATGGGCCCTGTGATCACAATGCTCCATGCCCTTGTCATCAAAGTGCTCCAGAACGCTTGTCATCATAATGCTCCATGCCAATGTCATCAAAATGTCCCATGACACTTGTCATCACAATGCTCCATGGCTTATGCCATCACAACTTTCCATGGCCCCTTTCATCACAATGCTCCATGCCCTTTTCATCAAAATGCTCCAGAACTCTTGTCATCATAATGCCTCATGCCAATGTCATCAAAATGCCCCATGACACTTGTCATCACAATGTTCCATGGCCTTTGTCATCACAATGTTCCATGGCCCCTGTCATCACAGTGCTCCATTATACCTTTCATCACAATTCTAGATGACCACTGTCATCACCATGCCCCATGACAGGTGTCATAACAATTCGCCATGGTCCTTATCATCACAATGCTCCATGAACCTTGTCATCACAAGCTTCCAGGACTCTTGTCATCACAATGATCCATGATCACTTTCATCACAATGCTCCATGAAACCTGTCACCTCAATGCTCCATAGCCTTTGTATTCACAATGCTCCATGGCCCCTGTAATCACAGTGCTCCATGACCCCTTTCATCACAACGATCCAAGACCGCTGTCATTACAATGCCCCATGACGCCTGCCACCACAAATCTCCAAGGCCTCTCTTACCAAAAAGCTCCATGATCCCTGTCAGTACAATGTTCGATGACACTTTTCATCACAATGCTCCATGAACCCTGTCATCACAAATTTCTCTGCCCATATCATCACAATGCTCCTTGTCACCTTTCATCACAATGCTCCATGTCCTTTCATCACAATGCTCCATAATTCTTGTCATCGCAATGTTCCTTGACCGTGTCATCACAATGCTCCATGACCCTTGTCATCACAAAGCTCCATGACCCCTGTCATCACAATGATCCATGATTCCTTTCCTCACAGTGCTCCAGTACCCTTTTCATCACAATGCTCCATGCCATTGTCAGCACAATGTTCCTTGGACCCTGTCATCAAAATGCTCCATCCCCTTTTCATCACAATGCTCCAGATATCCTATCATTACAATGCTCCATGCCCGTGTCAACACAATGCTTCATGACCCCTGTCATCAAAATGCTTTATGAACATTCTTATCACAATGTTCCATGACCCCTGTCATCAAAATGATCCATGACCGTTGTCATCACAATGCTGCATGATACCTTTCATCCCAATCCTCTGTGACTGCTGTCATCATAATGCTCCAGGACAATTTTCATCACAATGCTCCATGCCCCCTGTCATCACAGTGCCCCATAAGCCCTGTCATCCCAATGCTCCATGACCCTGTCATCACAATGCTACATGACCCCTGTCATCACATTGTTCCATGGCCTATGTATTCACAATGTTCCATGGACCCTGTAATCACACTGCTCCATGTTCCTTTTCAACACAATGCTCCATGACCCCTGTCATCACAATGTTCCATGAAAGTTGTCATCAAAATGCTCCATGACCCCGGTCACCACAAGGTTCCCTGCCCTTGTCATCACAATGGTACATGGCCTTGTCATCACAATGTTCCATGGCCTCTGTCATCACCATGCTCCATGGTCTTTCTCATCACAATGCTTGATGACCATTGTCATCACAATGCTCCAAGGTCCCTGTCATCACAATGCCTCATGGTCTTTGTAATCACAATGCTCAATGACCACTGTCATCACAATGCTCCATGCCGTTGTCATCACAATGCTCCATGGCCCCTGTAATCACAATGCTCCATGCGCTTGTCATCACAATGCTCCAGAACATTTGTCATCATAATGCTCCATTCCCGTGTCATCACATTGCTCAATGACACTTGTCATCAAAATGTTCCTTGGTCTTTGTCATCACAATGCTCCATGATCCCAGTCATCACAATGATCCCTGCCAATGTCATCACAATGCTCCATGTCTCCTGTAATCACAATGATCCATGCCCTTGTCATCACAATGCTCTAGTTCTGTTGTCATCACCATGCTTCATGCCAGTGTCATCACAATGCTCCATGAATCTTGTCTTCACAATGCTCCATGGCCCATGTCATCACAATGCTCCATGACCCCTGTGATCACAATGCTCTATGGCCTTTGTCATCAGAATGACACGTGACTCCCGTCAACACGATGCCTGATGAACCCTGACATCAAAATGCTAAATGGCACTTGTCATCACAATTCTATATGAAGCCTGTCATCACTATTCACCATGTCACTTGTTTTCACAATGCTCCATGCCCCCTGTAATCCCAGTACTCCATGACCCCTTTCATCACAATGCCCAATGCCACCTCTCATCACAATTCTCCATGGCATGTGTCATCACGATGCTCCATGACACCTGTCATCACAATGCTCCATGACACTTGTCATCACAATGCTCCATGGCCCCTCTCATTACTGTGCTCCATAATAACTTGAATCACATTTCTAGATGACCAGTGCCATCACAATGCCCCATGACATTGTCATCACAATTCGCCATGACCATTGTCATCACAATGCTCCATGAACCATGTCATCACAGGGTCCCAGGACACTTGTCATCACAATGATCCATTACCACTTTCATCACAATGCTCCATGAGCACTGTCATCTCAATGCCCCATGGCCTTTGTCTTCACAATGCTCCATGGCCCCTGTAATCACAGTGCTCCATAACACCTTTTATCATAATGCTCCATGACCACTGCCATCTCAATGCCTCATGACGCCTGTCATCACAATTCTCCAAGGCCCCTCTCATCACAATGCTCCATGACACTTGTCATCACATTGCTCCATAACACCTGTCATCACAGTGTTCCCTGCCCATGTCATCACAATGCTCCATGTCCCCTATAATCACAATGCTCCAAGCCTTTTTCCTCACAATGCTCCAGAATTTTGTCATCACAATGTTCCATGACCGTGGCATCACAATGCTCCACGGCCCTTGTCATCACAATGCTCCAGAATTCTTGTCATCACAATGTTCCATGGATGTGTCATCACAAAGGTACATGACCCTGGTCATCACAGTTCTACATGACCTTTGTCATCACAATGCTCTATGTCACTATTCATCACAATTCTCAATGACCACTTTAATCACTATGCTCGCTGACCATTTTCATCACATTTCTCTATTGTCATTACAATTCCCCATGGCCCCTTTCTTCACCATGCTCCATGATGCCTGTCATCACAATGCTCCATGGCTTTTGTTATCACAATGCGCCAGGACCAGTTTCATCACAATACTCCATCCCCCTTGTCATCACAGTGCATAATGAAAGCTTTCATTACAATGCTCCATGACACTTGTCATCACAATGCTCCATGGCATTTATCGTCACAATGCTCCCAGGCACTTTTCATCATGATGTTCCATGAAAACTTTCATCACATTGCTCCATGACCATTGTCATCACAATAGTCCATAGCCTTGTCAACACAATGCTGCATAATCCCTGTCATCACAATTCTCCATGACTGCTGTCATCACAATAATCCAGGACAATTTTCATAACAATGCTTCATGCCCCCAGTCATCACAGGGCTCCATGATACCTTTCATCACAATTCCTAGATGATCAATGTCATCACAATGCCCAATGACACCTGTCATCACAATTCGCTATGACCCTTGTCATCACAATACTCGATGAACCGTGTCATCACAGTGTTCCAGGACACATGTCATCACAATGATCGATTACAATTTTCATCACAATGCTCCAATACACCTGTCATCACAATGCTCCATGGCCCCTGTTATCATATTGCTCCATGATCTCTTTCATCACAATGCTCCATGACCACTGTCATCACCATACCTCAAGACGCCTGTCATCTCAATGCTCCATGGCTCTTTTCATCACGAAGCCCCATGGGCCCTGTGATCACAATGCTCCATGCCCTTGTCATCAAAGTGCTCCAGAACGCTTGTCATCATAATGCTCCATGCCAATGTCATCAAAATGTCCCATGACACTTGTCATCACAATGCTCCATGGCTTATGCCATCACAATTTTCCATGGCCCCTTTCATCACAATGCTCCATGCCCTTTTCATCAAAATGCTCCAGAACTCTTGTCATCATAATGCCTCATGCCAATGTCATCAAAATGCCCCATGACACTTGTCATCACAATGCTCCATGGCCTTTGTCATCACAATGTTCCATGGCCCCTGTCATCACAGTGCTCCATTATACCTTTCATCACAATTCTAGATGACCACTGTCATCACCATGCCCCATGACAGGTGTCATAACAATTTGCCATGGTCCTTGTCATCACAATGCTCCATGAACCTTGTCATCACAAGCTTCCAGGACTCTTGTCATCACAATGATCCATGATCACTTTCATCACAATGCTCCATGAAACCTGTCACCTCAATGCTCCATAGCCTTTGTATTCACAATGCTCCATGGCCCCTGTAATCACAGTGCTCCATGACCCCTTTCATCACAACGATCCAAGACCGCTGTCATTACAATGCCCCATGACGCCTGCCACCACAAATCTCCAAGGCCTCTCTTACCAAAAAGCTCCATGATCCCTGTCAGTACAATGTTCGATGACACTTTTCATCACAATGCTCCATGAACCCTGTCATCACAAAGTTCTCTGCCCATATCATCACAATGCTCCTTGTCACCTTTCATCACAATGCTCCATGTCCTTTCATCACAATGCTCCATAATTCTTGTCATCGCAATGTTCCTTGACCGTGTCATCACAATGCTCCATGACCCTTGTCATCACAAAGCTCCATGACCCCTGTCATCACAATGATCCATGATTCCTTTCCTCACAGTGCTCCAGTACCCTTTTCATCACAATGCTCCATGCCATTGTCAGCACAATGTTCCTTGGACCCTGTCATCAAAATGCTCCATCCCCTTTTCATCACAATGCTCCAGATATCCTATCATTACAATGCTCCATGCCCGTGTCAACACAATGCTTCATGACCCCTGTCATCAAAATGCTTTATGAACATTCTTATCACAATGTTCCATGACCCCTGTCATCAAAATGATCCATGACCGTTGTCATCACAATGCTGCATGATACCTTTCATCCCAATCCTCTGTGACTGCTGTCATCATAATGCTCCAGGACAATTTTCATCACAATGCTCCATGCCCCCTGTCATCACAGTGCCCCATAAGCCCTGTAATCCCAATGCTCCATGACCCTGTCATCACAATGCTACATGACCCCTGTCATCACATTGTTCCATGGCCTATGTATTCACAATGTTCCATGGACCCTGTAATCACACTGCTCCATGTTCCTTTTCAACACAATGCTCCATGACCCCTGTCATCACAATGTTCCATGAAAGTTGTCATCAAAATGCTCCATGACCCCGGTCACCACAAGGTTCCCTGCCCTTGTCATCACAATGGTACATGGCCTTGTCATCACAATGTTCCATGGCCTCTGTCATCACCATGCTCCATGGTCTTTCTCATCACAATGCTTGATGACCATTGTCATCACAATGCTCCAAGGTCCCTGTCATCACAATGCCTCATGGTCTTTGTAATCACAATGCTCAATGACCACTGTCATCACAATGCTCCATGCCGTTGTCATCACAATGCTCCATGGCCCCTGTAATCACAATGCTCCATGCGCTTGTCATCACAATGCTCCAGAACATTTGTCATCATAATGCTCCATTCCCGTGTCATCACATTGCTCAATGACACTTGTCATCAAAATGTTCCTTGGTCTTTGTCATCACAATGCTCCATGATCCCAGTCATCACAATGATCCCTGCCAATGTCATCACAATGCTCCATGTCTCCTGTAATCACAATGATCCATGCCCTTGTCATCACAATGCTCTAGTTCTGTTGTCATCACCATGCTTCATGCCAGTGTCATCACAATGCTCCATGAATCTTGTCTTCACAATGCTCCATGGCCCATGTCATCACAATGCTCCATGACCCCTGTGATCACAATGCTCTATGGCCTTTGTCATCAGAATGACACGTGACTCCCGTCAACACGATGCCTGATGAACCCTGACATCAAAATGCTAAATGGCACTTGTCATCACAATTCTATATGAAGCCTGTCATCACTATTCACCATGTCACTTGTTTTCACAATGCTCCATGCCCCCTGTAATCCCAGTACTCCATGACCCCTTTCATCACAATGCCCAATGCCACCTCTCATCACAATTCTCCATGGCATGTGTCATCACGATGCTCCATGACACCTGTCATCACAATGCTCCATGACACTTGTCATCACAATGCTCCATGGCCCCTCTCATTACTGTGCTCCATAATAACTTGAATCACATTTCTAGATGACCAGTGCCATCACAATGCCCCATGACATTGTCATCACAATTCGCCATGACCATTGTCATCACAATGCTCCATGAACCATGTCATCACAGGGTCCCAGGACACTTGTCATCACAATGATCCATTACCACTTTCATCACAATGCTCCATGAGCACTGTCATCTCAATGCCCCATGGCCTTTGTCTTCACAATGCTCCATGGCCCCTGTAATCACAGTGCTCCATAACACCTTTTATCATAATGCTCCATGACCACTGCCATCTCAATGCCTCATGACGCCTGTCATCACAATTCTCCAAGGCCCCTCTCATCACAATGCTCCATGACACTTGTCATCACATTGCTCCATAACACCTGTCATCACAGTGTTCCCTGCCCATGTCATCACAATGCTCCATGTCCCCTATAATCACAATGCTCCAAGCCTTTTTCCTCACAATGCTCCAGAATTTTGTCATCACAATGTTCCATGACCGTGGCATCACAATGCTCCACGGCCCTTGTCATCACAATGCTCCAGAATTCTTGTCATCACAATGTTCCATGGATGTGTCATCACAAAGGTACATGACCCTGGTCATCACAGTTCTACATGACCTTTGTCATCACAATGCTCTATGTCACTATTCATCACAATTCTCAATGACCACTTTAATCACTATGCTCGCTGACCATTTTCATCACATTTCTCTATTGTCATTACAATTCCCCATGGCCCCTTTCTTCACCATGCTCCATGATGCCTGTCATCACAATGCTCCATGGCTTTTGTTATCACAATGCGCCAGGACCAGTTTCATCACAATACTCCATCCCCCTTGTCATCACAGTGCATAATGAAAGCTTTCATTACAATGCTCCATGACACTTGTCATCACAATGCTCCATGGCATTTATCGTCACAATGCTCCCAGGCACTTTTCATCATGATGTTCCATGAAAACTTTCATCACATTGCTCCATGACCATTGTCATCACAATAGTCCATAGCCTTGTCAACACAATGCTGCATAATCCCTGTCATCACAATTCTCCATGACTGCTGTCATCACAATAATCCAGGACAATTTTCATAACAATGCTTCATGCCCCCAGTCATCACAGGGCTCCATGATACCTTTCATCACAATTCCTAGATGATCAATGTCATCACAATGCCCAATGACACCTGTCATCACAATTCGCTATGACCCTTGTCATCACAATACTCGATGAACCGTGTCATCACAGTGTTCCAGGACACATGTCATCACAATGATCGATTACAATTTTCATCACAATGCTCCAATACACCTGTCATCACAATGCTCCATGGCCCCTGTTATCATATTGCTCCATGATCTCTTTCATCACAATGCTCCATGACCACTGTCATCACCATACCTCAAGACGCCTGTCATCTCAATGCTCCATGGCTCTTTTCATCACGAAGCCCCATGGGCCCTGTGATCACAATGCTCCATGCCCTTGTCATCAAAGTGCTCCAGAACGCTTGTCATCATAATGCTCCATGCCAATGTCATCAAAATGTCCCATGACACTTGTCATCACAATGCTCCATGGCTTATGCCATCACAATTTTCCATGGCCCCTTTCATCACAATGCTCCATGCCCTTTTCATCAAAATGCTCCAGAACTCTTGTCATCATAATGCCTCATGCCAATGTCATCAAAATGCCCCATGACACTTGTCATCACAATGCTCCATGGCCTTTGTCATCACAATGTTCCATGGCCCCTGTCATCACAGTGCTCCATTATACCTTTCATCACAATTCTAGATGACCACTGTCATCACCATGCCCCATGACAGGTGTCATAACAATTTGCCATGGTCCTTGTCATCACAATGCTCCATGAACCTTGTCATCACAAGCTTCCAGGACTCTTGTCATCACAATGATCCATGATCACTTTCATCACAATGCTCCATGAAACCTGTCACCTCAATGCTCCATAGCCTTTGTATTCACAATGCTCCATGGCCCCTGTAATCACAGTGCTCCATGACCCCTTTCATCACAACGATCCAAGACCGCTGTCATTACAATGCCCCATGACGCCTGCCACCACAAATCTCCAAGGCCTCTCTTACCAAAAAGCTCCATGATCCCTGTCAGTACAATGTTCGATGACACTTTTCATCACAATGCTCCATGAACCCTGTCATCACAAAGTTCTCTGCCCATATCATCACAATGCTCCTTGTCACCTTTCATCACAATGCTCCATGTCCTTTCATCACAATGCTCCATAATTCTTGTCATCGCAATGTTCCTTGACCGTGTCATCACAATGCTCCATGACCCTTGTCATCACAAAGCTCCATGACCCCTGTCATCACAATGATCCATGATTCCTTTCCTCACAGTGCTCCAGTACCCTTTTCATCACAATGCTCCATGCCATTGTCAGCACAATGTTCCTTGGACCCTGTCATCAAAATGCTCCATCCCCTTTTCATCACAATGCTCCAGATATCCTATCATTACAATGCTCCATGCCCGTGTCAACACAATGCTTCATGACCCCTGTCATCAAAATGCTTTATGAACATTCTTATCACAATGTTCCATGACCCCTGTCATCAAAATGATCCATGACCGTTGTCATCACAATGCTGCATGATACCTTTCATCCCAATCCTCTGTGACTGCTGTCATCATAATGCTCCAGGACAATTTTCATCACAATGCTCCATGCCCCCTGTCATCACAGTGCCCCATAAGCCCTGTAATCCCAATGCTCCATGACCCTGTCATCACAATGCTACATGACCCCTGTCATCACATTGTTCCATGGCCTATGTATTCACAATGTTCCATGGACCCTGTAATCACACTGCTCCATGTTCCTTTTCAACACAATGCTCCATGACCCCTGTCATCACAATGTTCCATGAAAGTTGTCATCAAAATGCTCCATGACCCCGGTCACCACAAGGTTCCCTGCCCTTGTCATCACAATGGTACATGGCCTTGTCATCACAATGTTCCATGGCCTCTGTCATCACCATGCTCCATGGTCTTTCTCATCACAATGCTCTATGACCCCTGTCATCACAATGCTTGATGACCATTGTCATCACAATGCTCCAAGGTCCCTGTCATCACAATGCCTCATGGTCTTTGTAATCACAATGCTCAATGACCACTGTCATCACAATGCTCCATGCCGTTGTCATCACAATGCTCCATGGCCCCTGTAATCACAATGCTCCATGCGCTTGTCATCACAATGCTCCAGAACATTTGTCATCATAATGCTCCATTCCCGTGTCAACACATTGCTCAATGACACTTGTCATCAAAATGTTCCTTGGTCTTTGTCATCACAATGCTCCATGATCCCAGTCATCACAATGATCCCTGCCAATGTCATCAAAATGCTCCATGTCTCGTGTAATCACAATGCTCCATGCCCTTGTCATCACAATGCTCCAGTTCTGTTGTCATCACCATGCTTCATGCCAGTGTCATCACAATGCTCCATGAATCTTGTCTTCACAATGCTCCATGGCCCATGTCATCACAATGCTCCATGACCCCTGTGATCACAATGCTCTATGGCCTTTGTCATCACAATGACACGTGACCCCCGTCAACACAATGCCTGATGAACCCTGACATCAAAATGCTAAATGGCACTTGTCATCACAATGCTATATGAAGCCTGTCATCACTATTCACCATGTCACTTGTTTTCACAATTCTCCATGCACGCCCCCTGTAATCCCAGTACTCCATGACCCCTTTCATCACAATGCCCAATGCCACCTCTCATCACAATTCTCCATGGCATGTGTCATCACGATGCTCCATGACACCTGTCATCACAATGCTCCATGACACTTGTCATCACAATGCTCCATGGCCCCTCTCATTACTGTGCTCCATAATAACTTGAATCACATTTCTAGATGACAAGTGCCATCACAATGCCCCATGACATTGTCATCACAATTCGCCATGACCATTGTCATCACAATGCTCCATGAACCATGTCATCACAGGGTCCCAGGACCCTTGTCATCACAATGATCCATTACCACTTTCATCACAATGCTCCATGACCACTGTCATCTCAATGCCCCATGGCCTTTGTATTCACAATGCTCCATGGCCCCTGTAATCACAGTGCTCCATAACACCTTCCATCATAATGCTCCATGACCACTGCCATCTCAATGCCTCATGACGCCTGTCATCACAATTCTCCAAGGCACCTCTCATCACAATGCTCCATGACCCTTGTCATCACAATGTTCCATGAAAGTTGTCATCAAAATGCTCCATGACCCCGGTCACCACAAGGTTCCTTGCCCTTGTCATCACAATGGTACATGGCCTTGTCATCACAATGTTCCATGGCCTCTGTCATCACCATGCTCCATGGTCTTTCTCATCACAATGCTCTATGACCCCTGTCATCACAATGCTTGATGACCATTGTCATCACAATGCTCCAAGGTCCCTGTCATCACAATGCCTCATGGTCTTTGTAATCAAAATGCTCAATGACCACTGTCATCACAATGCTCCATGCCGTTGTCATCACAATGCTCCATGGCCCCTGTAATCACAATGCTCCATGCGCTTTTCATCACAATGCTCCAGAACATTTGTCATCATAATGCTCCATTCCCGTGTCATCACATTGCTCAATGACACTTGTCATCAAAATGTTCCTTGGTCTTTCTCATCACAATGCTCCATGATCCCTGTCATCACAATGTTCCCTGCCAATGTCATCACAATGCTCCATGTCTCCTGTAATCACAATCCTCCATGCCCTTGTCATCACAATGCTCCAGTTCTGTTGTCATCACCATGCTTCATGCCAGGGTCATCACAATGCTCCATGAATCTTGTCTTCACAATGCTCCATGGCCCATGTCATCACAATGCTCCATGACCCCTGTGATCACAATGCTCTATGGCCTTTGTCATCACAATGACACGTGACCCCCGTCAACACAATGCCTGATGAACCCTGACATCAAAATGCTAAATGGCACTTGTCATCACAATGCTATATGAAGCCTGTCATCACTATTCACCATGTCACTTGTTTTCACAATGCTCCATGCCCCCTGTAATCCCAGTACTCCATGACCCCTTTCATCACAATGCCCAATGCCACCTCTCATCACAATTCTCCATGGCATTTGTCATCACGATGCTTCATGACACCTGTCATCACAATGCTCCATGACACTTGTCATCACAATGCTCCATGGCCCCTCTCATTACTGTGCTCCATAATAACTTGAATCACGTTTCTAGATGACCAGTGCCATCACAATGCCCCATGACATTGTCATCACAATTCACCATGACCATTGTCATCACAATGCTCCATGAACCATGTCATCATAGGGTCCGAGGACACTTGTCATCACAATGATCCATTACCACTTTCATCACAATGCTCCATGACCACTGTCATATCAATGCCCCATGGCCTTTGTATTCACAATGCTCCATGGCCCCTGTAATCACAGTGCTCCATAACACCTTCCATCATAATGCTCCATGACCACTGCCATCTCAATGCCTCATGACGCCTGTCATCACAATTCTCCAAGGCACCTCTCATCACAATGCTCCATGACCCTTGTCATCACAATGTTCCATGAAAGTTGTCATCAAAATGCTCCATGACCCCGGTCACCACAAGTTTCCTTGCACTTGTCATCACAATGGTACATGGCCTTGTCATCACAATGTTCCATGGCCTCTGTCATCACCATGCTCCATGGTCTTTCTCATCACAATGCTCTATGACCCCTGTCATCACAATGCTTGATGACCATTGTCATCACAATGCTCCAAGGTCCCTGTCATCACAATGCCTCATGGTCTTTGTAATCAAAATGCTCAATGACCACTGTCATCACAATGCTCCATGCCGTTGTCATCACAATGCTCCATGGCCCCTGTAATCACAATGCTCCATGCGCTTGTCATCACAATGCTCCAGAACATTTGTCATCATAATGCTCCATTCCCGTGTCATCACATTGCTCAATGACACTTGTCATCAAAATGTTCCTTGGTCTTTCTCATCACAATGCTCCATGATCCCTGTCATCACAATGTTCCCTGCCAATGTCATCACAATGCTCCATGTCTCCTGTAATCACAATCCTCCATGCCCTTGTCATCACAATGCTCCAGTTCTGTTGTCATCACCATGCTTCATGCCAGGGTCATCACAATGCTCCATGAATCTTGTCTTCACAATGCTCCATGGCCCATGTCATCACAATGCTCCATGACCCCTGTGATCACAATGCTCTATGGCCTTTGTCATCACAATGACACGTGACCCCCGTCAACACAATGCCTGATGAACCCTGACATCAAAATGCTAAATGGCACTTGTCATTACAATGCTATATGAAGCCTGTCATCACTATTCACCATGTCACTTGTTTTCACAATGCTCCATGCCCCCTGTAATCCCAGTACTCCATGACCCCTTTCATCACAATGCCCAATGCCACCTCTCATCACAATTCTCCATGGCATTTGTCATCACGATGCTTCATGACACCTGTCATCACAATGCTCCATGACACTTGTCATCACAATGCTCCATGGCCCCTCTCATTACTGTGCTCCATAATAACTTTAATCACATTTCTAGATGATCAGTGCCATCACAATGCCCCATGACATTGTCATCACAATTCGCCATGACCATTGTCATCACAATGCTCCTTTAACCATGTCATCACAGGGTCCCAGGACACTTGTCATCACAATGATCCATTACCACTTTCATCACAATGCTCCATGACCACTGTCATCTCAATGCCCCATGGCCTTTGTATTCACAATGCTCCATGGCCCCTGTAATCACAGTGCTCCATAACACCTTTCATCATAATGCTCCATGACCACTGCCATCTCAATGCCTCATGACCCCTGTCATCACAATTCTCCAAGGCCCCTTTCATCACAACGCTCCATGACACTTGTCATCACATTGCTCCATAACAACTGTCATCACAGTGTTCCCTGCCCATGTCATCACAATGCTCCATGTCCTCTATAATCACAATGCTCCAAGCCTTTTTCCTCACAATGCTCCAGAATTTTGTCATCACAATGATCCATGACCGTGGCATCACAATGCTCCACGGCCCTTGTCATCACAATGCTCCAGAATTCTTGTCATCACAATGTTCCATGGACGTGTCATCACAAAGCTACATGACCCTGGTCATCACAGTTCTCCATGACCTTTGTCATCACAATGCTCTATGTCACTATTCATCACAATTCTCAATGCCCACTTTAATCACTATGCTCGCTGACCATTTTCATCACATTTCTCTATTGTCTTTAAAATTCCCCATGGCCCCTTTCTTCACCATGCTCCATGATGCCTGTCATCACAGTGCTCCATGGCTTTTGTTATCACAATGCGCCAGGACCAGTTTCATCACAATACTCCATCCCCCTTGTCATCACAGTGCATAATGAAAGCTTTCATTACAATGCTCCGTGACACTTGTCATCACAATGCTCCATGGCCTTTATCGTCACAATGCTCCCAGGCACTTTTCATCACGATGTTCCATGAAAACTTTCATCACATTGCTCCATGACCATTGTCATCACAATAGTCCATAGCCTTGTCAACACAATGCTGCATAATCCCTGTCATCACAATTCTCCATGACTGCTGTCATCACAATAACCCAGGACAATTTTCATAACAATGCTTCATGCCCCCAGTCATCACATTGCTCCATGATACCTTTCATCACAATTCCTAGATGATCAATGTCATCACAATGCCCAATGACACCTGTCATCACAATTCGCTATGACCCTTGTCATCACAATACTCGATGAACCGTGTCATCACAGTGTTCCAGGACACATGTCATCACAATGATCCATGACTATTTTCATCACAATGCTCCAATACACCTGTCATCACAATGCTCCATGGCCCCTGTTATCATATTGCTCCATGATCTCTTTCATCACAATGTTCCATGACCACTGTCATCACCATACCTCAAGACGCCTGTCATCTCAATGCTCCATGGCTCTTTTCATCACAATGCCCCATGGGCCCTGTGATCACAATGCTCCATGCCCTTGTCATCAAAGTGCTCCAGAGCTCTTGTCATCATAATGCTCCATGCCAATGTCATCAAAATGTCCCATGACACTTGTCATCACAATGCTCCATGGCTTATGCCATCACAATTTTCCATGGTCCCTGTCATCACAATGCTTCCATGCCCTTTTCATCAAAACGCTCCAGAACTCTTTTCATCATAATGCTCCATGCCAATGTCATCAAAATGCCCCATGACACTTGTCATCACAATGCTCCATGGCCTTTGTCATCACAATGTTCCATGGCCCCTGTCATCACAGTGCTCCATTATACCTTTCATCACAATTCTAGATGACCACTGTCATCACCATGCCCCATGACAGATGTCATAACAATTCGCCATGGTCCTTGTCATCACAATGCTCCATGAACCTTGTCATCACAAGGTTCCAGGACTCTTGTCATCACAATGATCCATGATCACTTTCATCACAATGCTCCATGAAACCTGTCACCTCAATGCTCCATAGCCTTTGTATTCACAATGCTCCATGGCCCCTGTAATCACAGTGCTTCATGACCCCTTTCATCACAATGATCCAAGACCGCTCTCATTAGAATGCCCCATGACGCCTGCCACCACAAATCTCCAAGGCCTCTCTTACCAAAAAGCTCCATGATCCCTGTGGGTACAATGTTTGATGACACTTTTCATCAAAATGCTCCATGACCCCTGTCATCACAAAGTTCTCTGCCCATATCATCACAATGCTCCTTGTCACCTTTCATCACAATGCTCCATGTCCTTTCATCACAATGCTCCATAATTCTTGTCATCGCAATGTTCCTTATCCGTGTCATCACAATGCTCCATGACCCTTGTCATCACAAAGCTCCATGACACCTGTCATCACAATGATCCATGATTCCTTTCCTCACAGTGCTCCAGTACCCTTTTCATAACAATGCTCCATGCCATTGTCAGCACAATGCTCCTTGGACCCTGTCATCAAAATGCTCCATCCCCTTTTCATCACAATGCTCCAGATATCCTATCATTAAAATGCTCCATGCCCGTGTCAACACAATGCTTCATGACCCCTGTCATCAAAATGCTTTATGAACATTCTTATCACAATGTTCCATGACCCCAGTCATCAAAATGATCCATGACCGTAGTCGTCACAATGCTGCATGATACATTTCATCGCAATCCTCTGTGACGGCTGTCATCATAATGCTCCAGGACTATTTTCATCACAATGCTCCATGCCCCCTGTCATCACAGTGCCCCATAAGCCCTGTAATCCCAATGCTCCATGACCCTGTCATCACAATGCTACATGACCCCTGTCATCACATTGTTCCATGGCCTATGTATTCACAATGTTCCATGGACCCTGTAATCACACTGCTCCATGTTCCTTTTCAACACAATGCTCCATGACCCCTGTCATCACAATATTCCATGAAAGTTGTCATCAAAATGCTCCATGACCCCGGTCACCACAAGGTTCCCTGCCCTTGTCATCACAATGGTACATGGCCTTGTCATCACAATGTTCCATGGCCTCTGTCATCACCATGCTCCATGGTCTTTCTCATTACAATGCTCTATGACCCCTGTCATCACAATGCTTGATGACCATTGTCATCACAATGCTCCAAGGTCCCTGTCATCACAATGCCTCATGGTCTTTGTAATCACAATGCTCAATGACCACTGTCATCACAATGCTCCATGCCGTTGTCATCACAATGCTCCATGGACCCTGTAATCACAATGCTCCATGCGCTTGTCATCACAATGCTCCAGAACATTTGTCATCATAATGCTCTATTCCCGTGTCATCACATTGCTCAATGACACTTGTCATCAAAATGTTCCTTGGTCTTTGTCATCACAATGCTCCATGATCCCAGTCATCACAATGATCCCTGCCAATGTCATCACAATGCTCCATGTCTCCTGTAATCACAATGCTCCATGCCCTTGTCATTACAATGCTCCACTTCTGTTGTCATCACCATGCTTCATGCCAGTGTCATCACAATGCTCCATGAATCTTGTCTTCACTATGCTCCATGGCCCATGTCATCTCAATGCTCCATGACCCCTGTGATCACAATGCTCTATGGCCTTTGTCATCACAATGACACGTGACCCCCGTCAACACAATGCTTGATGAACCCTGACATCACAATGCTAAATGGCACTTGTCATCAAAATGCTATATGAAGCCTGTCATCACTATTCACCATGTCACTTGTTTTCACAATGCTCCATGCCCCCTGTAATCCCAGTACTCCATGACCCCTTTCATCACAATGCCCAATGCCACCTCTCATCACAATTCTCCATGGCATTTGTCATCACGATGCTCCGTGACACCTGTCTTCACAATGCTCCATGATACTTGTCATCACAATGCTCCATGACCCCTCTCATTACTGTGCTCCATAATAACTTGAATCACATTTCTAGATGACCAGTACCATCACAATGCCCCATGACATTGTCATCACAATTCGCCATGACCATTGTCATCACAATGCTCCATGAACCATGTCATCACAGGGTCCCAGGACACTTGTCATCACAATGATCCATTACCACTTTCATCACAATGCTCCATGACCACTGTCATCTCAATGCCCCATGGCCTTTGTATTCACAATGCTCCATGGCCCCTGTAATCACAGTGCTCCATAACACCTTTCATCATAATGCTCCATGACCATGCCATCTCAATGCCTCATGACGCCTGTCATCACAATTCTCCAAGGCCCCTCTCATCACAATGCTCCATGACACTTGTCATCACATTGTTCCATAACAACTGTCATCACAGTGTTCCCTGCCCATGTCATCACAATGCTCCATGTCCCCTATAATCACAATGCTCCATGCCTTTTTCCTCACAATGCTCCAGAATTTTGTCATCACAATGTTCCATGACCGTGGCATCACAATGCTCCACGGCCCTTGTCATCACAATGCTCCATGACCCCTGTCATCACAGTGCCCCATAAGCCCTGTAATCCCAATGCTCCATGACCCTGTCATCACAATGCTACATGACCACTGTCATCACATTGTTCCATGGCCTATGTATTCACAATGTTCCATGGACCCTGTAATCACACTGCTCCATGTTCCTTTTCAACACAATGCTCCATGACCCCTGTCATCACAATGTTCCATGAAAGTTGTCATCAAAATGCTCCATGACCCCGGTCACCACAAGGTTCCCTGCCCTTGTCATCACAATGGTACCTGGCCTTGTCATCACAATGTTCCATGGCCTCTGTCATCACCATGCTCCATGGTCTTTCTCATCACAATGCTCTATGACCCCTGTCATCACAATGCTTGATGACCATTGTCATCACAATGCTCCAAGGTCCCTGTCATCACAATGCCTCATGGTCTTTGTAATCACAATGCTCAATGACCACTGTCATCACAATGCTCCATGCCGTTGTCATCACAATGCTCCATGGCCCCTGTAATCACAATGCTCCATGCGCTTGTCATCACAATGCTCCATAACATTTGTCATCATAATGCTCCATTCCCGTGTCATCACATTGCTCAATGACACTTGTCATCAAAATGTTCCTTGGTCTTTGTCATCACAATGCTCCATGATCCCTGTCATCACAATGATCCCTGCCAATGTCATCACAATGCTCCATGTCTCCTGTGATCACAATGCTCCATGCCCTTGTCATCAAAGTGCTCCAGAGCTCTTGTCATCATAATGCTCCATGCCAATGTCATCAAAATGTCCCATGACACTTGTCATCACAATGCTCCATGGCTTATGCCATCACAATTTTCCATGGCCCCTGTCATCACAATGCTCCATGCCCTTTTCATCAAAACGCTCCAGAACTCTTGTCATCATAATGCTCCATGCCAATGTCATTAAAATGCCCCATGACACTTGTCATCACAATGCTCAATGGCCTTTGTCATCACAATGTTCCATGGCGCCTGTCATCACAGTGCTCCATTATACCTTTCATCACAATTCTAGATGACCACTGTCATCACCATGCCCCATGACAGATGTCATAACAATTCGCCATGGTCCTTGTCATCACAATGCTCCATGAACCTTGTCATCACAAGGTTCCAGGACTCTTGTCATCACAATGATCCATGATCACTTTCATCACAATGCTCCATGTAACCTGTCACCTCAATGCTCCATAGCCTTTGTATTCACAATGCTCCATGGCCCCTGTAATCACAGTGCTCCATGACCCCTTTCATCACAATGATCCAAGACCGCTGTCATTACAATGCCCCATGACGCCTGCCACCACAAATCTCCAAGGCCTCTCTTACCAAAAAGCTCCATGATCCCTGTCAGTACAATGTTCGATGACACTTTTCATCACAATGCTCCATGACCCCTGTCACCACAAAGTTCTCTGCCCATATCATCACAATGCTCCTTGTCACCTTTCATCACAATGCTCCATGTCCTTTCATCACAATGCTCCATAATTCTTGTCATCGCAATGTTCCTTGACCGTGTCATCACAATGCTCCATGACCCTTGTCATCACAAAGCTCCATGACCCCTGTCATCACAATGATCCATGATTCTTATCCTCACAGTGCTCCAGTACCCTTTTCATCACAATGCTCCATGCCATTGTCAGCGCAATGCTCCTTGGACCCTGTCATCAAAACGCTCCATCCCCTTTTCATCACAATGCTCCAGATATCCTATCATTACAATGCTCCATGCCCGTGTCAACACAATGCTTCATGACCCCTGTCATCAAAATGCTTTATGAACATTCTTATCACAATGTTCCATGACCCCTGTCATCAAAATGATCCATGACCGTTGTCATCACAATGCTGCATGATAACTTTCATCCCAATCCTCTGTGACGGCTGTCATCATAATGCTCCAGGACAATTTTCATCACAATGCTCTATGCCCCCTGTCATCACAGTGCCCCATAAGCCCTGTAATCCCAATGCTGCATGACCCTGTCATCACAATGCTACATGACCCCTGTCATCACATTGTTCCATGGCCTATGTATTAACAATGTTCCATAGACCCTGTAATCACACTGCTCCATGTTCCTTTTCAACACAATGCTCCATGACCCCTGTCATCACAATGTTCCATGAAAGTTGTCATCAAAATGCTCCATGACCCCGGTCACCACAAGGTTCCCTGCCCTTGTCATCACAATGGTACATGGCCTTGTCATCACAATGTTCCATGGCTTCTGTCATCACCATGCTCCATGGTCTTTCTCATCACAATGCTCTATGACCCCTGTCATCACAATGCTTGATGACCATTGTCATCACAATGCTCCAAGGTCCCTGTCATCACAATGCCTCATGGTCTTTGTAATCACAATGCTCAATGACCACTGTCATCACAATGCTCCATGCCGTTGTCATCTCAATGCTCCATGGCCCCTGTAATCACAATGCTCCATGCGCTTGTCATCACAATGCTCCATAACATTTGTAATCATAATGCTCCATTCCCGTGTCATCACATTGCTCAATGACACTTGTCATCAAAATGTTCCTTGGTCTTTGTCATCACAATGCTCCATGATCCCTGTCATCACAATGATCCCTGCCAATGTCATCACAATGCTCCATGTCTCCTGTAATCACAATGCTCTATGCCCTTGTCATCACAATGCTCCAGTTCTGTTGTCATCACCATGCTTCATGCCAGTGTCATCACAATGCTCCATGAATCTTGTCTTCACAATGCTCCATGGCCCATGTCATCACAATGCTCCATGACCCCTGTGATCACAATGCTCTATGGCCTTTGTCATCACAATGACACGTGACCCCCGTCAACACAATGCCTGATGAACCCTGACATCAAAATGCTAAATGGCACTTGTCATCACAATGCTATATGAAGCCTGTCATCACTATTCACCATGTCACTTGTTTTCACAATGCTCCATGCCCCCTGTAATCCCAGTACTCCATGACCCCTTTCATCACAATGCCCAATGCCACCTCTCATCACAATTCTCCATGGCATTTGTCATCACGATGCTTCATGACACCTGTCATCACAATGCTCCATGACACTTGTCATCACAATGCTCCATGGCCCCTCTCATTACTGTGCTCCATAATAACTTGAATCACATTTCTAGATGACCAGTGCCATCACAATGCCCCATGACATTGTCATCACAATTCACCATGACCATTGTCATCACAATGCTCCATGAACCATGTCATCACAGGGTCCGAGGACACTTGTCATCACAATGATCCATTACCACTTTCATCACAATGCTCCATGACCACTGTCATATCAATGCCCCATGGCCTTTGTATTCACAATGCTCCATGGCCCCTGTAATCACAGTGCTCCATAACACCTTCCATCATAATGCTCCATGACCACTGCCATCTCAATGCCTCATGACGCCTGTCATCACAATTCTCCAAGGCACCTCTCATCACAATGCTCCATGACCCTTGTCATCACAATGTTCCATGAAAGTTGTCATCAAAATGCTCCATGACCCCGGTCACCACAAGTTTCCTTGCCCTTGTCATCACAATGGTACATGGCCTTGTCATCACAATGTTCCATGGCCTCTGTCATCACCATGCTCCATGGTCTTTCTCATCACAATGCTCTATGACCCCTGTCATCACAATGCTTGATGACCATTGTCATCACAATGCTCCAAGGTCCCTGTCATCACAATGCCTCATGGTCTTTGTAATCAAAATGCTCAATGACCACTGTCATCACAATGCTCCATGCCGTTGTCATCACAATGCTCCATGGCCCCTGTAATCACAATGCTCCATGCGCTTGTCATCACAATGCTCCAGAACATTTGTCATCATAATGCTCCATTCCCGTGTCATCACATTGCTCAATGACACTTGTCATCAAAATGTTCCTTGGTCTTTCTCATCACAATGCTCCATGATCCCTGTCATCACAATGTTCCCTGCCAATGTCATCACAATGCTCCATGTCTCCTGTAATCACAATCCTCCATGCCCTTGTCATCACAATGCTCCAGTTCTGTTGTCATCACCATGCTTCATGCCAGGGTCATCACAATGCTCCATGAATCTTGTCTTCACAATGCTCCATGGCCCATGTCATCACAATGCTCCATGACCCCTGTGATCACAATGCTCTATGGCCTTTGTCATCACAATGACACGTGACCCCCGTCAACACAATGCCTGATGAACCCTGACATCAAAATGCTAAATGGCACTTGTCATTACAATGCTATATGAAGCCTGTCATCACTATTCACCATGTCACTTGTTTTCACAATGCTCCATGCCCCCTGTAATCCCAGTACTCCATGACCCCTTTCATCACAATGCCCAATGCCACCTCTCATCACAATTCTCCATGGCATTTGTCATCACGATGCTTCATGACACCTGTCATCACAATGCTCCATGACACTTGTCATCACAATGCTCCATGGCCCCTCTCATTACTGTGCTCCATAATAACTTTAATCACATTTCTAGATGATCAGTGCCATCACAATGCCCCATGACATTGTCATCACAATTCGCCATGACCATTGTCATCACAATGCTCCTTTAACCATGTCATCACAGGGTCCCAGGACACTTGTCATCACAATGATCCATTACCACTTTCATCACAATGCTCCATGACCACTGTCATCT
The DNA here is from genome assembly GCF_965194825.1 of Balaenoptera physalus. NCBI lineage: Eukaryota > Metazoa > Chordata > Mammalia > Artiodactyla > Balaenopteridae > Balaenoptera > Balaenoptera physalus. The sequence continues at coordinate 358,789 of NW_028125943.1, read as the reverse complement.
CAATGCCCCATGGCCTTTGTATTCACAATGCTCCATGGCCCCTGTAATCACAGTGCTCCATAACACCTTTCATCATAATGCTCCATGACCACTGCCATCTCAATGCCTCATGACCCCTGTCATCACAATTCTCCAAGGCCCCTTTCATCACAACGCTCCATGACACTTGTCATCACATTGCTCCATAACAACTGTCATCACAGTGTTCCCTGCCCATGTCATCACAATGCTCCATGTCCTCTATAATCACAATGCTCCAAGCCTTTTTCCTCACAATGCTCCAGAATTTTGTCATCACAATGATCCATGACCGTGGCATCACAATGCTCCACGGCCCTTGTCATCACAATGCTCCAGAATTCTTGTCATCACAATGTTCCATGGACGTGTCATCACAAAGCTACATGACCCTGGTCATCACAGTTCTCCATGACCTTTGTCATCACAATGATCTATGTCACTATTCATCACAATTCTCAATGCCCACTTTAATCACTATGCTCGCTGACCATTTTCATCACATTTCTCTATTGTCTTTAAAATTCCCCATGGCCCCTTTCTTCACCATGCTCCATGATGCCTGTCATCACAGTGCTCCATGGCTTTTGTTATCACAATGCGCCAGGACCAGTTTCATCACAATACTCCATCCCCCTTGTCATCACAGTGCATAATGAAAGCTTTCATTACAATGCTCCGTGACACTTGTCATCACAATGCTCCATGGCCTTTATCGTCACAATGCTCCCAGGCACTTTTCATCACGATGTTCCATGAAAACTTTCATCACATTGCTCCATGACCATTGTCATCACAATAGTCCATAGCCTTGTCAACACAATGCTGCATAATCCCTGTCATCACAATTCTCCATGACTGCTGTCATCACAATAACCCAGGACAATTTTCATAACAATGCTTCATGCCCCCAGTCATCACATTGCTCCATGATACCTTTCATCACAATTCCTAGATGATCAATGTCATCACAATGCCCAATGACACCTGTCATCACAATTCGCTATGACCCTTGTCATCACAATACTCGATGAACCGTGTCATCACAGTGTTCCAGGACACATGTCATCACAATGATCCATGACTATTTTCATCACAATGCTCCAATACACCTGTCATCACAATGCTCCATGGCCCCTGTTATCATATTGCTCCATGATCTCTTTCATCACAATGCTCCATGACCACTGTCATCACCATACCTCAAGACGCCTGTCATCTCAATGCTCCATGGCTCTTTTCATCACAATGCCCCATGGGCCCTGTGATCACAATGCTCCATGCCCTTGTCATCAAAGTGCTCCAGAGCTCTTGTCATCATAATGCTCCATGCTAATGTCATCAAAATGTCCCATGACACTTGTCATCACAATGCTCCATGGCTTATGCCATCACAATTTTCCATGGTCCCTGTCATCACAATGCTTCCATGCCCTTTTCATCAAAACGCTCCAGAACTCTTTTCATCATAATGCTCCATGCCAATGTCATCAAAATGCCCCATGACACTTGTCATCACAATGCTCCATGGCCTTTGTCATCACAATGTTCCATGGCCCCTGTCATCACAGTGCTCCATTATACCTTTCATCACAATTCTAGATGACCACTGTCATCACCATGCCCCATGACAGATGTCATAACAATTCGCCATGGTCCTTGTCATCACAATGCTCCATGAACCTTGTCATCACAAGGTTCCAGGACTCTTGTCATCACAATGATCCATGATCACTTTCATCACAATGCTCCATGAAACCTGTCACCTCAATGCTCCATAGCCTTTGTATTCACAATGCTCCATGGCCCCTGTAATCACAGTGCTTCATGACCCCTTTCATCACAATGATCCAAGACCGCTCTCATTAGAATGCCCCATGACGCCTGCCACCACAAATCTCCAAGGCCTCTCTTACCAAAAAGCTCCATGATCCCTGTGGGTACAATGTTTGATGACACTTTTCATCACAATGCTCCATGACCCCTGTCATCACAAAGTTCTCTGCCCATATCATCACAATGCTCCTTGTCACTTTTCATCACAATGCTCCATGTCCTTTCATCACAATGCTCCATAATTCTTGTCATCGCAATGTTCCTTATCCGTGTCATCACAATGCTCCATGACCCTTGTCATCACAAAGCTCCATGACACCAGTCATCACAATGATCCATGATTCCTTTCCTCACAGTGCTCCAGTACCCTTTTCATAACAATGCTCCATGCCATTGTCAGCACAATGCTCCTTGGACACTGTCATCAAAATGCTCCATCCCCTTTTCATCACAATGCTCCAGATATCCTATCATTAAAATGCTCCATGCCCGTGTCAACACAATGCTTCATGACCCCTGTCATCAAAATGCTTTATGAACATTCTTATCACAATGTTCCATGACCCCAGTCATCAAAATGATCCATGACCGTAGTCATCACAATGCTGCATGATACATTTCATCGCAATCCTCTGTGACGGCTGTCATCATAATGCTCCAGGACTATTTTCATCACAATGCTCCATGCCCCCTGTCATCACAGTGCCCCATAAGCCCTGTAATCCCAATGCTCCATGACCCTGTCATCACAATGCTACATGACCCCTGTCATCACATTGTTCCATGGCCTATGTATTCACAATGTTCCAGGGACCCTGTAATCACACTGCTCCATGTTCCTTTTCAACACAATGCTCCATGACCCCTGTCATCACAATATTCCATGAAAGTTGTCATCAAAATGCTCCATGACTCCGGTCACCACAAGGTTCCCTGCCCTTGTCATCACAATGGTACATGGCCTTGTCATCACAATGTTCCATGGCCTCTGTCATCACCATGCTCCATGGTCTTTCTCATTACAATGCTCTATGACCCCTGTCATCACAATGCTTGATGACCATTGTCATCACAATGCTCCAAGGTCCCTGTCATCACAATGCCTCATGGTCTTTGTAATCACAATGCTCAATGACCACTGTCATCACAATGCTCCATGCCGTTGTCATCACAATGCTCCATGGCCCCTGTAATCACAATGCTCCATGCCCTTGTCATTACAATGCTCCAGTTCTGTTGTCATCACCATGCTTCATGCCAGTGTCATCACAATGCTCCATGAATCTTGTCTTCACTATGCTCCATGGCCCATGTCATCTCAATGCTCCATGACCCCTGTGATCACAATGATCTATGGCCTTTGTCATCACAATGACACGTGACCCCCGTCAACACAATGCTTGATGAACCCTGACATCACAATGCTAAATGGCACTTGTCATCAAAATGCTATATGAAGCCTGTCATCACTATTCACCATGTCACTTGTTTTCACAATGCTCCATGCCCCCTGTAATCCCAGTACTCCATGACCCCTTTCATCACAATGCCCAATGCCACCTCTCATCACAATTCTCCATGGCATTTGTCATCACGATGCTCCATGACACCTGTCTTCACAATGCTCCATGACACTTGTCATCACAATGCTCCATGACCCCTCTCATTACTGTGCTCCATAATAACTTGAATCACATTTCTAGATGACCAGTACCATCACAATGCCCCATGACATTGTCATCACAATTCGCCATGACCATTGTCATCACAATGCTCCATGAACCATGTCATCACAGGGTCCCAGGACACTTGTCATCACAATGATCCATTACCACTTTCATCACAATGCTCCATGACCACTGTCATCTCAATGCCCCATGGCCTTTGTATTCACAATGCTCCATGGCCCCTCTAATCACAGTGCTCCATAACACCTTTCAAAATAATGCTCCATGACCATGCCATCTCAATGCCTCATGACGCCTGTCATCACAATTCTCCAAGGCCCCTCTCATCACAATGCTCCATGACACTTGTCATCACATTGTTCCATAACAACTGTCATCACAGTGTTCCCTGCCCATGTCATCACAATGCTCCATGTCCCCTATAATCACAATGCTCCATGCCTTTTTCCTCACAATGCTCCAGAATTTTGTCATCACAATGTTCCATGACCGTGGCATCACAATGCTCCACGGCCCTTGTCATCACAATGCTCCAGAATTCTTGTCATCACAATGTTCCATGGACGTGTCATCACAAAGCTACATGACCCTGGTCATCACAGTTCTCCATGACCTTTGTCATCACAATGCTCTATGTCACTATTCATCACAATTCTCAATGACCACTTTAATCACTATGCTCGCTGACCATTTTCATCACATTTCTCTATTGTCATTACAATTCCCCATGGCCCCTTTCTTCACCATGCTCCATGATGCCTGTCCTCACAATGCTCCATGGCTTTTGTTATCACAATGCGCCAGGACCAGTTTCATCACAATACTCCATCCCCCTTGTCATCACAGTGCATAATGAAAGCTTTCATTACAATGCTCCGTGACACTTGTCATCACAATGCTCCATGGCCTTTATCGTCACAATGCTCCCAGGCACTTTTCATCACGATGTTCCATGAAAACTTTCATCACATTGCTCCATGACCATTGTCATCACAATAGTCCATAGCCTTGTCAACACAATGCTGCATAATCCCTGTCATCACAATTCTCCATGACTGCTCTCATCACAATAATCCAGGACAATTTTCATAACAATGCTTCATGCCCCCAGTCATCACATTGCTCCATGATATCTTTCATCACAATTCCTAGATGATCAATGTCATCACAATGCCCAATGACACCTGTCATCACAATTCGCTATGACCCTTGTCATCACAATACTCGATGAACCGTGTCATCACAGTGTTCCAGGACACATGGTCATCACCATGATCCATGACTATTTTCATCACAATGCTCCAATACACCTGTCATCACAATGCTCCATGGCCCCTGTTATCATATTGCTCCATGATCTCTTTCATCACAATGTTCCATGACCACTGTCATCACCATACCTCAAGACGCCTGTCATCTCAATGCTCCATGGCTCTTTTCATCACAATGCCCCATGGGCCCTGTGATCACAATGCTCCATGCCCTTGTCATCAAAGTGCTCCAGAGCTCTTGTCATCATAATGCTCCATGCCAATGTCATCAAAATGTCCCATGACACTTGTCATCACAATGCTCCATGGCTTATGCCATCACAATTTTCCATGGTCCCTGTCATCACAATGCTTCCATGCCCTTTTCATCAAAACGCTCCAGAACTCTTTTCATCATAATGCTCCATGCCAATGTCATCAAAATGCCCCATGACACTTGTCATCACAATGCTCCATGGCCTTTGTCATCACAATGTTCCATGGCCCCTGTCATCACAGTGCTCCATTATACCTTTCATCACAATTCTAGATGACCACTGTCATCACCATGCCCCATGACAGATGTCATAACAATTCGCCATGGTCCTTGTCATCACAATGCTCCATGAACCTTGTCATCACAAGGTTCCAGGACTCTTGTCATCACAATGATCCATGATCACTTTCATCACAATGCTCCATGAAACCTGTCACCTCAATGCTCCATAGCCTTTGTATTCACAATGCTCCATGGCCCCTGTAATCACAGTGCTTCATGACCCCTTTCATCACAATGATCCAAGACCGCTCTCATTAGAATGCCCCATGACGCCTGCCACCACAAATCTCCAAGGCCTCTCTTACCAAAAAGCTCCATGATCCCTGTGGGTACAATGTTTGATGACACTTTTCATCACAATGCTCCATGACCCCTGTCATCACAAAGTTCTCTGCCCATATCATCACAATGCTCCTTGTCACCTTTCATCACAATGCTCCATGTCCTTTCATCACAATGCTCCATAATTCTTGTCATCGCAATGTTCCTTATCCGTGTCATCACAATGCTCCATGACCCTTGTCATCACAAAGCTCCATGACACCTGTCATCACAATGATCCATGATTCCTTTCCTCACAGTGCTCCAGTACCCTTTTCATAACAATGCTCCATGCCATTGTCAGCACAATGCTCCTTGGACCCTGTCATCAAAATGCTCCATCCCCTTTTCATCACAATGCTCCAGATATCCTATCATTAAAATGCTCCATGCCCGTGTCAACACAATGCTTCATGACCCCTGTCATCAAAATGCTTTATGAACATTCTTATCACAATGTTCCATGACCCCAGTCATCAAAATGATCCATGACCGTAGTCGTCACAATGCTGCATGATACATTTCATCGCAATCCTCTGTGACGGCTGTCATCATAATGCTCCAGGACTATTTTCATCACAATGCTCCATGCCCCCTGTCATCACAGTGCCCCATAAGCCCTGTAATCCCAATGCTCCATGACCCTGTCATCACAATGCTACATGACCCCTGTCATCACATTGTTCCATGGCCTATGTATTCACAATGTTCCATGGACCCTGTAATCACACTGCTCCATGTTCCTTTTCAACACAATGCTCCATGACCCCTGTCATCACAATATTCCATGAAAGTTGTCATCAAAATGCTCCATGACCCCGGTCACCACAAGGTTCCCTGCCCTTGTCATCACAATGGTACATGGCCTTGTCATCACAATGTTCCATGGCCTCTGTCATCACCATGCTCCATGGTCTTTCTCATTACAATGCTCTATGACCCCTGTCATCACAATGCTTGATGACCATTGTCATCACAATGCTCCAAGGTCCCTGTCATCACAATGCCTCATGGTCTTTGTAATCACAATGCTCAATGACCACTGTCATCACAATGCTCCATGATCCCAGTCATCACAATGATCCCTGCCAATGTCATCACAATGCTCCATGTCTCCTGTAATCACAATGCTCCATGCCCTTGTCATTACAATGCTCCAGTTCTGTTGTCATCACCATGCTTCATGCCAGTGTCATCACAATGCTCCATGAATCTTGTCTTCACTATGCTCCATGGCCCATGTCATCTCAATGCTCCATGACCCCTGTGATCACAATGCTCTATGGCCTTTGTCATCACAATGACACGTGACCCCCGTCAACACAATGCTTGATGAACCCTGACATCACAATGCTAAATGGCATTTGTCATCAAAATGCTATATGAAGCCTGTCATCACTATTCACCATGTCACTTGTTTTCACAATGCTCCATGCCCCCTGTAATCCCAGTACTCCATGACCCCTTTCATCACAATGCCCAATGCCACCTCTCATCACAATTCTCCATGGCATTTGTCATCACGATGCTCCATGACACCTGTCTTCACAATGCTCCATGATACTTGTCATCACAATGCTCCATGACCCCTCTCATTACTGTGCTCCATAATAACTTGAATCACATTTCTAGATGACCAGTACCATCACAATGCCCCATGACATTGTCATCACAATTCGCCATGACCATTGTCATCACAATGCTCCATGAACCATGTCATCACAGGGTCCCAGGACACTTGTCATCACAATGATCCATTACCACTTTCATCACAATGCTCCATGACCACTGTCATCTCAATGCCCCATGGCCTTTGTATTCACAATGCTCCATGGCCCCTGTAATCACAGTGCTCCATAACACCTTTCATCATAATGCTCCATGACCATGCCATCTCAATGCCTCATGACGCCTGTCATCACAATTCTCCAAGGCCCCTCTCATCACAATGCTCCATGACACTTGTCATCACATTGTTCCATAACAACTGTCATCACAGTGTTCCCTGCCCATGTCATCACAATGCTCCATGTCCCCTATAATCACAATGCTCCATGCCTTTTTCCTCACAATGCTCCAGAATTTTGTCATCACAATATTCCATGACCGTGGCATCACAATGCTCCACGGCCCTTGTCATCACAATGCTCCATGACCCCTGTCATCACAGTGCCCCATAAGCCCTGTAATCCCAATGCTCCATGACCCTGTCATCACAATGCTACATGACCCCTGTCATCACATTGTTCCATGGCCTATGTATTCACAATGTTCCATGGACCCTGTAATCACACTGCTCCATGTTCCTTTTCAACACAATGCTCCATGACCCCTGTCATCACAATGTTCCATGAAAGTTGTCATCAAAATGCTCCATGACCCCGGTCACCACAAGGTTCCCTGCCCTTGTCATCACAATGGTACCTGGCCTTGTCATCACAATGTTCCATGGCCTCTGTCATCACCATGCTCCATGGTCTTTCTCATCACAATGCTCTATGACCCCTGTCATCACAATGCTTGATGACCATTGTCATCACAATGCTCCAAGGTCCCTGTCATCACAATGCCTCATGGTCTTTGTAATCACAATGCTCAATGACCACTGTCATCACAATGCTCCATGCCGTTGTCATCACAATGCTCCATGGCCCCTGTAATCACAATGCTCCATGCGCTTGTCATCACAATGCTCCATAACATTTGTCATCATAATGCTCCATTCCCGTGTCATCACATTGCTCAATGACACTTGTCATCAAAATGTTCCTTGGTCTTTGTCATCACAATGCTCCATGATCCCTGTCATCACAATGATCCCTGCCAATGTCATCACAATGCTCAATGTCTCCTGTGATCACAATGCTCCATGCCCTTGTCATCAAAGTGCTCCAGAGCTCTTGTCATCATAATGCTCCATGCCAATGTCATCAAAATGTCCCATGACACTTGTCATCACAATGCTCCATGGCTTATGCCATCACAATTTTCCATGGCCCCTGTCATCACAATGCTCCATGCCCTTTTCATCAAAACGCTCCAGAACTCTTGTCATCATAATGCTCCATGCCAATGTCATTAAAATGCCCCATGACACTTGTCATCACAATGCTCAATGGCCTTTGTCATCACAATGTTCCATGGCGCCTGTCATCACAGTGCTCCATTATACCTTTCATCACAATTCTAGATGACCACTGTCATCACCATGCCCCATGACAGATGTCATAACAATTCGCCATGGTCCTTGTCATCACAATGCTCCATGAACCTTGTCATCACAAGGTTCCAGGACTCTTGTCATCACAATGATCCATGATCACTTTCATCACAATGCTCCATGTAACCTGTCACCTCAATGCTCCATAGCCTTTGTATTCACAATGCTCCATGGCCCCTGTAATCACAGTGCTCCATGACCCCTTTCATCACAATGATCCAAGACCGCTGTCATTACAATGCCCCATGACGCCTGCCACCACAAATCTCCAAGGCCTCTCTTACCAAAAAGCTCCATGATCCCTGTCAGTACAATGTTCGATGACACTTTTCATCACAATGCTCCATGACCCCTGTCACCACAAAGTTCTCTGCCCATATCATCACAATGCTCCTTGTCACCTTTCATCACAATGCTCCATGTCCTTTCATCACAATGCTCCATAATTCTTGTCATCGCAATGTTCCTTGACCGTGTCATCACAATGCTCCATTACCCTTGTCATCACAAAGCTCCATGACCCCTGTCATCACAATGATCCATGATTCTTATCCTCACAGTGCTCCAGTACCCTTTTCATCACAATGCTCCATGCCATTGTCAGCGCAATGCTCCTTGGACCCTGTCATCAAAACGCTCCATCCCCTTTTCATCACAATGCTCCAGGTATCCTATCATTACAATGCTCCATGCCCGTGTCAACACAATGCTTCATGACCCCTGTCATCAAAAAGCTTTATGAACATTCTTATCACAATGTTCCATGACCCCTGTCATCAAAATGATCCATGACCGTTGTCATCACAATGCTGCATGATACCTTTCATCCCAATCCTCTGTGACGGCTGTCATCATAATGCTCCAGGACAATTTTCATCACAATGCTCTATGCCCCCTGTCATCACAGTGCCCCATAAGCCCTGTAATCCCAATGCTGCATGACCCTGTCATCACAATGCTACATGACCCCTGTCATCACATTGTTCCATGGCCTATGTATTCACAATGTTCCATAGACCCTGTAATCACACTGCTCCATGTTCCTTTTCAACACAATGCTCCATGACCCCTGTCATCACAATGTTCCATGAAAGTTGTCATCAAAATGCTCCATGACCCCGGTCACCACAAGGTTCCCTGCCCTTGTCATCACAATGGTACATGGCCTTGTCATCACAATGTTCCATGGCTTCTGTCATCACCATGCTCCATGGTCTTTCTCATCACAATGCTCTATGACCCCTGTCATCACAATGCTTGATGACCATTGTCATCACAATGCTCCAAGGTCCCTGTCATCACAATGCCTCATGGTCTTTGTAATCACAATGCTCAATGACCACTGTCATCACAATGCTCCATGCCGTTGTCATCTCAATGCTCCATGGCCCCTGTAATCACAATGCTCCATGCGCTTGTCATCACAATGCTCCATAACATTTGTAATCATAATGCTCCATTCCCGTGTCATCACATTGCTCAATGACACTTGTCATCAAAATGTTCCTTGGTCTTTGTCATCACAATGCTCCATGATCCCTGTCATCACAATGATCCCTGCCAATGTCATCACAATGCTCCATGTCTCCTGTAATCACAATGCTCTATGCCCTTGTCATCACAATGCTCCAGTTCTGTTGTCATCACCATGCTTCATGCCAGTGTCATCACAATGCTCCATGAATCTTGTCTTCACAATGCTCCATGGCCCATGTCATCACAATGCTCCATGACCCCTGTGATCACAATGCTCTATGGCCTTTGTCATCACAATGACACGTGACCCCCGTCAACACAATGCCTGATGAACCCTGACATCAAAATGCTAAATGGCACTTGTCATCACAATGCTATATGAAGCCTGTCATTACTATTCACCATGTCACTTGTTTTCACAATGCTCCATGCCCCCTGTAATCCCAGTACTCCATGACCCCTTTCATCACAATGCCCAATGCCACCTCTCATCACAATTCTCCATGGCATTTGTCATCACGATGCTCCATGACACCTGTCATCACAATGCTCCATGACACTTGTCATCACAATGCTCCATGGCCCCTCTCATTACTGTGCTCCATAATAACTTGAATCACATTTCTAGATGACCAGTGCCATCACAATGCCCCATGACATTGTCATCACAATTCGCCATGACCATTGTCATCACAATGCTCCATGAACCATGTCATCACAGGGTTCCAGGACACTTGTCATCACAATGATCCATTACCACTTTCATCACAATGCTCCATGACCACTGTCATCTCAATGCCCCATGGCCTTTGTATTCACAATGCTCCATGGCACCTGTAATCACAGTGCTCCATAACACCTTTCATCATAATGCTCCATGACCACTGCCATCTCAATGCCTCATGACGCCTGTCATCACAATTCTCCAAGGCCCCTCTCATCACAATGCTCCATGCCCTTGTCATCAAAGTGCTCCAGAGCTCTTGTCATCATAATGCTCCATGCCAATGTCATCAAAATGTCCCATGACACTTGTCATCACAATGCTCCATGGCTTATGCCATCACAATTTTCCATGGCCCCTGTCATCACAATGCTCCATGCCCTTTTCATCAAAACGCTCCAGAACTCTTGTCATCATAATGCTCCATGCCAATGTCATCAAAATGCCCCATGACACTTGTCATCACAATGCTCCATGGCCTTTGTATTCACAATGCTCCATGGCCCCTGTAATCACAGTGCTCCATAACACCTTTCATCATAGTGCTCCATGACCACTGCCATCTCAATGCCTCATGACGCCTGTCATCACAATTCTCAAAGGCCCCTCTCATCACAATGCTCCATGACACTTGTCATCACATTGCTCCATAACAACTGTCATCACAGTGTTCCCTACCCATGTCATCACAATGCTCCATGTCCCCTATAATCACAATGCTCCAAGCCTTTTTCCTCACAATGCTCCAGAATTTTGTCATCACAATGTTCCATGACCGTGGCATCACAATGCTCCATGGCCCTTGTCATCACAATGCTCCAGAATTCTTGTCATCACAATGTTCCATGGATGTGTCATCACAAAGCTACATGACCCTGGTCATCACAGTTCTCCATGACCTTTGTCATCACAATGCTCTATGTCACTATTCATCACAATTCTCAATGACCACTTTAATCACTATGCTCGCTGACCATTTTCATCACATTTCTCTATTGTCATTACAATTCCCCATGGCCCCTTTCTTCACCATGCTCCATGATGCCTGTCATCACAATGCTCCATGGCTTTTGTTATCACAATGCGCCAGGACCAGTTTCATCACAATACTCCATCCCCCTTGTCATCACAGTGCATAATGAAAGCTTTCATTACAATGCTCCGTGACACTTGTCATCACAATGCTCCATGGCCTTTATCGTCACAATGCTCCCAGGCACTTTTCATCACGATGTTCCATGAAAACTTTCATCACATTGCTCCATGACCATTGTCATCACAATAGTCCATAGCCTTGTCAACACAATGCTGCATAATCCCTGTCATCACAATTCTCCATGACTGCTGTCATCACAATAATCCAGGACAATTTTCATAACAATGCTTCATGCCCCCAGTCATCACAGTGCTCCATGATACCTTTCATCACAATTCCTAGATGATCAATGTCATCACAATGCCCAATGACACCTGTCATCACAATTCGCTATGACCCTTGTCATCACAATACTCGATGAACCGTGTCATCAGAGTGTTCCAGGACACATGTCATCACAATGATCCATTACTATTTTCATCACAATGCTCCAATACACCTGTCATCACAATGCTCCATGGCCCCTGTTATCATATTGCCCCATGATCTCTTTCATCACAATGCTCCATGACCACTGTCATCACCATACCTCAAGACGCCTGTCATCTCAATGCTCCATGGCTCTTTTCATCACAATGCCCCATGGGCCCTGTGATCACAATGCTCCATGCCCTTGTCATCAAAGTGCTCCAGAGCTCTTGTCATCATAATGCTCCATGCCAATGTCATCAAAATGTCCCATGACACTTGTCATCACAATGCTCCATGGCTTATGCCATCACAATTTTCCATGGCCCCTGTCATCACAATGCTCCATTATACCTTTCATCACAATTCTAGATGACCTCTGTCATCACCATGCCCCATGACAGATGTCATAACAATTCGCCATGGTCCTTGTCATCACAATGCTCCATGAACCTTGTCATCACAAGGTTCCAGGACTCTTGTCATCACAATGATCCATGATCACTTTCATCACAATGCTCCATGAAACCTGTCACCTCAATGCTCCATAGCCTTTGTATTCACAATGCTCCATGGCCCCTGTAATCACAGTGCTCCATGACCCCTTTCATCACAATGATCCAAGACCGCTGTCATTACAATGCCCCATGACGCCTGCCACCACAAATCTCCAAGGCCTCTCTTACCAAAAAGCTCCATGATCCCTGTCAGTACAATGTTCGATGACAATTTTCATCACAGTGCTCCATGACCCCTGTCATCACAAAGTTTTCTGCCCATATCATCACAATGCTCCTTGTCACCTTTCATCACAATGCTCCATGTCCTTTTATCACAATGCTCCATAATTCTTGTCATCGCAATGTTCCTTGACCGTGTCATCACAATGCTTCATGACCCTTGTCATCACAAAGCTCCATGACCCCTGTCATCACAATGATCCATGATTCCTTTCCTCACAGTGCTCCTGTACCATTTTCGTCACAATGCTCCATGCCATTGTCAGCACAATGCTCCTTGGACCCTGTCATCAAAATGCTCCATCCCCTTTTCATCACAATGCTCCAGATATCCTATCATTACAATGCTCCATGCAAGTGTCAACACAATGCTTCATGACCCCTGTCATCAAAATGCTTTATGAACATTCTTATCACAATGTTCCATGACCCCTGTCATCAAAATGATCCATGACCGTTGTCATCACAATGCTGCATGATACCTTTCATCGCAATCCTCTGTGACGGCTGTCATCATAATGCTCCAGGAAAATTTTCATCACAATGCTCCATGCCCCCTGTCATCACAGTGCCCCATAAGCCCTATAATCCCAATGCTCCATGACCCTGTCATCACAATGCTACATGACCCCTGTCATCACATTGTTCCATGGCCTATGTATTCACAATATTCCATGGACCCTGTAATCACACTGCTCCATGTTCCTTTTCAACACAATGCTCCATGACCCCTGTCATCACAATGTTCCATGAAAGTTGTCATTAAAGGCTCCATGACCCCGGTCACCACAAGGTTCCCTGCCCTTGTCATCACAATGGTACATGGCCTTGTCATCACCATGTTCCATGGTCTCTGTCATCACCATGCTCCATGGTCATTCTCATCACAATGCTCTATGACCCCTGTCATCACAATGCTTGATGACCATTGTCATCACAATGCTCCAAGGTCCCTGTCATCACAATGCCTCATGGTCTTTGTAATCACAATGCTCAATGACCACTGTCATCACAATGCTCCATGCCGTTGTCATCACAATTCTCCATGGCGCCTGTAATCACAATGCTCCATGCGCTTGTCATCACAATGCTCCAGAACATTTGTCATCATAATGCTCCATTCCCGTGTCATCACATTGCTCAATGACACTTCTCATCAAAATGTTCCTTGGTCTTTGTCATCACAATGCTCCATGATCCCTGTCATCACAATGATCCCTGCCAATGTCATCACAATGCTCCATGTCTCCTGTGATCACAATGCTCCATGCCCTTGTCATCAAAGTGCTCCAGAGCTCTTGTCATCATAATGCTCCATGCCAATGTCATCAAAATGTCCCATGACACTTGTCATCACAATGCTCCATGGCTTATGCCATCACAATTTTCCATGGTCCCTGTCATCACAATGCTCCATGCCCTTTTCATCAAAACGCTCCAGAACTCTTGTCATCATAATGCTCCATGCCAATGTCATCAAAATGCCCCATGACACTTGTCATCACAATGCTCCATGGCCTTTGTCATCACAATGTTCCATGGCCCCTGTCATCACAGTGCTCCATTATACCTTTCATCACAATTCTAGATGACCACTGTCATCACCATGCCCCATGACAGATGTCATAACAATTCGCCATGGTCCTTGTCATCACAATGCTCCATGAACCTTGTCATCACAAGGTTCCAGGACTCTTGTCATCACAATGATCCATGATCACTTTCATCACAATGCTCCATGAAACCTGTCACCTCAATGCTCCATAACCTTTGTATTCACAATGCTCCATGGCCCCTGTAATCACAGTGCTTCATGACCCCTTTCATCACAATGATCCAAGACCGCTCTCATTAGAATGCCCCATGACGCCTGCCACCACAAATCTCCAAGGCCTCTCTTACCAAAAAGCTCCATGATCCCTGTGGGTACAATGTTTGATGACACTTTTCATCACAATGCTCCATGACCCCTGTCATCACAAAGTTCTCTGCCCATATCATCACAATGCTCCTTGTCACCTTTCATCACAATGCTCCATGTCCTTTCATCACAATGCTCCATAATTCTTGTCATCGCAATGTTCCTTATCCGTGTCATCACAATGCTCCATGACCCTTGTCATCACAAAGCTCCATGACACCTGTCATCACAATGATCCATGATTCCTTTCCTCACAGTGCTCCAGTACCCTTTTCATAACAATGCTCCATGCCATTGTCAGCACAATGCTCCTTGGACCCTGTCATCAAAATGCTCCATCCCCTTTTCATCACAATGCTCCAGATATCCTATCATTAAAATGCTCCATGCCCGTGTCAACACAATGCTTCATGACCCCTGTCATCAAAATGCTTTATGAACATTCTTATCACAATGTTCCATGACCCCAGTCATCAAAATGATCCATGACCGTAGTCGTCACAATGCTGCATGATACATTTCATCGCAATCCTCTGTGACGGCTGTCATCATAATGCTCCAGGACTATTTTCATCACAATGCTCCATGCCCCCTGTCATCACAGTGCCCCATAAGCCCTGTAATCCCAATGCTCCATGACCCTGTCATCACAATGCTACATGACCCCTGTCATCACATTGTTCCATGGCCTATGTATTCACAATGTTCCATGGACCCTGTAATCACACTGCTCCATGTTCCTTTTCAACACAATGCTCCATGACCCCTGTCATCACAATATTCCATGAAAGTTGTCATCAAAATGCTCCATGACCCCGGTCACCACAAGGTTCCCTGCCCTTGTCATCACAATGGTACATGGCCTTGTCATCACAATGTTCCATGGCCTCTGTCATCACCATGCTCCATGGTCTTTCTCATTACAATGCTCTATGACCCCTGTCATCACAATGCTTGATGACCATTGTCATCACAATGCTCCAAGGTCCCTGTCATCACAATGCCTCATGGTCTTTGTAATCACAATGCTCAATGACCACTGTCATCACAATGCTCCATGCCGTTGTCATCACAATGCTCCATGGACCCTGTAATCACAATGCTCCATGCGCTTGTCATCACAATGCTCCAGAACATTTGTCATCATAATGCTCTATTCCCGTGTCATCACATTGCTCAATGACACTTGTCATCAAAATGTTCCTTGGTCTTTGTCATCACAATGCTCCATGATCCCAGTCATCACAATGATCCCTGCCAATGTCATCACAATGCTCCATGTCTCCTGTAATCACAATGCTCCATGCCCTTGTCATTACAATGCTCCAGTTCTGTTGTCATCACCATGCTTCATGCCAGTGTCATCACAATGCTCCATGAATCTTGTCTTCACTATGCTCCATGGCCCATGTCATCTCAATGCTCCATGACCCCTGTGATCACAATGCTCTATGGCCTTTGTCATCACAATGACACGTGACCCCCGTCAACACAATGCTTGATGAACCCTGACATCACAATGCTAAATGGCACTTGTCATCAAAATGCTATATGAAGCCTGTCATCACTATTCACCATGTCACTTGTTTTCACAATGCTCCATGCCCCCTGTAATCCCAGTACTCCATGACCCCTTTCATCACAATGCCCAATGCCACCTCTCATCACAATTCTCCATGGCATTTGTCATCATGATGCTCCATGACACCTGTCTTCACAATGCTCCATGATACTTGTCATCACAATGCTCCATGACCCCTCTCATTACTGTGCTCCATAATAACTTGAATCACATTTCTAGATGACCAGTACCATCACAATGCCCCATGACATTGTCATCACAATTCGCCATGACCATTGTCATCACAATGCTCCATGAACCATGTCATCACAGGGTCCCAGGACACTTGTCATCACAATGATCCATTACCACTTTCATCACAATGCTCCATGACCACTGTCATCTCAATGCCCCATGGCCTTTGTATTCACAATGCTCCATGGCCCCTGTAATCACAGTGCTCCATAACACCTTTCATCATAATGCTCCATGACCATGCCATCTCAATGCCTCATGACGCCTGTCATCACAATTCTCCAAGGCCCCTCTCATCACAATGCTCCATGACACTTGTCATCACATTGTTCCATAACAACTGTCATCACAGTGTTCCCTGCCCATGTCATCACAATGCTCCATGTCCCCTATAATCACAATGCTCCATGCCTTTTTCCTCACAATGCTCCAGAATTTTGTCATCACAATGTTCCATGACCGTGGCATCACAATGCTCCACGGCCCTTGTCATCACAATGCTCCATGACCCCTGTCATCACAGTGCCCCATAAGCCCTGTAATCCCAATGCTCCATGACCCTGTCATCACAATGCTACATGACCCCTGTCATCACATTGTTCCATGGCCTATGTATTCACAATGTTCCATGGACCCTGTAATCACACTGCTCCATGTTCCTTTTCAACACAATGCTCCATGACCCCTGTCATCACAATGTTCCATGAAAGTTGTCATCAAAATGCTCCATGACCCCGGTCACCACAAGGTTCCCTGCCCTTGTCATCACAATGGTACCTGGCCTTGTCATCACAATGTTCCATGGCCTCTGTCATCACCATGCTCCATGGTCTTTCTCATCACAATGCTCTATGACCCCTGTCATCACAATGCTTGATGACCATTGTCATCACAATGCTCCAAGGTCCCTGTCATCACAATGCCTCATGGTCTTTGTAATCACAATGCTCAATGACCACTGTCATCACAATGCTCCATGCCGTTGTCATCACAATGCTCCATGGCCCCTGTAATCACAATGCTCCATGCGCTTGTCATCACAATGCTCCATAACATTTGTCATCATAATGCTCCATTCCCGTGTCATCACATTGCTCAATGACACTTGTCATCAAAATGTTCCTTGGTCTTTGTCATCACAATGCTCCATGATCCCTGTCATCACAATGATCCCTGCCAATGTCATCACAATGCTCCATGTCTCCTGTGATCACAATGCTCCATGCCCTTGTCATCAAAGTGCTCCAGAGCTCTTGTCATCATAATGCTCCATGCCAATGTCATCAAAATGTCCCATGACACTTGTCATCACAATGCTCCATGGCTTATGCCATCACAATTTTCCATGGCCCCTGTCATCACAATGCTCCATGCCCTTTTCATCAAAACGCTCCAGAACTCTTGTCATCATAATGCTCCATGCCAATGTCATTAAAATGCCCCATGACACTTGTCATCACAATGCTCAATGGCCTTTGTCATCACAATGTTCCATGGCGCCTGTCATCACAGTGCTCCATTATACCTTTCATCACAATTCTAGATGACCACTGTCATCACCATGCCCCATGACAGATGTCATAACAATTCGCCATGGTCCTTGTCATCACAATGCTCCATGAACCTTGTCATCACAAGGTTCCAGGACTCTTGTCATCACAATGATCCATGATCACTTTCATCACAATGCTCCATGTAACCTGTCACCTCAATGCTCCATAGCCTTTGTATTCACAATGCTCCATGGCCCCTGTAATCACAGTGCTCCATGACCCCTTTCATCACAATGATCCAAGACCGCTGTCATTACAATGCCCCATGAGGCCTGCCACCACAAATCTCCAAGGCCTCTCTTACCAAAAAGCTCCATGATCCCTGTCAGTACAATGTTCGATGACACTTTTCATCACAATGCTCCATGACCCCTGTCACCACAAAGTTCTCTGCCCATATCATCACAATGCTCCTTGTCACCTTTCATCACAATGCTCCATGTCCTTTCATCACAATGCTCCATAATTCTTGTCATCGCAATGTTCCTTGACCGTGTCATCACAATGCTCCATGACCCTTGTCATCACAAAGCTCCATGACCCCTGTCATCACAATGATCCATGATTCTTATCCTCACAGTGCTCCAGTACCCTTTTCATCACAATGCTCCATGCCATTGTCAGCGCAATGCTCCTTGGACCCTGTCATCAAAACGCTCCATCCCCTTTTCATCACAATGCTCCAGATATCCTATCATTACAATGCTCCATGCCCGTGTCAACACAATGCTTCATGACCCCTGTCATCAAAATGCTTTATGAACATTCTTATCACAATGTTCCATGACCCCTGTCATCAAAATGATCCATGACCGTTGTCATCACAATGCTGCATGATACCTTTCATCCCAATCCTCTGTGACGGCTGTCATCATAATGCTCCAGGACAATTTTCATCACAATGCTCTATGCCCCCTGTCATCACAGTGCCCCATAAGCCCTGTAATCCCAATGCTGCATGACCCTGTCATCACAATGCTACATGACCCCTGTCATCACATTGTTCCATGGCCTATGTATTCACAATGTTCCATAGACCCTGTAATCACACTGCTCCATGTTCCTTTTCAACACAATGCTCCATGACCCCTGTCATCACAATGTTCCATGAAAGTTGTCATCAAAATGCTCCATGACCCCGGTCACCACAAGGTTCCCTGCCCTTGTCATCACAATGGTACATGGCCTTGTCATCACAATGTTCCATGGCTTCTGTCATCACCATGCTCCATGGTCTTTCTCATCACAATGCTCTATGACCCCTGTCATCACAATGCTTGATGACCATTGTCATCACAATGCTCCAAGGTCCCTGTCATCACAATGCCTCATGGTCTTTGTAATCACAATGCTCAATGACCACTGTCATCACAATGCTCCATGCCGTTGTCATCTCAATGCTCCATGGCCCCTGTAATCACAATGCTCCATGCGCTTGTCATCACAATGCTCCATAACATTTGTAATCATAATGCTCCATTCCCGTGTCATCACATTGCTCAATGACACTTGTCATCAAAATGTTCCTTGGTCTTTGTCATCACAATGCTCCATGATCCCTGTCATCACAATGATCCCTGCCAATGTCATCACAATGCTCCATGTCTCCTGTAATCACAATGCTCTATGCCCTTGTCATCACAATGCTCCAGTTCTGTTGTCATCACCATGCTTCATGCCAGTGTCATCACAATGCTCCATGAATCTTGTCTTCACAATGCTCCATGGCCCATGTCATCACAATGCTCCATGACCCCTGTGATCACAATGCTCTATGGCCTTTGTCATCACAATGACACGTGACCCCCGTCAACACAATGCCTGATGAACCCTGACATCAAAATGCTAAATGGCACTTGTCATCACAATGCTATATGAAGCCTGTCATTACTATTCACCATGTCACTTGTTTTCACAATGCTCCATGCCCCCTGTAATCCCAGTACTCCATGACCCCTTTCATCACAATGCCCAATGCCACCTCTCATCACAATTCTCCATGGCATTTGTCATCACGATGCTCCATGAAACCTGTCATCACAATGCTCCATGACACTTGTCATCACAATGCTCCATGGCCCCTCTCATTACTGTGCTCCATAATAACTTGAATCACATTTCTAGATGACCAGTGCCATCACAATGCCCCATGACATTGTCATCACAATTCGCCATGACCATTGTCATCACAATGCTCCATGAACCATGTCATCACAGGGTTCCAGGACACTTGTCATCACAATGATCCATTACCACTTTCATCACAATGCTCCATGACCACTGTCATCTCAATGCCCCATGGCCTTTGTATTCACAATGCTCCATGGCACCTGTAATCACAGTGCTCCATAACACCTTTCATCATAATGCTCCATGACCACTGCCATCTCAATGCCTCATGACGCCTGTCATCACAATTCTCCAAGGCCCCTCTCATCACAATGCTCCATGCCCTTGTCATCAAAGTGCTCCAGAGCTCTTGTCATCATAATGCTCCATGCCAATGTCATCAAAATGTCCCATGACACTTGTCATCACAATGCTCCATGGCTTATGCCATCACAATTTTCCATGGCCCCTGTCATCACAATGCTCCATGCCCTTTTCATCAAAACGCTCCAGAACTCTTGTCATCATAATGCTCCATGCCAATGTCATCAAAATGCCCCATGACACTTGTCATCACAATGCTCCATGGCCTTTGTATTCACAATGCTCCATGGCCCCTGTAATCACAGTGCTCCATAACACCTTTCATCATAGTGCTCCATGACCACTGCCATCTCAATGCCTCATGACGCCTGTCATCACAATTCTCCAAGGCCCCTCTCATCACAATGCTCCATGACACTTGTCATCACATTGCTCCATAACAACTGTCATCACAGTGTTCCCTACCCATGTCATCACAATGCTCCATGTCCCCTATAATCACAATGCTCCAAGCCTTTTTCCTCACAATGCTCCAGAATTTTGTCATCACAATGTTCCATGACCGTGGCATCACAATGCTCCAGGGCCCTTGTCATCACAATGCTCCAGAATTCTTGTCATCACAATGTTCCATGGACATGTCATCACAAAGCTACATGACCCTGGTCATCACAGTTCTCCATGACCTTTGTCATCACAATGCTCTATGTCACTATTCATCACAATTCTCAATGACCACTTTAATCACTATGCTCGCTGACCATTTTCATCACATTTCTCTATTGTCATTACAATTCCCCATGGCCCCTTTCTTCACCATGCTCCATGATGCCTGTCATCACAATGCTCCATGGCTTTTGTTATCACAATGCGCCAGGACCAGTTTCATCACAATACTCCATCCCCCTTGTCATCACAGTGCATAATGAAAGCTTTCATTACAATGCTCCGTGACACTTGTCATCACAATGCTCCATGGCCTTTATCGTCACAATGCTCCCAGGCACTTTTCATCACGATGTTCCATGAAAACTTTCATCACATTGCTCCATGACCATTGTCATCACAATAGTCCATAGCCTTGTCAACACAATGCTGCATAATCCCTGTCATCACAATTCTCCATGACTGCTGTCATCACAATAATCCAGGACAATTTTCATAACAATGCTTCATGCCCCCAGTCATCACAGTGCTCCATGATACCTTTCATCACAATTCCTAGATGATCAATGTCATCACAATGCCCAATGACACCTGTCATCACAATTCGCTATGACCCTTGTCATCACAATACTCGATGAACTGTGTCATCACAGTGTTCCAGGACACATGTCATCACAATGATCCATTACTATTTTCATCACAATGCTCCAATACACCTGTCATCACAATGCTCCATGGCCCCTGTTATCATATTGCTCCATGATCTCTTTCATCACAATGCTCCATGACCACTGTCATCACCATACCTCAAGACGCCTGTCATCTCAATGCTCCATGGCTCTTTTCATCACAATGCCCCATGGGTCCTGTGATCACAATGCTCCATGCCCTTGTCATCAAAGTCCTCCAGAACTCTTGTCATCATAATGCTCCATGCCAATGTCATCAAAATGTCCCATGACACTTGTCATCACAATGCTCCATGGCTTATACCATCACAATTTTCCATGGCCCCTGTCATCACAATGCTCCATGCCCTTTTCATCAAAATGCTCCAGAACTCTTGTCATTATAATGCTCCATGCCAATGTCATCAAAATGCCCCATGACACTTGTCATCACAATGCTCCATGGCCTTTGTCATCACAATGTTCCATGGCCCCTGTCATCACAGTGCTCCATTATACCTTTCATCACAATTCTAGATGACCACTGTCATCACAATGCCCCATGACAGATGTCATAACAATTCGCCATGGTCCTTGTCATCACAATGCTCCATGAACCTTGTCATCACAATGATCCATGATCACTTTCATCACAATGCTCCATGAAACCTGTCACCTCAATGCTCCATAGCCTTTGTATTCACAATGCTCCATGGCCCCTGTAATCACAGTGCTCCATGACCCCTTTCATCACAATGATCCAAGACCGCTCTCATTAGAATGCCCCATGACGCCTGCCACCACAAATCTCCAAGGCCTCTCTTACCAAAAAGCTCCATG
This sequence comes from Balaenoptera physalus, assembly GCF_965194825.1. Lineage (NCBI taxonomy): Eukaryota > Metazoa > Chordata > Mammalia > Artiodactyla > Balaenopteridae > Balaenoptera > Balaenoptera physalus. The sequence goes on along the minus strand of NW_028125943.1, from coordinate 335,496 downwards.
ATCCCTGTCAGTACAATGTTCGATGACACTTTTCATCACAATGCTCCATGACCCCTGTCATCACAAAGTTCTCTGCCCATATCATCACAATGCTCCTTGTCACCTTTCATCACAATGCTCCATGTCCTTTCATCACAATGCTCCATAATTCTTGTCATCGCAATGTTCCTTGACCGTGTCATCACAATGCTCCATGACCCTTGTCATCACAAAGCTCCATGACCCCTGTCATCACAATGATCCATGATTCCTTTCCTCACAGTGCTCCAGTACCCTTTTCATCACAATGCTCCAGGCCATTGTCAGCACAATGCTCCTTGGACCCTGTCATCAAAATGCTCCATCCCCTTTTCATCACAATGCTCCAGATATCCTATCATTACAATGCTCCATGCCCGTGTCAACACAATGCTTCATGACCCCTGTCATCAAAATGCTTTATGAACATTCTTATCACAATGTTCCATGACCCCTGTCATCAAAATGATCCATGACCGTTGTCATCACAATGCTGCATGATACCTTTCATCCGAATCCTCTGTGACTGCTGTCATCATAATGCTCCAGGACCATTTTCATCACAATGCTCCATGCCCCCTGTCATCACAGTGCCCCATAAGCCCTGTAATCCCAATGCTCCATGACCCTGTCATCACAATGCTACATGACCCCTGTCATCACATTGTTCCATGGCCTATGTATTCACAATGTTCCATGGACCCTGTAATCACACTGCTCCATGTTCCTTTTCAACACAATGCTCCATGACCCCTGTCATCACAATGTTCCATGAAAGTTGTCATCAAAATGCTCCATGACCCCGGTCACCACAAGGTTCCCTGCCCTTGTCATCACAATGCTACATGGCCTTGTCATCACAATGTTCCATGGCCTCTGTCATCACCATGCTCCATGGTCTTTCTCATCACAATGCTCTATGACCCCTGTCATCACAATGCTTGATGACCATTGTCATCACAATGCTCCAAGGTCCCTGTCATCACAATGCCTCATGGTCTTTGTAATCACAATGCTCAATGACCACTGTCATCACAATGCTCCATGCCGTTGTCATCACAATGCTCCATGGCCCCTGTAATCACAATGCTCCATGCGCTTGTCATCACAATGCTCCAGAACATTTGTCATCATAATGCTCCATTCCCGTGTCATCACATTGCTCAATGACACTTGTCATCAAAATGTTCCTTGGTCTTTGTCATCACAATGCTCCATGATCCCTGTCATCACAATGATCCCTGCCAATGTCATCACAATGCTCCATGTCTCCTGTAACCACAATGCTCCATGCCCTTGTCATCACAATGCTCCAGTTCTGTTGTCATCACCATGCTTCATGCCAGTGTCATCACAATGCTCCATGAATCTTGTCTTCACAATGCTCCATGGCCCATGTCATCACAATGCTCCATGACCCCTGTGATCACAATGCTCTATGGCCTTTGTCATCACAATGACACGTGACCCCCGTCAACACAATGCCTGATGAACCCTGACATCAAAATGCTAAATGGCACTTGTCATCACAATGCTATATGAAGCCTGTCATCACTATTCACCATGTCACTTGTTTTCACAATGCTCCATGCCCCCTGTAATCCCAGTACTCCATGACCCCTTTCATCACAATGCACAATGCCACCTCTCATCACAATTCTCCATGGCATTTGTCATCACGATGCTCCATGACACCTGTCATCACAATGCTCCATGACACTTGTCATCACAATGCTCCATGGCCCCTCTCATTACTGTGCTCCATAATAACTTGAATCACATTTCTAGATGACCAGTGCCATCACAATGCCCCATGACATTGTCATCACAATTCGCCATGACCATTGGCATCACAATGCTCCATGAACCATGTCATCACAGGGTCCCAGGACACTTGTCATCACAATGATCCATTACCACTTTCATCACAATGCTCCATGACCACTGTCATCTCAATGCCCCATGGCCTTTGTATTCACAATGCTCCATGGCCCCTGTAATCACAGTGCTCCATAACACCTTTCATCATAATGCTCCATGACCACTGCCATCTCAATGCCTCATGACGCCTGTCATCACAATTCTCCAAGGCCCCTCTCATCACAATGCTCCATGACACTTGTCATCACATTGCTCCATAACAACTGTCATCACAGTGTTCCCTGCCCATGTCATCACAATGCTCCATGTCCCCTATAATCACAATGCTCCAAGCCTTTTTCCTCACAATGCTCCAGAATTTTGTCATCACAATGATCCATGACCGTGGCATCACAATGCTCCACGGCCCTTGTCATCACAATGCTCCAGAATTCTTGTCATCACAATGTTCCATGGACGTGTCATCACAAAGCTACATGACCCTGGTCATCACAGTTCTCCATGACCTTTGTCATCACAATGCTCTATGTCACTATTCATCACAATTCTCAATGACCACTTTAATCACTATGCTCGCTGACCATTTTCATCACATTTCTCTATTGTCATTACAATTCCCCATGGCCCCTTTCTTCACCATGCTCCATGATGCCTATCATCACAATGCTCCATGGCTTTTGTTATCACAATGCGCCAGGACCAGTTTCATCACAACACTCCATCCCCCTTGTCATCACAGTGCATAATTAAAGCTTTCATTACAATGCTCCGTGACACTTGTCATCACAATGCTCCATGGCCTTTATCGTCACAATGCTCCCAGGCACTTTTCATCACGATGTTCCATGAAAACTTTCATCACATTGCTCCATGACCATTGTCATCACAATAGTCCATAGCCTTGTCAACACAATGCTGCATAATCCCTGTCATCACAATTCTCCATGACTGCTGTCATCACAATAATCCAGGACAATTTTCATAACAATGCTTCATGCCCCCAGTCATCACAGTGCTCCATGATACCTTTCATCACAATTCCTAGATGATCAATGTCATCACAATTCCCAATGACACCTGTCATCACAATTCGCTATGACCCTTGTCATCACAATACTCGATGAACCGTGTCATCAGAGTGTTCCAGGACACATGTCATCACAATGATCCATTACTATTTTCATCACAATGCTCCAATACACCTGTCATCACAATGCTCCATGGCCCCTGTTATCATATTGCCCCATGATCTCTTTCATAACAATGCTCCATGACCACTGTCATCACCATACCTCAAGACGCCTGTCATCTCAATGCTCCATGGCTCTTTTCATCACAATGCCCCATGGGCCCTGTGATCACAATGCTCCATGCCCTTGTCATCAAAGTGCTCCAGAGCTCTTGTCATCATAATGCTCCATGCCAATGTCATCAAAATGTCCCATGACACTTGTCATCACAATGCTCCATGGCTTATGCCATCACAATTTTCCATGGCCCCTGTCATCACAATGCTCCATTATACCTTTCATCACAATTCTAGATGACCTCTGTCATCACCATGCCCCATGACAGATGTCATAACAATTCGCCATGGTCCTTGTCATCACAATGCTCCATGAACCTTGTCATCACAAGGTTCCAGGACTCTTGTCATCACAATGATCCATGATCACTTTCATCACAATGCTCCATGAAACCTGTCACCTCAATGCTCCATAGCCTTTGTATTCACAATGCTCCATGGCCCCTGTAATCACAGTGCTCCATGACCCCTTTCATCACAATGATCCAAGACCGCTGTCATTACAATGCCCCATGACGCCTGCCACCACAAATCTCCAAGGCCTCTCTTACCAAAAAGCTCCATGATCCCTGTCAGTACAATGTTCGATGACAATTTTCATCACAGTGCTCCATGACCCCTGTCATCACAAAGTTTTCTGCCCATATCATCACAATGCTCCTTGTCACCTTTCATCACAATGCTCCATGTCCTTTTATCACAATGCTCCATAATTCTTGTCATCGCAATGTTCCTTGACCGTGTCATCACAATGCTTCATGACCCTTGTCATCACAAAGCTCCATGACCCCTGTCATCACAATGATCCATGATTCCTTTCCTCACAGTGCTCCTGTACCCTTTTCATCACAATGCTCCATGCCATTGTCAGCACAATGCTCCTTGGACCCTGTCATCAAAATGCTCCATCCCCTTTTCATCACAATGCTCCAGATATCCTATCATTACAATGCTCCATGCAAGTGTCAACACAATGCTTCATGAACCCTGTCATCAAAATGCTTTATGAACATTCTTATCACAATGTTCCATGACCCCTGTCATCAAAATGATCCATGACCGTTGTCATCACAATGCTGCATGATACCTTTCATCGCAATCCTCTGTGACGGCTGTCATCATAATGCTCCAGGAAAATTTTCATCACAATGCTCCATGCCCCCTGTCATCACAGTGCCCCATAAGCCCTATAATCCCAATGCTCCATGACCCTGTCATCACAATGCTACATGACCCCTGTCATCACATTGTTCCATGGCCTATGTATTCACAATATTCCATGGACCCTGTAATCACACTGCTCCATGTTCCTTTTCAACACAATGCTCCATGACCACTGTCATCACAATGTTCCATGAAAGTTGTCATTAAAGGCTCCATGACCCCGGTCACCACAAGGTTCCCTGCCCTTGTCATCACAATGGTACATGGCCTTGTCATCACCATGTTCCATGGTCTCTGTCATCACCATGCTCCATGGTCTTTCTCATCACAATGCTCTATGACCCCTGTCATCACAATGCTTGATGACCATTGTCATCACAATGCTCCAAGGTCCCTGTCATCACAATGCCTCATGGTCTTTGTAATCACAATGCTCAATGACCACTGTCATCACAATGCTCCATGCCGTTGTCATCACAATTCTCCATGGCGCCTGTAATCACAATGCTCCATGCGCTTGTCATCACAATGCTCCAGAACATTTGTCATCATAATGCTCCATTCCCGTGTCATCACATTGCTCAATGACACTTCTCATCAAAATGTTCCTTGGTCTTTGTCATCACAATGCTCCATGATCCCTGTCATCACAATGATCCCTGCCAATGTCATCACAATGCTCCATGTCTCCTGTGATCACAATGCTCCATGCCCTTGTCATCAAAGTGCTCCAGAGCTCTTGTCATCATAATGCTCCATGCCAATGTCATCAAAATGTCCCATGACACTTGTCATCACAATGCTCCATGGCTTATGCCATCACAATTTTCCATGGCCCCTGTCATCACAATGCTCCATGCCCTTTTCATCAAAACGCTCCAGAACTCTTGTCATCATAATGCTCCATGCCAATGTCATCAAAATGCCCCATGACACTTGTCATCACAATGCTCCATGGCCTTTGTCATCACAATGTTCCATGGCCCCTGTCATCACAGTGCTCCATTATACCTTTCATCACAATTCTAGATGACCACTGTCATCACCATGCCCCATGACAGATGTCATAACAATTCGCCATGGTCCTTGTCATCACAATGCTCCATGAACCTTGTCATCACAAGGTTCCAGGACTCTTGTCATCACAATGATCCATGATCACTTTCATCACAATGCTCCATGAAACCTGTCACCTCAATGCTCCATAGCCTTTGTATTCACAATGCTCCATAGCCCCTGTAATCACAGTGCTCCATGACCCCTTTCATCACAATGATCCAAGACCGCTGTCATTACAATGCCCCATGACGCCTGCCACCACAAATCTCCAAGGCCTCTCTTACCAAAAAGCTCCATGATCCCTGTCAGTACAATGTTCGATGACACTTTTCATCACAATGCTTCATGACCCCTGTCATCACAAAGTTCTCTGCCCATATCATCACAATGCTCCTTGTAACCTTTCATCACAATGCTCCATGTCCTTTCATCACAATGCTCCATAATTCTTGTCATCGCAATGTTCCTTGACCGTGTCATCACAATGCTCCATGACCCTTGTCATCACAAAGCTCCATGACCCCTGTCATCACAATGATCCATGATTCCTTTCCTCACAGTGCTCCAGTACCCTTTTCATCACAATGTTCCATGCCATTGTCAGCACAATGCTCCTTGGACCCTGTCATCAAAATGCTCCATCCCCTTTTCATCACAATGCTCCAGATATCCTATCATTACAATGCTCCATGCCCGTGTCAACACAATGCTTCATGACCCCTGTCATCAAAATGCTTTATGAACATTCTTATCACAATGTTCCATGACCCCTGTCATCAAAATGATCCATGACCGTTGTCATCACAATGCTGCATGATACCTTTCATCCCAATCCTCTGTGACTGCTGTCATCATAATGCTCCAGGACAATTTTCATCACAATGCTCCATGCCCCCTGTCATCACAGTGCCCCATAAGCCCTGTAATCCCAATGCTCCATGACCCTGTCATCACAATGCTACATGACCCCTGTCATCACATTGTTCCATGGCCTATGTATTCACAATGTTCCATGGACCCTGTAATCACACTGCTCTAAGTTCCTTTTCAACACAATGCTCCATGACCCCTGTCATCACAATGTTCCATGAAAGTTGTCATCAAAATGGTCCATGACCACAGTCACCACAGGGTTCCCTGCCCGTGTAATCACAATGGTACATGGCCTTGTCATCACAATGTTCCATGGCCTCTGTCATCACCATGCTCCATGGTCTTTCTCATCACAATGCTCTATGACCCCTGTCATCACAATGCTTGATGACCATTGTCATCACAATGCTCCAAGGTCCCTGTCATCACAATGCCTCATTGTCTTTGTAATCACAATGCTCAATGACCACTGTCATCACAATGCTCCATGCCGTTGTCATCACAATGCTCCATGGCCCCTGTAATCACAATGCTCCATGCGCTTGTCATCACAATGCTCCAGAACATTTGTCATCATAATGCTCCATTCCCGTGTCATCACATTGCTCAATGACACTTGTCATCAAAATGTTCCTTGGTCTTTGTCATCACAATGCTCCATGATCCCTGTCATCACAATGATCCCTGCCAATGTCATCACAATGCTCCATGTCTCCTGTAATCACAATGCTCCATGCCCTTGTCATCACAATGCTCCAGTTGTGTTGTCATCACCATGCTTCATGCCAGTGTCATCACAATGCTCCATGAATCTTGTCTTCACAATGCTCCATGGCCCATGTCATCACAATGCTCCATGACCCCTGTGTTCACAATGCTTTATGGCCTTTGTCATCACAATGACACGTGACCCCCGTCAACACAATGCCTGATGAACCCTGACATCAAAATGCTAAATGGCACTTGTCATCACAATGCTATATGAAGCCTGTCATCACTATTCACCATGTCACTTGTTTTCACAATGCTCCATGCCCCCTGTAATCCCAGTACTCCATGACCCCTTTCATCCACAATGCCCAATGCCACCTCTCATCACATTTCTCCATGGCATTTGTCATCACGATGCTCCATGACACCTGTCATCACAATGCTCCATGACACTTGTCATCACAATGCTCCATGGCCCCTCTCATTACTGTGCTCCATAATAACTTTAATCACATTTCTAGATGACCAGTGCCATCACAATGCCCCATGACATTGTCATCACAATTCGCCATGACCATTGTCATCACAATGCTCCATGAACCATGTCATCACAGGGTCCCAGGACACTTGTCATCACAATGATCCATTACCACTTTCATCACAATGCTCCATGACCACTGTCATCTAAATGCCCCATGGCCTTTGTATTCACAATGCTCCATGGCCCCTGTAATCACAGTGCTCCATAACACCTTTCATCATAATGCTCCATGACCACTGCCATTTCAATGCCTCATGACGCCTGTCATCACAATTCTCCAAGGCCCCTCTCATCACAATGCTCCATGACACTTGTCATCATATTGCTCCATAACAACTGTCATCACAGTGTTCCCTGCCCATGTCATCACAATGCTCCATGTCCCCTATAATCACAATGCTCCAAGCCTTTTTCCTCACAATGCTCCAGAATTTTGTCATCACAATGTTCCATGACCGTGGCATCACAATGCTCCACGGCCCTTGTCATCACAATGCTCCAGAATTCTTGTCATCACAATGTTCCATGGACGTGTCATCACAAAGCTACATGACCCTGGTCATCACAGTTCTCCATGACCTTTGTCATCACAATGCTCTATGTCACTATTCATCACAATTCTCAATGACCACTTTAATCACTATGCTCGCTGACCATTTTCATCACATTTCTCTATTGTCATTACAATTCCCCATGGCCCCTTTCTTCACCATGCTCCATGATGCCTCTCATCACAATGCTCCATGGCTTTTGTTATCACAATGCGCCAGGACCAGTTTCATCACAATACTCCATCCCCCTTGTCATCACAGTGCATAATGAAAGCTTTCATTACAATGCTCCGTGATACTTGTCATCACAATGCTCCATGGCCTTTATCGTCACAATGCTCCCAGGCACTTTTCATCACGATGTTCCATGAAAACTTTCATCACATTGCTCCATGCCCATTGTCATCACAATAGTCCATAGCCTTGTCAACACAATGCTGCATAATCCCTGTCATCACAATTCTCCATGACTGCTGTCATCACAATAATCCAGGACAATTTTCATAACAATGCTTCATGCCCCCAGTCATCACAGTGCTCCATGATACCTTTCATCACAATTCCTAGATGATCAATGTCATCACAATGCCCAATGACACCTGTCATCACAATTCGCTATGACCCTTGTCATCACAATACTCGATGAACCGTGTCATCACAGTGTTCTAGGCCACATATCATCACAATGATCCATTACTATCTTCATCACAATGCTCCAATACACCTGTCATCACAATGCTCCATGGCCCCTGTTATCATATTGCTCCATGATCTCTTTCATCACAATGCTCCATGACCACTGTCATCACCATACCTCAAGACGCCTGTCATCTCAATGCTCCATGGCTCTTTTCATCACAATGCCCCATGGGCCCTGTGATCACAATGCTCCATGCCCTTGTCATCAAAGTGCTCCAGAACTCTTGTCATCATAATGCTCCATGCCAATATCATCAAAATGTCCCATGACACTTGTCATCACAATGCTCCATGGCTTATGCCATCACAATTTTCCATGGCCCCTGTCATCACAATGCTCCATGCCCTTTTCATCAAAATGCTCCAGAACTCTTGTCATCATAATGCTCCATGCCAATGTCATCAAAATGCCCCATGACACTTGTCATCACAATGCTCCATGGCCTTTGTCATCACAATGTTCCATGGCCCCTGTCATCACAGTGCTCCATTATACCTATCATCACAATTCTAGATGACCACTGTCATCACCATGCCCCATGACAGATGTGATAACAATCCGCCATGGTCCTTGTCATTACAATGCTCCATGAACCTTGTCATCACAAGGTTCCAGGACTCTTGTCATCACAATGATCCATGATCACTTTCATCACAATGCTCAATGAAACCTGTCACCTCAATGCTCCCTAGCCTTTGTATTCACAATGCTCCATGGCCCCTGTAATCACAGTGCTCCATGACCCCTTTCATCACAATGATCCAAGACCGCTGTCATTACAATGCCCCATGACGCCTGCCACCACAAATCTCCAAGGCCTCTCTTACCAAAAAGCTCAATTATCCCTGTCACTACAATGTCCGATGACACTTTTCATCACAATGCTCCATGACCCCTGTCATCACAAAGTTCTCTGCCCATATCATCACAATGCTCCTTGTCACCTTTCATCACAATGGTCCATGTCCTTTCATCACAATGCTCCATAATTCTTGTCATCGCAATGTTCCTTGACCGTGTCATCACAATGCTCCATGACCCTTGTCATCACAAAGCTCCATGACCCCTGTCATCACAATGATCCATGATTCCTTTCCTCACAGTGCTCCAGTACCCTTTTCATCACAATGCTCCATGCCATTGTCAGCACAATGCTCCTTGGACCCTGTCATCAAAATGCTGCATCCCCTTTTCATCACAATGCTCCAGATATCCTATCATTACAATGCTCCATGCCCGTGTCAACACAATGCTTCATGACCCCTGTCATCAAAATGCTTTATGAATATTCTTATCACAATGTTCCATGACCCCTGTCATCAAAATGATCCATGACCGTTGTCATCACAATGCTGCATGATACCTTTCATCCGAATCCTCTGTGACTGCTGTCATCATAATGCTCCAGGACCATTTTCATCACAATGCTCCATGCCCCCTGTCATCACAGTGCCCCATAAGCCCTGTAATCCCAATGCTCCATGACCCTGTCATCACAATGCTACATGACCCCTGTCATCACATTGTTCCATGGCCTATGTATTCACAATGTTCCATGGACCCTGTAATCACACTGCTCCATGTTCCTTTTCAACACAATGCTCCATGACCCCTGTCATCACAATGTTCCATGAAAGTTGTCATCAAAATGCTCCATGACCCCGGTCACCACAAGGTTCCCTGCCCTTGTCATCACAATGCTACATGGCCTTGTCATCACAATGTTCCATGGCCTCTGTCATCACCATGCTCCATGGTCTTTCTCATCACAATGCTCTATGACCCCTGTCATCACAATGCTTGATGACCATTGTCATCACAATGCTCCAAGGTCCCTGTCATCACAATGCCTCATGGTCTTTGTAATCACAATGCTCAATGACCACTGTCATCACAATGCTCCATGCCGTTGTCATCACAATGCTCCATGGCCCCTGTAATCACAATGCTCCATGCGCTTGTCATCACAATGCTCCAGAACATTTGTCATCATAATGCTCCATTCCCGTGTCATCACATTGCTCAATGACACTTGTCATCAAAATGTTCCTTGGTCTTTGTCATCACAATGCTCCATGATCCCTGTCATCACAATGATCCCTGCCAATGTCATCACAATGCTCCATGTCTCCTGTAATCACAATGCTCCATGCCCTTGTCATCACAGTGCTCCAGTTCTGTTGTCATCACCATGCTTCATGCCAGTGTCATCACAATGCTCCATGAATCTTGTCTTCACAATGCTCCATGGCCCATGTCAACACAATGCTCCATGACCCCTGTGATCACAATGCTCTATGGCCTTTGTCATCACAGTGACACGTGACCCCCGTCAACACAATGCCTGATGAACCCTGACATCAAAATGCTAAATGGCACTTGTCATCACAATGCTATATGAAGCCTGTCATCACTATTCACCATGTCACTTGTTTTCACAATGCTCCATGCCCCCTGTAATCCCAGTACTCCATGACCCCTTTCATCACAATGCCCAATGCCACCTCTCATCACAATTCTCCATGGCATTTGTCATCACGATGCTCCATGACACCTGTCATCACAGTGCTCCATGACACTTGTCATCACAATGCTCCATGGCCCCTCTCATTACTGTGCTCCATAATAACTTGAATCACATTTCTAGATGACCAGTGCCATCACAATGCCCCATGACATTGTCATCACAATTCGCCATGACCATTGGCATCACAATGCTCCATGAACCATGTCATCACAGGGTCCCAGGACACTTGTCATCACAATGATCCATTACCACTTTCACCACAATGCTCCATGACCACTGTCATCTCAATGCCCCATGGCCTTTGTATTCACAATGCTCCATGGCCCCTGTAATCACAGTGCTCCATAACACCTTTCATCATAATGCTCCATGACCACTGCCATCTCAATGCCTCATGACGCCTGTCATCACAATTCTCCAAGGCCCCTCTCATCACAATGCTCCATGACACTTGTCATCACATTGCTCCATAACAACTGTCATCACAGTGTTCCCTGCCCATGTCATCACAATGCTCCATGTCCCCTATAATCACAATGCTCCATGCCTTTTTCCTCACAATGCTCCAGAATTTTGTCATCACAATGTTCCATGACCGTGGCATCACAATGCTCCACGGCCCTTGTCATCACAATGCTCCAGAATTCTTGTCATCACAATGTTCCATGGAAGTGTCATCACAAAGCTACATGACCCTGGTCATCACAGTTCTCCATGACCTTTGTCATCACAATGCTCTATGTCACTATTCATCACAATTCTCAATGACCACTTTAATCACTATGCTCGCTGACCATTTTCATCACATTTCTCTATTGTCATTACAATTCCCCATGGCCCCTTTCTTCACCATGCTCCATGATGCCTGTCATCACAATGCTCCATGGCTTTTGTTATCACAATGCGCCAGGACCAGTTTCATCACAATACTCCATCCACCTTGTCATCACAGTGCATAATGAAAGCTTTCATTACAATGCTCCGTGACACTTGTCATCACAATGCTCCATGGCCTTTATCGTCACAATGCTCCCAGGCACTTTTCATCACGATGTTCCATGAAAACTTTCATCACATTGCTCCATGACCATTGTCATCACAATAGTCCATAGCCTTGTCAACACAATGCTGCATAATCCCTGTCATCACAATTCTCCATGACTGCTGTCATCACAATAATCCAGGACAATTTTCATAACAATGCTTCATGCCCCCAGTCATCACATTGCTCCATGATATCTTTCATCACAATTCCTAGATGATCAATGTCATCACAATGCCCAATGACACCTGTCATCACAATTCGCTATGACCCTTGTCATCACAATACTCGATGAAACGTGTCATCACAGTGTTCCAGGACACATGATCATCACCATGATCCATGACTATTTTCATCACAATGCTCCAATACACCTGTCATCACAATGCTCCATGGCCCCTGTTATCATATTGCTCCATGATCTCTTTCATCACAATGTTCCATGACCACTGTCATCACCATACCTCAAGACGCCTGTCATCTCAATGCTCCATGGCTCTTTTCCTCACAATGCCCCATGGGCCCTGTGATCACAATGCTCCATGCCCTTGTCATCAAAGTGCTCCAGAGCTCTTGTCATCATAATGCTCCATGCCAATGTCATCAAAATGTCCCATGACACTTGTCATCACAATGCTCCATGGCTTATGCCATCACAATTTTCCATGGTCCCTGTCATCACAATGCTTCCATGCCCTTTTCATCAAAACGCTCCAGAACTCTTTTCATCATAATGCTCCATGCCAATGTCATCAAAATGCCCCATGACACTTGTCATCACAATGCTCCATGGCCTTAGTCATCACAATGTTCCATGGCCCCTGTCATCACAGTGCTCCATTATACCTTTCATCACAATTCTAGATGACCACTGTCATCACCATGCCCCATGACAGATGTCATAACAATTCGCCATGGTCGTTGTCATCACAATGCTCCATGAACCTTGTCATCACAAGGTTCCAGGACTCTTGTCATCACAATGATCCATGATCACTTTCATCACAATGCTCCATGAAACCTGTCACCTCAATGCTCCATAGCCTTTGTATTCACAATGCTCCATGGCCCCTGTAATCACAGTGCTCCATGACCCCTTTCATCACAATGATCCAAGACCGCTGTCATTACAATGCCCCATGACGCCTGCCACCACAAATCTCCAAGGCCTCTCTTACCAAAAAGCTCCATGATCCCTGTCAGTACAATGTTTGATGACACTTTTCATCACAATGCTCCATGACCCCTGTCATCACAAAGTTCTCTGCCCATATCATCACAATGCTCCTTGTCACCTTTCATCACAATGCTCCATGTCCTTTCATCACAATGCTCCATAATTCTTGTCATCGCAATGTTCCTTGACCGTGTCATCACAATGCTCCATGACCCTTGTCATCACAAAGCTCCATGACACCTGTCATCACAATGATCCATGATTCCTTTCCTCACAGTGCTCCAGTACCCTTTTCATAACAATGCTCCATGCCATTGTCAGCACAATGCTCCTTGGACCCTGTCATCAAAATGCTCCATCCCCTTTTCATCACAATGCTCCAGATATCCTATCATTAAAATGCTCCATGCCCGTGTCAACACAATGCTTCATGACCCCTGTCATCAAAATGCTTTATGAACATTCTTATCACAATGTTCCATGACCCCAGTCATCAAAATGATCCATGACCGTAGTCGTCACAATGCTGCATGATACATTTCATCGCAATCCTCTGTGACGGCTGTCATCATAATGCTCCAGGACTATTTTCATCACAATGCTCCATGCCCCCTGTCATCACAGTGCCCCATAAGCCCTGTAATCCCAATGCTCCATGACCCTGTCATCACAATGCTACATGACCCCTGTCATCACATTGTTCCATGGCCTATGTATTCACAATGTTCCATGGACCCTGTAATCACACTGCTCCATGTTCCTTTTCAACACAATGCTCCATGACCCCTGTCATCACAATATTCCATGAAAGTTGTCATCAAAATGCTCCATGACCCCGGTCACCACAAGGTTCCCTGCCCTTGTCATCACAATGGTACATGGCCTTGTCATCACAATGTTCCATGGCCTCTGTCATCACCATGCTCCATGGTCTTTCTCATTACAATGCTCTATGACCCCTGTCATCACAATGCTTGATGACCATTGTCATCACAATGCTCCAAGGTCCCTGTCATCACAATGCCTCATGGTCTTTGTAATCACAATGCTCAATGACCACTGTCATCACAATGCTCCATGCCGTTGTCATCACAATGCTCCATGGCCCCTGTAATCACAATGCTCCATGCGCTTGTCATCACAATGCTCCAGAACATTTGTCATCATAATGCTCTATTCCCGTGTCATCACATTGCTCAATGACACTTGTCATCAAAATGTTCCTTGGTCTTTGTCATCACAATGCTCCATGATCCCAGTCATCACAATGATCCCTGCCAATGTCATCACAATGCTCCATGTCTCCTGTAATCACAATGCTCCATGCCCTTGTCATTACAATGCTCCAGTTCTGTTGTCATCACCATGCTTCATGCCAGTGTCATCACAATGCTCCATGAATCTTGTCTTCACTATGCTCCATGGCCCATGTCATCTCAATGCTCCATGACCCCTGTGATCACAATGCTCTATGGCCTTTGTCATCACAATGACACGTGACCCCCGTCAACACAATGCTTGATGAACCCTGACATCAAAATGCTAAATGGCACTTGTCATCACAATGCTATATGAAGCCTGTCATCACTATTCACCATGTCACTTGTTTTCACAATGCTCCATGCCCCCTGTAATCCCAGTACTCCATGACCCCTTTCATCACAATGCCCAATGCCACCTCTCATCACAATTCTCCATGGCATTTGTCATCATGATGCTCCATGACACCTGTCTTCACAATGCTCCATGATACTTGTCATCACAATGCTCCATGACCCCTCTCATTACTGTGCTCCATAATAACTTGAATCACATTTCTAGATGACCAGTACCATCACAATGCCCCATGACATTGTCATCACAATTCGCCATGACCATTGTCATCACAATGCTCCATGAACCATGTCATCACAGGGTCCCAGGACACTTGTCATCACAATGATCCATTACCACTTTCATCACAATGCTCCATGACCACTGTCATCTCAATGCCCCATGGCCTTTGTATTCACAATGCTCCATGGCCCCTGTAATCACAGTGCTCCATAACACCTTTCATCATAATGCTCCATGACCATGCCATCTCAATGCCTCATGACGCCTGTCATCACAATTCTCCAAGGCCCCTCTCATCACAATGCTCCATGACACTTGTCATCACATTGTTCCATAACAACTGTCATCACAGTGTTCCCTGCCCATGTCATCACAATGCTCCATGTCCCCTATAATCACAATGCTCCATGCCTTTTTCCTCACAATGCTCCAGAATTTTGTCATCACAATGTTCCATGACCGTGGCATCACAATGCTCCACGGCCCTTGTCATCACAATGCTCCATGACCCCTGTCATCACAGTGCCCCATAAGCCCTGTAATCCCAATGCTCCATGACCCTGTCATCACAATGCTACATGACCCCTGTCATCACATTGTTCCATGGCCTATGTATTCACAATGTTCCATGGACCCTGTAATCACACTGCTCCATGTTCCTTTTCAACACAATGCTCCATGACCCCTGTCATCACAATGTTCCATGAAAGTTGTCATCAAAATGCTCCATGACCCCGGTCACCACAAGGTTCCCTGCCCTTGTCATCACAATGGTACCTGGCCTTGTCATCACAATGTTCCATGGCCTCTGTCATCACCATGCTCCATGGTCTTTCTCATCACAATGCTCTATGACCCCTGTCATCACAATGCTTGATGACCATTGTCATCACAATGCTCCAAGGTCCCTGTCATCACAATGCCTCATGGTCTTTGTAATCACAATGCTCAATGACCACTGTCATCACAATGCTCCATGCCGTTGTCATCACAATGCTCCATGGCCCCTGTAATCACAATGCTCCATGCGCTTGTCATCACAATGCTCCATAACATTTGTCATCATAATGCTCCATTCCCGTGTCATCACATTGCTCAATGACACTTGTCATCAAAATGTTCCTTGGTCTTTGTCATCACAATGCTCCATGATCCCTGTCATCACAATGATCCCTGCCAATGTCATCACAATGCTCCATGTCTCCTGTGATCACAATGCTCCATGCCCTTGTCATCAAAGTGCTCCAGAGCTCTTGTCATCATAATGCTCCATGCCAATGTCATCAAAATGTCCCATGACACTTGTCATCACAATGCTCCATGGCTTATGCCATCACAATTTTCCATGGCCCCTGTCATCACAATGCTCCATGCCCTTTTCATCAAAACGCTCCAGAACTCTTGTCATCATAATGCTCCATGCCAATGTCATTAAAATGCCCCATGACACTTGTCATCACAATGCTCAATGGCCTTTGTCATCACAATGTTCCATGGCGCCTGTCATCACAGTGCTCCATTATACCTTTCATCACAATTCTAGATGACCACTGTCATCACCATGCCCCATGACAGATGTCATAACAATTCGCCATGGTCCTTGTCATCACAATGCTCCATGAACCTTGTCATCACAAGGTTCCAGGACTCTTGTCATCACAATGATCCATGATCACTTTCATCACAATGCTCCATGTAACCTGTCACCTCAATGCTCCATAGCCTTTGTATTCACAATGCTCCATGGCCCCTGTAATCACAGTGCTCCATGACCCCTTTCATCACAATGATCCAAGACCGCTGTCATTACAATGCCCCATGACGCCTGCCACCACAAATCTCCAAGGCCTCTCTTACCAAAAAGCTCCATGATCCCTGTCAGTACAATGTTCGATGACACTTTTCATCACAATGCTCCATGACCCCTGTCACCACAAAGTTCTCTGCCCATATCATCACAATGCTCCTTGTCACCTTTCATCACAATGCTCCATGTCCTTTCATCACAATGCTCCATAATTCTTGTCATCGCAATGTTCCTTGACCGTGTCATCACAATGCTCCATGACCCTTGTCATCACAAAGCTCCATGACCCCTGTCATCACAATGATCCATGATTCTTATCCTCACAGTGCTCCAGTACCCTTTTCATCACAATGCTCCATGCCATTGTCAGCGCAATGCTCCTTGGACCCTGTCATCAAAACGCTCCATCCCCTTTTCATCACAATGCTCCAGATATCCTATCATTACAATGCTCCATGCCCGTGTCAACACAATGCTTCATGACCCCTGTCATCAAAATGCTTTATGAACATTCTTATCACAATGTTCCATGACCCCTGTCATCAAAATGATCCATGACCGTTGTCATCACAATGCTGCATGATACCTTTCATCCCAATCCTCTGTGACGGCTGTCATCATAATGCTCCAGGACAATTTTCATCACAATGCTCTATGCCCCCTGTCATCACAGTGCCCCATAAGCCCTGTAATCCCAATGCTGCATGACCCTGTCATCACAATGCTACATGACCCCTGTCATCACATTGTTCCATGGCCTATGTATTCACAATGTTCCATAGACCCTGTAATCACACTGCTCCATGTTCCTTTTCAACACAATGCTCCATGACCCCTGTCATCACAATGTTCCATGAAAGTTGTCATCAAAATGCTCCATGACCCCGGTCACCACAAGGTTCCCTGCCCTTGTCATCACAATGGTACATGGCCTTGTCATCACAATGTTCCATGGCTTCTGTCATCACCATGCTCCATGGTCTTTCTCATCACAATGCTCTATGACCCCTGTCATCACAATGCTTGATGACCATTGTCATCACAATGCTCCAAGGTCCCTGTCATCACAATGCCTCATGGTCTTTGTAATCACAATGCTCAATGACCACTGTCATCACAATGCTCAATGCCGTTGTCATCTCAATGCTCCATGGCCCCTGTAATCACAATGCTCCATGCGCTTGTCATCACAATGCTCCATAACATTTGTAATCATAATGCTCCATTCCCGTGTCATCACATTGCTCAATGACACTTGTCATCAAAATGTTCCTTGGTCTTTGTCATCACAATGCTCCATGATCCCTGTCATCACAATGATCCCTGCCAATGTCATCACAATGCTCCATGTCTCCTGTAATCACAATGCTCTATGCCCTTGTCATCACAATGCTCCAGTTCTGTTGTCATCACCATGCTTCATGCCAGTGTCATCACAATGCTCCATGAATCTTGTCTTCACAATGCTCCATGGCCCATGTCATCACAATGCTCCATGACCCCTGTGATCACAATGCTCTATGGCCTTTGTCATCACAATGACACGTGACCCCCGTCAACACAATGCCTGATGAACCCTGACATCAAAATGCTAAATGGCACTTGTCATCACAATGCTATATGAAGCCTGTCATTACTATTCACCATGTCACTTGTTTTCACAATGCTCCATGCCCCCTGTAATCCCAGTACTCCATGACCCCTTTCATCACAATGCCCAATGCCACCTCTCATCACAATTCTCCATGGCATTTGTCATCACGATGCTCCATGACACCTGTCATCACAATGCTCCATGACACTTGTCATCACAATGCTCCATGGCCCCTCTCATTACTGTGCTCCATAATAACTTGAATCACATTTCTAGATGACCAGTGCCATCACAATGCCCCATGACATTGTCATCACAATTCGCCATGACCATTGTCATCACAATGCTCCATGAACCATGTCATCACAGGGTTCCAGGACACTTGTCATCACAATGATCCATTACCACTTTCATCACAATGCTCCATGACCACTGTCATCTCAATGCCCCATGGCCTTTGTATTCACAATGCTCCATGGCACCTGTAATCACAGTGCTCCATAACACCTTTCATCATAATGCTCCATGACCACTGCCATCTCAATGCCTCATGACGCCTGTCATCACAATTCTCCAAGGCCCCTCTCATCACAATGCTCCATGCCCTTGTCATCAAAGTGCTCCAGAGCTCTTGTCATCATAATGCTCCATGCCAATGTCATCAAAATGTCCCATGACACTTGTCATCACAATGCTCCATGGCTTATGCCATCACAATTTTCCATGGCCCCTGTCATCACAATGCTCCATGCCCTTTTCATCAAAACGCTCCAGAACTCTTGTCATCATAATGCTCCATGCCAATGTCATCAAAATGCCCCATGACACTTGTCATCACAATGCTCCATGGCCTTTGTATTCACAATGCTCCATGGCCCCTGTAATCACAGTGCTCCATAACACCTTTCATCATAGTGCTCCATGACCACTGCCATCTCAATGCCTCATGACGCCTGTCATCACAATTCTCCAAGGCCCCTCTCATCACAATGCTCCATGACACTTGTCATCACATTGCTCCATAACAACTGTCATCACAGTGTTCCCTACCCATGTCATCACAATGCTCCATGTCCCCTATAATCACAATGCTCCAAGCCTTTTTCCTCACAATGCTCCAGAATTTTGTCATCACAATGTTCCATGACCGTGGCATCACAATGCTCCAGGGCCCTTGTCATCACAATGCTCCAGAATTCTTGTCATCACAATGTTCCATGGACATGTCATCACAAAGCTACATGACCCTGGTCATCACAGTTCTCCATGACCTTTGTCATCACAATGCTCTATGTCACTATTCATCACAATTCTCAATGACCACTTTAATCACTATGCTCGCTGACCATTTTCATCACATTTCTCTATTGTCATTACAATTCCCCATGGCCCCTTTCTTCACCATGCTCCATGATGCCTGTCATCACAATGCTCCATGGCTTTTGTTATCACAATGCGCCAGGACCAGTTTCATCACAATACTCCATCCCCCTTGTCATCACAGTGCATAATGAAAGCTTTCATTACAATGCTCCGTGACACTTGTCATCACAATGCTCCATGGCCTTTATCGTCACAATGCTCCCAGGCACTTTTCATCACGATGTTCCATGAAAACTTTCATCACATTGCTCCATGACCATTGTCATCACAATAGTCCATAGCCTTGTCAACACAATGCTGCATAATCCCTGTCATCACAATTCTCCATGACTGCTGTCATCACAATAATCCAGGACAATTTTCATAACAATGCTTCATGCCCCCAGTCATCACAGTGCTCCATGATACCTTTCATCACAATTCCTAGATGATCAATGTCATCACAATGCCCAATGACACCTGTCATCACAATTCGCTATGACCCTTGTCATCACAATACTCGATGAACTGTGTCATCACAGTGTTCCAGGACACATGTCATCACAATGATCCATTACTATTTTCATCACAATGCTCCAATACACCTGTCATCACAATGCTCCATGGCCCCTGTTATCATATTGCTCCATGATCTCTTTCATCACAATGCTCCATGACCACTGTCATCACCATACCTCAAGACGCCTGTCATCTCAATGCTCCATGGCTCTTTTCATCACAATGCCCCATGGGTCCTGTGATCACAATGCTCCATGCCCTTGTCATCAAAGTCCTCCAGAACTCTTGTCATCATAATGCTCCATGCCAATGTCATCAAAATGTCCCATGACACTTGTCATCACAATGCTCCATGGCTTATACCATCACAATTTTCCATGGCCCCTGTCATCACAATGCTCCATGCCCTTTTCATCAAAATGCTCCAGAACTCTTGTCATTATAATGCTCCATGCCAATGTCATCAAAATGCCCCATGACACTTGTCATCACAATGCTCCATGGCCTTTGTCATCACAATGTTCCATGGCCCCTGTCATCACAGTGCTCCATTATACCTTTCATCACAATTCTAGATGACCACTGTCATCACAATGCCCCATGACAGATGTCATAACAATTCGCCATGGTCCTTGTCATCACAATGCTCCATGAACCTTGTCATCACAATGATCCATGATCACTTTCATCACAATGCTCCATGAAACCTGTCACCTCAATGCTCCATAGCCTTTGTATTCACAATGCTCCATGGCCCCTGTAATCACAGTGCTCCATGACCCCTTTCATCACAATGATCCAAGACCGCTCTCATTAGAATGCCCCATGACGCCTGCCACCACAAATCTCCAAGGCCTCTCTTACCAAAAAGCTCCATGATCCCTGTCAGTACAATGTTCGATGACACTTTTCATCACAATGCTCCATGACCCCTGTCATCACAAAGTTCTCTGCCCATATCATCACAATGCTCCTTGTCACCTTTCATCACAATGCTCCATGTCCTTTCATCACAATGCTCCATAATTCTTGTCATCGCAATGTTCCTTGACCGTGTCATCACAATGCTCCATGACCCTTGTCATCACAAAGCTCCATGACCCCTGTCATCACAATGATCCATGATTCCTTTCCTCACAGTGCTCCAGTACCCTTTTCATCACAATGCTCCAGGCCATTGTCAGCACAATGCTCCTTGGACCCTGTCATCAAAATGCTCCATCCCCTTTTCATCACAATGCTCCAGATATCCTATCATTACAATGCTCCATGCCCGTGTCAACACAATGCTTCATGACCCCTGTCATCAAAATGCTTTATGAACATTCTTATCACAATGTTCCATGACCCCTGTCATCAAAATGATCCATGACCGTTGTCATCACAATGCTGCATGATACCTTTCATCCCAATCCTCTGTGACTGCTGTCATCATAATGCTCCAGGACCATTTTCATCACAATGCTCCATGCCCCCTGTCATCACAGTGCCCCATAAGCCCTGTAATCCCAATGCTCCATGACCCTGTCATCACAATGCTACATGACCCCTGTCATCACATTGTTCCATGGCCTATGTATTCACAATGTTCCATGGACCCTGTAATCACACTGCTCCATGTTCCTTTTCAACACAATGCTCCATGACCCCTGTCATCACAATGTTCCATGAAAGTTGTCATCAAAATGCTCCATGACCCCGGTCACCACAAGGTTCCCTGCCCTTGTCATCACAATGCTACATGGCCTTGTCATCACAATGTTCCATGGCCTCTGTCATCACCATGCTCCATGGTCTTTCTCATCACAATGCTCTATGACCCCTGTCATCACAATGCTTGATGACCATTGTCATCACAATGCTCCAAGGTCCCTGTCATCACAATGCCTCATGGTCTTTGTAATCACAATGCTCAATGACCACTGTCATCACAATGCTCCATGCCGTTGTCATCACAATGCTCCATGGCCCCTGTAATCACAATGCTCCATGCGCTTGTCATCACAATGCTCCAGAACATTTGTCATCATAATGCTCCATTCCCGTGTCATCACATTGCTCAATGACACTTGTCATCAAAATGTTCCTTGGTCTTTGTCATCACAATGCTCCATGATCCCTGTCATCACAATGATCCCTGCCAATGTCATCACAATGCTCCATGTCTCCTGTAACCACAATGCTCCATGCCCTTGTCATCACAATGCTCCAGTTCTGTTGTCATCACCATGCTTCATGCCAGTGTCATCACAATGCTCCATGAATCTTGTCTTCACAATGCTCCATGGCCCATGTCATCACAATGCTCCATGACCCCTGTGATCACAATGCTCTATGGCCTTTGTCATCACAATGACACGTGACCCCCGTCAACACAATGCCTGATGAACCCTGACATCAAAATGCTAAATGGCACTTGTCATCACAATGCTATATGAAGCCTGTCATCACTATTCACCATGTCACTTGTTTTCACAATGCTCCATGCCCCCTGTAATCCCAGTACTCCATGACCCCTTTCATCACAATGCACAATGCCACCTCTCATCACAATTCTCCATGGCATTTGTCATCACGATGCTCCATGACACCTGTCATCACAATGCTCCATGACACTTGTCATCACAATGCTCCATGGCCCCTCTCATTACTGTGCTCCATAATAACTTGAATCACATTTCTAGATGACCAGTGCCATCACAATGCCCCATGACATTGTCATCACAATTCGCCATGACCATTGGCATCACAATGCTCCATGAACCATGTCATCACAGGGTCCCAGGACACTTGTCATCACAATGATCCATTACCACTTTCATCACAATGCTCCATGACCACTGTCATCTCAATGCCCCATGGCCTTTGTATTCACAATGCTCCATGGCCCCTGTAATCACAGTGCTCCATAACACCTTTCATCATAATGCTCCATGACCACTGCCATCTCAATGCCTCATGACGCCTGTCATCACAATTCTCCAAGGCCCCTCTCATCACAATGCTCCATGACACTTGTCATCACATTGCTCCATAACAACTGTCATCACAGTGTTCCCTGCCCATGTCATCACAATGCTCCATGTCCCCTATAATCACAATGCTCCAAGCCTTTTTCCTCACAATGCTCCAGAATTTTGTCATCACAATGATCCATGACCGTGGCATCACAATGCTCCACGGCCCTTGTCATCACAATGCTCCAGAATTCTTGTCATCACAATGTTCCATGGACGTGTCATCACAAAGCTACATGACCCTGGTCATCACAGTTCTCCATGACCTTTGTCATCACAATGCTCTATGTCACTATTCATCACAATTCTCAATGACCACTTTAATCACTATGCTCGCTGACCATTTTCATCACATTTCTCTATTGTCATTACAATTCCCCATGGCCCCTTTCTTCACCATGCTCCATGATGCCTATCATCACAATGCTCCATGGCTTTTGTTATCACAATGCGCCAGGACCAGTTTCATCACAACACTCCATCCCCCTTGTCATCACAGTGCATAATTAAAGCTTTCATTACAATGCTCCGTGACACTTGTCATCACAATGCTCCATGGCCTTTATCGTCACAATGCTCCCAGGCACTTTTCATCACGATGTTCCATGAAAACTTTCATCACATTGCTCCATGACCATTGTCATCACAATAGTCCATAGCCTTGTCAACACAATGCTGCATAATCCCTGTCATCACAATTCTCCATGACTGCTGTCATCACAATAATCCAGGACAATTTTCATAACAATGCTTCATGCCCCCAGTCATCACAGTGCTCCATGATACCTTTCATCACAATTCCTAGATGATCAATGTCATCACAATTCCCAATGACACCTGTCATCACAATTCGCTATGACCCTTGTCATCACAATACTCGATGAACCGTGTCATCAGAGTGTTCCAGGACACATGTCATCACAATGATCCATTACTATTTTCATCACAATGCTCCAATACACCTGTCATCACAATGCTCCATGGCCCCTGTTATCATATTGCCCCATGATCTCTTTCATAACAATGCTCCATGACCACTGTCATCACCATACCTCAAGACGCCTGTCATCTCAATGCTCCATGGCTCTTTTCATCACAATGCCCCATGGGCCCTGTGATCACAATGCTCCATGCCCTTGTCATCAAAGTGCTCCAGAGCTCTTGTCATCATAATGCTCCATGCCAATGTCATCAAAATGTCCCATGACACTTGTCATCACAATGCTCCATGGCTTATGCCATCACAATTTTCCATGGCCCCTGTCATCACAATGCTCCATTATACCTTTCATCACAATTCTAGATGACCTCTGTCATCACCATGCCCCATGACAGATGTCATAACAATTCGCCATGGTCCTTGTCATCACAATGCTCCATGAACCTTGTCATCACAAGGTTCCAGGACTCTTGTCATCACAATGATCCATGATCACTTTCATCACAATGCTCCATGAAACCTGTCACCTCAATGCTCCATAGCCTTTGTATTCACAATGCTCCATGGCCCCTGTAATCACAGTGCTCCATGACCCCTTTCATCACAATGATCCAAGACCGCTGTCATTACAATGCCCCATGACGCCTGCCACCACAAATCTCCAAGGCCTCTCTTACCAAAAAGCTCCATGATCCCTGTCAGTACAATGTTCGATGACAATTTTCATCACAGTGCTCCATGACCCCTGTCATCACAAAGTTTTCTGCCCATATCATCACAATGCTCCTTGTCACCTTTCATCACAATGCTCCATGTCCTTTTATCACAATGCTCCATAATTCTTGTCATCGCAATGTTCCTTGACCGTGTCATCACAATGCTTCATGACCCTTGTCATCACAAAGCTCCATGACCCCTGTCATCACAATGATCCATGATTCCTTTCCTCACAGTGCTCCTGTACCCTTTTCATCACAATGCTCCATGCCATTGTCAGCACAATGCTCCTTGGACCCTGTCATCAAAATGCTCCATCCCCTTTTCATCACAATGCTCCAGATATCCTATCATTACAATGCTCCATGCAAGTGTCAACACAATGCTTCATGAACCCTGTCATCAAAATGCTTTATGAACATTCTTATCACAATGTTCCATGACCCCTGTCATCAAAATGATCCATGACCGTTGTCATCACAATGCTGCATGATACCTTTCATCGCAATCCTCTGTGACGGCTGTCATCATAATGCTCCAGGAAAATTTTCATCACAATGCTCCATGCCCCCTGTCATCACAGTGCCCCATAAGCCCTATAATCCCAATGCTCCATGACCCTGTCATCACAATGCTACATGACCCCTGTCATCACATTGTTCCATGGCCTATGTATTCACAATATTCCATGGACCCTGTAATCACACTGCTCCATGTTCCTTTTCAACACAATGCTCCATGACCACTGTCATCACAATGTTCCATGAAAGTTGTCATTAAAGGCTCCATGACCCCGGTCACCACAAGGTTCCCTGCCCTTGTCATCACAATGGTACATGGCCTTGTCATCACCATGTTCCATGGTCTCTGTCATCACCATGCTCCATGGTCTTTCTCATCACAATGCTCTATGACCCCTGTCATCACAATGCTTGATGACCATTGTCATCACAATGCTCCAAGGTCCCTGTCATCACAATGCCTCATGGTCTTTGTAATCACAATGCTCAATGACCACTGTCATCACAATGCTCCATGCCGTTGTCATCACAATTCTCCATGGCGCCTGTAATCACAATGCTCCATGCGCTTGTCATCACAATGCTCCAGAACATTTGTCATCATAATGCTCCATTCCCGTGTCATCACATTGCTCAATGACACTTCTCATCAAAATGTTCCTTGGTCTTTGTCATCACAATGCTCCATGATCCCTGTCATCACAATGATCCCTGCCAATGTCATCACAATGCTCCATGTCTCCTGTGATCACAATGCTCCATGCCCTTGTCATCAAAGTGCTCCAGAGCTCTTGTCATCATAATGCTCCATGCCAATGTCATCAAAATGTCCCATGACACTTGTCATCACAATGCTCCATGGCTTATGCCATCACAATTTTCCATGGCCCCTGTCATCACAATGCTCCATGCCCTTTTCATCAAAACGCTCCAGAACTCTTGTCATCATAATGCTCCATGCCAATGTCATCAAAATGCCCCATGACACTTGTCATCACAATGCTCCATGGCCTTTGTCATCACAATGTTCCATGGCCCCTGTCATCACAGTGCTCCATTATACCTTTCATCACAATTCTAGATGACCACTGTCATCACCATGCCCCATGACAGATGTCATAACAATTCGCCATGGTCCTTGTCATCACAATGCTCCATGAACCTTGTCATCACAAGGTTCCAGGACTCTTGTCATCACAATGATCCATGATCACTTTCATCACAATGCTCCATGAAACCTGTCACCTCAATGCTCCATAGCCTTTGTATTCACAATGCTCCATAGCCCCTGTAATCACAGTGCTCCATGACCCCTTTCATCACAATGATCCAAGACCGCTGTCATTACAATGCCCCATGACGCCTGCCACCACAAATCTCCAAGGCCTCTCTTACCAAAAAGCTCCATGATCCCTGTCAGTACAATGTTCGATGACACTTTTCATCACAATGCTTCATGACCCCTGTCATCACAAAGTTCTCTGCCCATATCATCACAATGCTCCTTGTAACCTTTCATCACAATGCTCCATGTCCTTTCATCACAATGCTCCATAATTCTTGTCATCGCAATGTTCCTTGACCGTGTCATCACAATGCTCCATGACCCTTGTCATCACAAAGCTCCATGACCCCTGTCATCACAATGATCCATGATTCCTTTCCTCACAGTGCTCCAGTACCCTTTTCATCACAATGTTCCATGCCATTGTCAGCACAATGCTCCTTGGACCCTGTCATCAAAATGCTCCATCCCCTTTTCATCACAATGCTCCAGATATCCTATCATTACAATGCTCCATGCCCGTGTCAACACAATGCTTCATGACCCCTGTCATCAAAATGCTTTATGAACATTCTTATCACAATGTTCCATGACCCCTGTCATCAAAATGATCCATGACCGTTGTCATCACAATGCTGCATGATACCTTTCATCCCAATCCTCTGTGACTGCTGTCATCATAATGCTCCAGGACAATTTTCATCACAATGCTCCATGCCCCCTGTCATCACAGTGCCCCATAAGCCCTGTAATCCCAATGCTCCATGACCCTGTCATCACAATGCTACATGACCCCTGTCATCACATTGTTCCATGGCCTATGTATTCACAATGTTCCATGGACCCTGTAATCACACTGCTCTAAGTTCCTTTTCAACACAATGCTCCATGACCCCTGTCATCACAATGTTCCATGAAAGTTGTCATCAAAATGGTCCATGACCACAGTCACCACAGGGTTCCCTGCCCGTGTAATCACAATGGTACATGGCCTTGTCATCACAATGTTCCATGGCCTCTGTCATCACCATGCTCCATGGTCTTTCTCATCACAATGCTCTATGACCCCTGTCATCACAATGCTTGATGACCATTGTCATCACAATGCTCCAAGGTCCCTGTCATCACAATGCCTCATTGTCTTTGTAATCACAATGCTCAATGACCACTGTCATCACAATGCTCCATGCCGTTGTCATCACAATGCTCCATGGCCCCTGTAATCACAATGCTCCATGCGCTTGTCATCACAATGCTCCAGAACATTTGTCATCATAATGCTCCATTCCCGTGTCATCACATTGCTCAATGACACTTGTCATCAAAATGTTCCTTGGTCTTTGTCATCACAATGCTCCATGATCCCTGTCATCACAATGATCCCTGCCAATGTCATCACAATGCTCCATGTCTCCTGTAATCACAATGCTCCATGCCCTTGTCATCACAATGCTCCAGTTGTGTTGTCATCACCATGCTTCATGCCAGTGTCATCACAATGCTCCATGAATCTTGTCTTCACAATGCTCCATGGCCCATGTCATCACAATGCTCCATGACCCCTGTGTTCACAATGCTTTATGGCCTTTGTCATCACAATGACACGTGACCCCCGTCAACACAATGCCTGATGAACCCTGACATCAAAATGCTAAATGGCACTTGTCATCACAATGCTATATGAAGCCTGTCATCACTATTCACCATGTCACTTGTTTTCACAATGCTCCATGCCCCCTGTAATCCCAGTACTCCATGACCCCTTTCATCCACAATGCCCAATGCCACCTCTCATCACATTTCTCCATGGCATTTGTCATCACGATGCTCCATGACACCTGTCATCACAATGCTCCATGACACTTGTCATCACAATGCTCCATGGCCCCTCTCATTACTGTGCTCCATAATAACTTTAATCACATTTCTAGATGACCAGTGCCATCACAATGCCCCATGACATTGTCATCACAATTCGCCATGACCATTGTCATCACAATGCTCCATGAACCATGTCATCACAGGGTCCCAGGACACTTGTCATCACAATGATCCATTACCACTTTCATCACAATGCTCCATGACCACTGTCATCTAAATGCCCCATGGCCTTTGTATTCACAATGCTCCATGGCCCCTGTAATCACAGTGCTCCATAACACCTTTCATCATAATGCTCCATGACCACTGCCATTTCAATGCCTCATGACGCCTGTCATCACAATTCTCCAAGGCCCCTCTCATCACAATGCTCCATGACACTTGTCATCATATTGCTCCATAACAACTGTCATCACAGTGTTCCCTGCCCATGTCATCACAATGCTCCATGTCCCCTATAATCACAATGCTCCAAGCCTTTTTCCTCACAATGCTCCAGAATTTTGTCATCACAATGTTCCATGACCGTGGCATCACAATGCTCCACGGCCCTTGTCATCACAATGCTCCAGAATTCTTGTCATCACAATGTTCCATGGACGTGTCATCACAAAGCTACATGACCCTGGTCATCACAGTTCTCCATGACCTTTGTCATCACAATGCTCTATGTCACTATTCATCACAATTCTCAATGACCACTTTAATCACTATGCTCGCTGACCATTTTCATCACATTTCTCTATTGTCATTACAATTCCCCATGGCCCCTTTCTTCACCATGCTCCATGATGCCTCTCATCACAATGCTCCATGGCTTTTGTTATCACAATGCGCCAGGACCAGTTTCATCACAATACTCCATCCCCCTTGTCATCACAGTGCATAATGAAAGCTTTCATTACAATGCTCCGTGATACTTGTCATCACAATGCTCCATGGCCTTTATCGTCACAATGCTCCCAGGCACTTTTCATCACGATGTTCCATGAAAACTTTCATCACATTGCTCCATGCCCATTGTCATCACAATAGTCCATAGCCTTGTCAACACAATGCTGCATAATCCCTGTCATCACAATTCTCCATGACTGCTGTCATCACAATAATCCAGGACAATTTTCATAACAATGCTTCATGCCCCCAGTCATCACAGTGCTCCATGATACCTTTCATCACAATTCCTAGATGATCAATGTCATCACAATGCCCAATGACACCTGTCATCACAATTCGCTATGACCCTTGTCATCACAATACTCGATGAACCGTGTCATCACAGTGTTCTAGGCCACATATCATCACAATGATCCATTACTATCTTCATCACAATGCTCCAATACACCTGTCATCACAATGCTCCATGGCCCCTGTTATCATATTGCTCCATGATCTCTTTCATCACAATGCTCCATGACCACTGTCATCACCATACCTCAAGACGCCTGTCATCTCAATGCTCCATGGCTCTTTTCATCACAATGCCCCATGGGCCCTGTGATCACAATGCTCCATGCCCTTGTCATCAAAGTGCTCCAGAACTCTTGTCATCATAATGCTCCATGCCAATATCATCAAAATGTCCCATGACACTTGTCATCACAATGCTCCATGGCTTATGCCATCACAATTTTCCATGGCCCCTGTCATCACAATGCTCCATGCCCTTTTCATCAAAATGCTCCAGAACTCTTGTCATCATAATGCTCCATGCCAATGTCATCAAAATGCCCCATGACACTTGTCATCACAATGCTCCATGGCCTTTGTCATCACAATGTTCCATGGCCCCTGTCATCACAGTGCTCCATTATACCTATCATCACAATTCTAGATGACCACTGTCATCACCATGCCCCATGACAGATGTGATAACAATCCGCCATGGTCCTTGTCATTACAATGCTCCATGAACCTTGTCATCACAAGGTTCCAGGACTCTTGTCATCACAATGATCCATGATCACTTTCATCACAATGCTCAATGAAACCTGTCACCTCAATGCTCCCTAGCCTTTGTATTCACAATGCTCCATGGCCCCTGTAATCACAGTGCTCCATGACCCCTTTCATCACAATGATCCAAGACCGCTGTCATTACAATGCCCCATGACGCCTGCCACCACAAATCTCCAAGGCCTCTCTTACCAAAAAGCTCAATTATCCCTGTCACTACAATGTCCGATGACACTTTTCATCACAATGCTCCATGACCCCTGTCATCACAAAGTTCTCTGCCCATATCATCACAATGCTCCTTGTCACCTTTCATCACAATGGTCCATGTCCTTTCATCACAATGCTCCATAATTCTTGTCATCGCAATGTTCCTTGACCGTGTCATCACAATGCTCCATGACCCTTGTCATCACAAAGCTCCATGACCCCTGTCATCACAATGATCCATGATTCCTTTCCTCACAGTGCTCCAGTACCCTTTTCATCACAATGCTCCATGCCATTGTCAGCACAATGCTCCTTGGACCCTGTCATCAAAATGCTGCATCCCCTTTTCATCACAATGCTCCAGATATCCTATCATTACAATGCTCCATGCCCGTGTCAACACAATGCTTCATGACCCCTGTCATCAAAATGCTTTATGAATATTCTTATCACAATGTTCCATGACCCCTGTCATCAAAATGATCCATGACCGTTGTCATCACAATGCTGCATGATACCTTTCATCCGAATCCTCTGTGACTGCTGTCATCATAATGCTCCAGGACCATTTTCATCACAATGCTCCATGCCCCCTGTCATCACAGTGCCCCATAAGCCCTGTAATCCCAATGCTCCATGACCCTGTCATCACAATGCTACATGACCCCTGTCATCACATTGTTCCATGGCCTATGTATTCACAATGTTCCATGGACCCTGTAATCACACTGCTCCATGTTCCTTTTCAACACAATGCTCCATGACCCCTGTCATCACAATGTTCCATGAAAGTTGTCATCAAAATGCTCCATGACCCCGGTCACCACAAGGTTCCCTGCCCTTGTCATCACAATGCTACATGGCCTTGTCATCACAATGTTCCATGGCCTCTGTCATCACCATGCTCCATGGTCTTTCTCATCACAATGCTCTATGACCCCTGTCATCACAATGCTTGATGACCATTGTCATCACAATGCTCCAAGGTCCCTGTCATCACAATGCCTCATGGTCTTTGTAATCACAATGCTCAATGACCACTGTCATCACAATGCTCCATGCCGTTGTCATCACAATGCTCCATGGCCCCTGTAATCACAATGCTCCATGCGCTTGTCATCACAATGCTCCAGAACATTTGTCATCATAATGCTCCATTCCCGTGTCATCACATTGCTCAATGACACTTGTCATCAAAATGTTCCTTGGTCTTTGTCATCACAATGCTCCATGATCCCTGTCATCACAATGATCCCTGCCAATGTCATCACAATGCTCCATGTCTCCTGTAATCACAATGCTCCATGCCCTTGTCATCACAGTGCTCCAGTTCTGTTGTCATCACCATGCTTCATGCCAGTGTCATCACAATGCTCCATGAATCTTGTCTTCACAATGCTCCATGGCCCATGTCAACACAATGCTCCATGACCCCTGTGATCACAATGCTCTATGGCCTTTGTCATCACAGTGACACGTGACCCCCGTCAACACAATGCCTGATGAACCCTGACATCAAAATGCTAAATGGCACTTGTCATCACAATGCTATATGAAGCCTGTCATCACTATTCACCATGTCACTTGTTTTCACAATGCTCCATGCCCCCTGTAATCCCAGTACTCCATGACCCCTTTCATCACAATGCCCAATGCCACCTCTCATCACAATTCTCCATGGCATTTGTCATCACGATGCTCCATGACACCTGTCATCACAGTGCTCCATGACACTTGTCATCACAATGCTCCATGGCCCCTCTCATTACTGTGCTCCATAATAACTTGAATCACATTTCTAGATGACCAGTGCCATCACAATGCCCCATGACATTGTCATCACAATTCGCCATGACCATTGGCATCACAATGCTCCATGAACCATGTCATCACAGGGTCCCAGGACACTTGTCATCACAATGATCCATTACCACTTTCACCACAATGCTCCATGACCACTGTCATCTCAATGCCCCATGGCCTTTGTATTCACAATGCTCCATGGCCCCTGTAATCACAGTGCTCCATAACACCTTTCATCATAATGCTCCATGACCACTGCCATCTCAATGCCTCATGACGCCTGTCATCACAATTCTCCAAGGCCCCTCTCATCACAATGCTCCATGACACTTGTCATCACATTGCTCCATAACAACTGTCATCACAGTGTTCCCTGCCCATGTCATCACAATGCTCCATGTCCCCTATAATCACAATGCTCCATGCCTTTTTCCTCACAATGCTCCAGAATTTTGTCATCACAATGTTCCATGACCGTGGCATCACAATGCTCCACGGCCCTTGTCATCACAATGCTCCAGAATTCTTGTCATCACAATGTTCCATGGAAGTGTCATCACAAAGCTACATGACCCTGGTCATCACAGTTCTCCATGACCTTTGTCATCACAATGCTCTATGTCACTATTCATCACAATTCTCAATGACCACTTTAATCACTATGCTCGCTGACCATTTTCATCACATTTCTCTATTGTCATTACAATTCCCCATGGCCCCTTTCTTCACCATGCTCCATGATGCCTGTCATCACAATGCTCCATGGCTTTTGTTATCACAATGCGCCAGGACCAGTTTCATCACAATACTCCATCCACCTTGTCATCACAGTGCATAATGAAAGCTTTCATTACAATGCTCCGTGACACTTGTCATCACAATGCTCCATGGCCTTTATCGTCACAATGCTCCCAGGCACTTTTCATCACGATGTTCCATGAAAACTTTCATCACATTGCTCCATGACCATTGTCATCACAATAGTCCATAGCCTTGTCAACACAATGCTGCATAATCCCTGTCATCACAATTCTCCATGACTGCTGTCATCACAATAATCCAGGACAATTTTCATAACAATGCTTCATGCCCCCAGTCATCACATTGCTCCATGATATCTTTCATCACAATTCCTAGATGATCAATGTCATCACAATGCCCAATGACACCTGTCATCACAATTCGCTATGACCCTTGTCATCACAATACTCGATGAAACGTGTCATCACAGTGTTCCAGGACACATGATCATCACCATGATCCATGACTATTTTCATCACAATGCTCCAATACACCTGTCATCACAATGCTCCATGGCCCCTGTTATCATATTGCTCCATGATCTCTTTCATCACAATGTTCCATGACCACTGTCATCACCATACCTCAAGACGCCTGTCATCTCAATGCTCCATGGCTCTTTTCCTCACAATGCCCCATGGGCCCTGTGATCACAATGCTCCATGCCCTTGTCATCAAAGTGCTCCAGAGCTCTTGTCATCATAATGCTCCATGCCAATGTCATCAAAATGTCCCATGACACTTGTCATCACAATGCTCCATGGCTTATGCCATCACAATTTTCCATGGTCCCTGTCATCACAATGCTTCCATGCCCTTTTCATCAAAACGCTCCAGAACTCTTTTCATCATAATGCTCCATGCCAATGTCATCAAAATGCCCCATGACACTTGTCATCACAATGCTCCATGGCCTTAGTCATCACAATGTTCCATGGCCCCTGTCATCACAGTGCTCCATTATACCTTTCATCACAATTCTAGATGACCACTGTCATCACCATGCCCCATGACAGATGTCATAACAATTCGCCATGGTCGTTGTCATCACAATGCTCCATGAACCTTGTCATCACAAGGTTCCAGGACTCTTGTCATCACAATGATCCATGATCACTTTCATCACAATGCTCCATGAAACCTGTCACCTCAATGCTCCATAGCCTTTGTATTCACAATGCTCCATGGCCCCTGTAATCACAGTGCTCCATGACCCCTTTCATCACAATGATCCAAGACCGCTGTCATTACAATGCCCCATGACGCCTGCCACCACAAATCTCCAAGGCCTCTCTTACCAAAAAGCTCCATGATCCCTGTCAGTACAATGTTTGATGACACTTTTCATCACAATGCTCCATGACCCCTGTCATCACAAAGTTCTCTGCCCATATCATCACAATGCTCCTTGTCACCTTTCATCACAATGCTCCATGTCCTTTCATCACAATGCTCCATAATTCTTGTCATCGCAATGTTCCTTGACCGTGTCATCACAATGCTCCATGACCCTTGTCATCACAAAGCTCCATGACACCTGTCATCACAATGATCCATGATTCCTTTCCTCACAGTGCTCCAGTACCCTTTTCATAACAATGCTCCATGCCATTGTCAGCACAATGCTCCTTGGACCCTGTCATCAAAATGCTCCATCCCCTTTTCATCACAATGCTCCAGATATCCTATCATTAAAATGCTCCATGCCCGTGTCAACACAATGCTTCATGACCCCTGTCATCAAAATGCTTTATGAACATTCTTATCACAATGTTCCATGACCCCAGTCATCAAAATGATCCATGACCGTAGTCGTCACAATGCTGCATGATACATTTCATCGCAATCCTCTGTGACGGCTGTCATCATAATGCTCCAGGACTATTTTCATCACAATGCTCCATGCCCCCTGTCATCACAGTGCCCCATAAGCCCTGTAATCCCAATGCTCCATGACCCTGTCATCACAATGCTACATGACCCCTGTCATCACATTGTTCCATGGCCTATGTATTCACAATGTTCCATGGACCCTGTAATCACACTGCTCCATGTTCCTTTTCAACACAATGCTCCATGACCCCTGTCATCACAATATTCCATGAAAGTTGTCATCAAAATGCTCCATGACCCCGGTCACCACAAGGTTCCCTGCCCTTGTCATCACAATGGTACATGGCCTTGTCATCACAATGTTCCATGGCCTCTGTCATCACCATGCTCCATGGTCTTTCTCATTACAATGCTCTATGACCCCTGTCATCACAATGCTTGATGACCATTGTCATCACAATGCTCCAAGGTCCCTGTCATCACAATGCCTCATGGTCTTTGTAATCACAATGCTCAATGACCACTGTCATCACAATGCTCCATGCCGTTGTCATCACAATGCTCCATGGCCCCTGTAATCACAATGCTCCATGCGCTTGTCATCACAATGCTCCAGAACATTTGTCATCATAATGCTCTATTCCCGTGTCATCACATTGCTCAATGACACTTGTCATCAAAATGTTCCTTGGTCTTTGTCATCACAATGCTCCATGATCCCAGTCATCACAATGATCCCTGCCAATGTCATCACAATGCTCCATGTCTCCTGTAATCACAATGCTCCATGCCCTTGTCATTACAATGCTCCAGTTCTGTTGTCATCACCATGCTTCATGCCAGTGTCATCACAATGCTCCATGAATCTTGTCTTCACTATGCTCCATGGCCCATGTCATCTCAATGCTCCATGACCCCTGTGATCACAATGCTCTATGGCCTTTGTCATCACAATGACACGTGACCCCCGTCAACACAATGCTTGATGAACCCTGACATCAAAATGCTAAATGGCACTTGTCATCACAATGCTATATGAAGCCTGTCATCACTATTCACCATGTCACTTGTTTTCACAATGCTCCATGCCCCCTGTAATCCCAGTACTCCATGACCCCTTTCATCACAATGCCCAATGCCACCTCTCATCACAATTCTCCATGGCATTTGTCATCATGATGCTCCATGACACCTGTCTTCACAATGCTCCATGATACTTGTCATCACAATGCTCCATGACCCCTCTCATTACTGTGCTCCATAATAACTTGAATCACATTTCTAGATGACCAGTACCATCACAATGCCCCATGACATTGTCATCACAATTCGCCATGACCATTGTCATCACAATGCTCCATGAACCATGTCATCACAGGGTCCCAGGACACTTGTCATCACAATGATCCATTACCACTTTCATCACAATGCTCCATGACCACTGTCATCTCAATGCCCCATGGCCTTTGTATTCACAATGCTCCATGGCCCCTGTAATCACAGTGCTCCATAACACCTTTCATCATAATGCTCCATGACCATGCCATCTCAATGCCTCATGACGCCTGTCATCACAATTCTCCAAGGCCCCTCTCATCACAATGCTCCATGACACTTGTCATCACATTGTTCCATAACAACTGTCATCACAGTGTTCCCTGCCCATGTCATCACAATGCTCCATGTCCCCTATAATCACAATGCTCCATGCCTTTTTCCTCACAATGCTCCAGAATTTTGTCATCACAATGTTCCATGACCGTGGCATCACAATGCTCCACGGCCCTTGTCATCACAATGCTCCATGACCCCTGTCATCACAGTGCCCCATAAGCCCTGTAATCCCAATGCTCCATGACCCTGTCATCACAATGCTACATGACCCCTGTCATCACATTGTTCCATGGCCTATGTATTCACAATGTTCCATGGACCCTGTAATCACACTGCTCCATGTTCCTTTTCAACACAATGCTCCATGACCCCTGTCATCACAATGTTCCATGAAAGTTGTCATCAAAATGCTCCATGACCCCGGTCACCACAAGGTTCCCTGCCCTTGTCATCACAATGGTACCTGGCCTTGTCATCACAATGTTCCATGGCCTCTGTCATCACCATGCTCCATGGTCTTTCTCATCACAATGCTCTATGACCCCTGTCATCACAATGCTTGATGACCATTGTCATCACAATGCTCCAAGGTCCCTGTCATCACAATGCCTCATGGTCTTTGTAATCACAATGCTCAATGACCACTGTCATCACAATGCTCCATGCCGTTGTCATCACAATGCTCCATGGCCCCTGTAATCACAATGCTCCATGCGCTTGTCATCACAATGCTCCATAACATTTGTCATCATAATGCTCCATTCCCGTGTCATCACATTGCTCAATGACACTTGTCATCAAAATGTTCCTTGGTCTTTGTCATCACAATGCTCCATGATCCCTGTCATCACAATGATCCCTGCCAATGTCATCACAATGCTCCATGTCTCCTGTGATCACAATGCTCCATGCCCTTGTCATCAAAGTGCTCCAGAGCTCTTGTCATCATAATGCTCCATGCCAATGTCATCAAAATGTCCCATGACACTTGTCATCACAATGCTCCATGGCTTATGCCATCACAATTTTCCATGGCCCCTGTCATCACAATGCTCCATGCCCTTTTCATCAAAACGCTCCAGAACTCTTGTCATCATAATGCTCCATGCCAATGTCATTAAAATGCCCCATGACACTTGTCATCACAATGCTCAATGGCCTTTGTCATCACAATGTTCCATGGCGCCTGTCATCACAGTGCTCCATTATACCTTTCATCACAATTCTAGATGACCACTGTCATCACCATGCCCCATGACAGATGTCATAACAATTCGCCATGGTCCTTGTCATCACAATGCTCCATGAACCTTGTCATCACAAGGTTCCAGGACTCTTGTCATCACAATGATCCATGATCACTTTCATCACAATGCTCCATGTAACCTGTCACCTCAATGCTCCATAGCCTTTGTATTCACAATGCTCCATGGCCCCTGTAATCACAGTGCTCCATGACCCCTTTCATCACAATGATCCAAGACCGCTGTCATTACAATGCCCCATGACGCCTGCCACCACAAATCTCCAAGGCCTCTCTTACCAAAAAGCTCCATGATCCCTGTCAGTACAATGTTCGATGACACTTTTCATCACAATGCTCCATGACCCCTGTCACCACAAAGTTCTCTGCCCATATCATCACAATGCTCCTTGTCACCTTTCATCACAATGCTCCATGTCCTTTCATCACAATGCTCCATAATTCTTGTCATCGCAATGTTCCTTGACCGTGTCATCACAATGCTCCATGACCCTTGTCATCACAAAGCTCCATGACCCCTGTCATCACAATGATCCATGATTCTTATCCTCACAGTGCTCCAGTACCCTTTTCATCACAATGCTCCATGCCATTGTCAGCGCAATGCTCCTTGGACCCTGTCATCAAAACGCTCCATCCCCTTTTCATCACAATGCTCCAGATATCCTATCATTACAATGCTCCATGCCCGTGTCAACACAATGCTTCATGACCCCTGTCATCAAAATGCTTTATGAACATTCTTATCACAATGTTCCATGACCCCTGTCATCAAAATGATCCATGACCGTTGTCATCACAATGCTGCATGATACCTTTCATCCCAATCCTCTGTGACGGCTGTCATCATAATGCTCCAGGACAATTTTCATCACAATGCTCTATGCCCCCTGTCATCACAGTGCCCCATAAGCCCTGTAATCCCAATGCTGCATGACCCTGTCATCACAATGCTACATGACCCCTGTCATCACATTGTTCCATGGCCTATGTATTCACAATGTTCCATAGACCCTGTAATCACACTGCTCCATGTTCCTTTTCAACACAATGCTCCATGACCCCTGTCATCACAATGTTCCATGAAAGTTGTCATCAAAATGCTCCATGACCCCGGTCACCACAAGGTTCCCTGCCCTTGTCATCACAATGGTACATGGCCTTGTCATCACAATGTTCCATGGCTTCTGTCATCACCATGCTCCATGGTCTTTCTCATCACAATGCTCTATGACCCCTGTCATCACAATGCTTGATGACCATTGTCATCACAATGCTCCAAGGTCCCTGTCATCACAATGCCTCATGGTCTTTGTAATCACAATGCTCAATGACCACTGTCATCACAATGCTCAATGCCGTTGTCATCTCAATGCTCCATGGCCCCTGTAATCACAATGCTCCATGCGCTTGTCATCACAATGCTCCATAACATTTGTAATCATAATGCTCCATTCCCGTGTCATCACATTGCTCAATGACACTTGTCATCAAAATGTTCCTTGGTCTTTGTCATCACAATGCTCCATGATCCCTGTCATCACAATGATCCCTGCCAATGTCATCACAATGCTCCATGTCTCCTGTAATCACAATGCTCTATGCCCTTGTCATCACAATGCTCCAGTTCTGTTGTCATCACCATGCTTCATGCCAGTGTCATCACAATGCTCCATGAATCTTGTCTTCACAATGCTCCATGGCCCATGTCATCACAATGCTCCATGACCCCTGTGATCACAATGCTCTATGGCCTTTGTCATCACAATGACACGTGACCCCCGTCAACACAATGCCTGATGAACCCTGACATCAAAATGCTAAATGGCACTTGTCATCACAATGCTATATGAAGCCTGTCATTACTATTCACCATGTCACTTGTTTTCACAATGCTCCATGCCCCCTGTAATCCCAGTACTCCATGACCCCTTTCATCACAATGCCCAATGCCACCTCTCATCACAATTCTCCATGGCATTTGTCATCACGATGCTCCATGACACCTGTCATCACAATGCTCCATGACACTTGTCATCACAATGCTCCATGGCCCCTCTCATTACTGTGCTCCATAATAACTTGAATCACATTTCTAGATGACCAGTGCCATCACAATGCCCCATGACATTGTCATCACAATTCGCCATGACCATTGTCATCACAATGCTCCATGAACCATGTCATCACAGGGTTCCAGGACACTTGTCATCACAATGATCCATTACCACTTTCATCACAATGCTCCATGACCACTGTCATCTCAATGCCCCATGGCCTTTGTATTCACAATGCTCCATGGCACCTGTAATCACAGTGCTCCATAACACCTTTCATCATAATGCTCCATGACCACTGCCATCTCAATGCCTCATGACGCCTGTCATCACAATTCTCCAAGGCCCCTCTCATCACAATGCTCCATGCCCTTGTCATCAAAGTGCTCCAGAGCTCTTGTCATCATAATGCTCCATGCCAATGTCATCAAAATGTCCCATGACACTTGTCATCACAATGCTCCATGGCTTATGCCATCACAATTTTCCATGGCCCCTGTCATCACAATGCTCCATGCCCTTTTCATCAAAACGCTCCAGAACTCTTGTCATCATAATGCTCCATGCCAATGTCATCAAAATGCCCCATGACACTTGTCATCACAATGCTCCATGGCCTTTGTATTCACAATGCTCCATGGCCCCTGTAATCACAGTGCTCCATAACACCTTTCATCATAGTGCTCCATGACCACTGCCATCTCAATGCCTCATGACGCCTGTCATCACAATTCTCCAAGGCCCCTCTCATCACAATGCTCCATGACACTTGTCATCACATTGCTCCATAACAACTGTCATCACAGTGTTCCCTACCCATGTCATCACAATGCTCCATGTCCCCTATAATCACAATGCTCCAAGCCTTTTTCCTCACAATGCTCCAGAATTTTGTCATCACAATGTTCCATGACCGTGGCATCACAATGCTCCAGGGCCCTTGTCATCACAATGCTCCAGAATTCTTGTCATCACAATGTTCCATGGACATGTCATCACAAAGCTACATGACCCTGGTCATCACAGTTCTCCATGACCTTTGTCATCACAATGCTCTATGTCACTATTCATCACAATTCTCAATGACCACTTTAATCACTATGCTCGCTGACCATTTTCATCACATTTCTCTATTGTCATTACAATTCCCCATGGCCCCTTTCTTCACCATGCTCCATGATGCCTGTCATCACAATGCTCCATGGCTTTTGTTATCACAATGCGCCAGGACCAGTTTCATCACAATACTCCATCCCCCTTGTCATCACAGTGCATAATGAAAGCTTTCATTACAATGCTCCGTGACACTTGTCATCACAATGCTCCATGGCCTTTATCGTCACAATGCTCCCAGGCACTTTTCATCACGATGTTCCATGAAAACTTTCATCACATTGCTCCATGACCATTGTCATCACAATAGTCCATAGCCTTGTCAACACAATGCTGCATAATCCCTGTCATCACAATTCTCCATGACTGCTGTCATCACAATAATCCAGGACAATTTTCATAACAATGCTTCATGCCCCCAGTCATCACAGTGCTCCATGATACCTTTCATCACAATTCCTAGATGATCAATGTCATCACAATGCCCAATGACACCTGTCATCACAATTCGCTATGACCCTTGTCATCACAATACTCGATGAACTGTGTCATCACAGTGTTCCAGGACACATGTCATCACAATGATCCATTACTATTTTCATCACAATGCTCCAATACACCTGTCATCACAATGCTCCATGGCCCCTGTTATCATATTGCTCCATGATCTCTTTCATCACAATGCTCCATGACCACTGTCATCACCATACCTCAAGACGCCTGTCATCTCAATGCTCCATGGCTCTTTTCATCACAATGCCCCATGGGTCCTGTGATCACAATGCTCCATGCCCTTGTCATCAAAGTCCTCCAGAACTCTTGTCATCATAATGCTCCATGCCAATGTCATCAAAATGTCCCATGACACTTGTCATCACAATGCTCCATGGCTTATACCATCACAATTTTCCATGGCCCCTGTCATCACAATGCTCCATGCCCTTTTCATCAAAATGCTCCAGAACTCTTGTCATTATAATGCTCCATGCCAATGTCATCAAAATGCCCCATGACACTTGTCATCACAATGCTCCATGGCCTTTGTCATCACAATGTTCCATGGCCCCTGTCATCACAGTGCTCCATTATACCTTTCATCACAATTCTAGATGACCACTGTCATCACAATGCCCCATGACAGATGTCATAACAATTCGCCATGGTCCTTGTCATCACAATGCTCCATGAACCTTGTCATCACAATGATCCATGATCACTTTCATCACAATGCTCCATGAAACCTGTCACCTCAATGCTCCATAGCCTTTGTATTCACAATGCTCCATGGCCCCTGTAATCACAGTGCTCCATGACCCCTTTCATCACAATGATCCAAGACCGCTCTCATTAGAATGCCCCATGACGCCTGCCACCACAAATCTCCAAGGCCTCTCTTACCAAAAAGCTCCATGATCCCTGTCAGTACAATGTTCGATGACACTTTTCATCACAATGCTCCATGACCCCTGTCATCACAAAGTTCTCTGCCCATATCATCACAATGCTCCTTGTCACCTTTCATCACAATGCTCCATGTCCTTTCATCACAATGCTCCATAATTCTTGTCATCGCAATGTTCCTTGACCGTGTCATCACAATGCTCCATGACCCT
Source organism: Balaenoptera physalus (assembly GCF_965194825.1). Classification (NCBI taxonomy): domain Eukaryota; kingdom Metazoa; phylum Chordata; class Mammalia; order Artiodactyla; family Balaenopteridae; genus Balaenoptera; species Balaenoptera physalus. Next base: position 292,203 of record NW_028125943.1, on the reverse strand, counting down.
TGTCATCACAAAGCTCCATGACCCCTGTCATCACAATGATCCATGATTCCTTTCCTCACAGTGCTCCAGTACCCTTTTCATCACAATGCTCCAGGCCATTGTCAGCACAATGCTCCTTGGACCCTGTCATCAAAATGCTCCATCCCCTTTTCATCACAATGCTCCAGATATCCTATCATTACAATGCTCCATGCCCGTGTCAACACAATGCTTCATGACCCCTGTCATCAAAATGCTTTATGAACATTCTTATCACAATGTTCCATGACCCCTGTCATCAAAATGATCCATGACCGTTGTCATCACAATGCTGCATGATACCTTTCATCCCAATCCTCTGTGACTGCTGTCATCATAATGCTCCAGGACCATTTTCATCACAATGCTCCATGCCCCCTGTCATCACAGTGCCCCATAAGCCCTGTAATCCCAATGCTCCATGACCCTGTCATCACAATGCTACATGACCCCTGTCATCACATTGTTCCATGGCCTATGTATTCACAATGTTCCATGGACCCTGTAATCACACTGCTCCATGTTCCTTTTCAACACAATGCTCCATGACCCCTGTCATCACAATGTTCCATGAAAGTTGTCATCAAAATGCTCCATGACCCCGGTCACCACAAGGTTCCCTGCCCTTGTCATCACAATGCTACATGGCCTTGTCATCACAATGTTCCATGGCCTCTGTCATCACCATGCTCCATGGTCTTTCTCATCACAATGCTCTATGACCCCTGTCATCACAATGCTTGATGACCATTGTCATCACAATGCTCCAAGGTCCCTGTCATCACAATGCCTCATGGTCTTTGTAATCACAATGCTCAATGACCACTGTCATCACAATGCTCCATGCCGTTGTCATCACAATGCTCCATGGCCCCTGTAATCACAATGCTCCATGCGCTTGTCATCACAATGCTCCAGAACATTTGTCATCATAATGCTCCATTCCCGTGTCATCACATTGCTCAATGACACTTGTCATCAAAATGTTCCTTGGTCTTTGTCATCACAATGCTCCATGATCCCTGTCATCACAATGATCCCTGCCAATGTCATCACAATGCTCCATGTCTCCTGTAACCACAATGCTCCATGCCCTTGTCATCACAATGCTCCAGTTCTGTTGTCATCACCATGCTTCATGCCAGTGTCATCACAATGCTCCATGAATCTTGTCTTCACAATGCTCCATGGCCCATGTCATCACAATGCTCCATGACCCCTGTGATCACAATGCTCTATGGCCTTTGTCATCACAATGACACGTGACCCCCGTCAACACAATGCCTGATGAACCCTGACATCAAAATGCTAAATGGCACTTGTCATCACAATGCTATATGAAGCCTGTCATCACTATTCACCATGTCACTTGTTTTCACAATGCTCCATGCCCCCTGTAATCCCAGTACTCCATGACCCCTTTCATCACAATGCACAATGCCACCTCTCATCACAATTCTCCATGGCATTTGTCATCACGATGCTCCATGACACCTGTCATCACAATGCTCCATGACACTTGTCATCACAATGCTCCATGGCCCCTCTCATTACTGTGCTCCATAATAACTTGAATCACATTTCTAGATGACCAGTGCCATCACAATGCCCCATGACATTGTCATCACAATTCGCCATGACCATTGGCATCACAATGCTCCATGAACCATGTCATCACAGGGTCCCAGGACACTTGTCATCACAATGATCCATTACCACTTTCATCACAATGCTCCATGACCACTGTCATCTCAATGCCCCATGGCCTTTGTATTCACAATGCTCCATGGCCCCTGTAATCACAGTGCTCCATAACACCTTTCATCATAATGCTCCATGACCACTGCCATCTCAATGCCTCATGACGCCTGTCATCACAATTCTCCAAGGCCCCTCTCATCACAATGCTCCATGACACTTGTCATCACATTGCTCCATAACAACTGTCATCACAGTGTTCCCTGCCCATGTCATCACAATGCTCCATGTCCCCTATAATCACAATGCTCCAAGCCTTTTTCCTCACAATGCTCCAGAATTTTGTCATCACAATGATCCATGACCGTGGCATCACAATGCTCCACGGCCCTTGTCATCACAATGCTCCAGAATTCTTGTCATCACAATGTTCCATGGACGTGTCATCACAAAGCTACATGACCCTGGTCATCACAGTTCTCCATGACCTTTGTCATCACAATGCTCTATGTCACTATTCATCACAATTCTCAATGACCACTTTAATCACTATGCTCGCTGACCATTTTCATCACATTTCTCTATTGTCATTACAATTCCCCATGGCCCCTTTCTTCACCATGCTCCATGATGCCTATCATCACAATGCTCCATGGCTTTTGTTATCACAATGCGCCAGGACCAGTTTCATCACAACACTCCATCCCCCTTGTCATCACAGTGCATAATTAAAGCTTTCATTACAATGCTCCGTGACACTTGTCATCACAATGCTCCATGGCCTTTATCGTCACAATGCTCCCAGGCACTTTTCATCACGATGTTCCATGAAAACTTTCATCACATTGCTCCATGACCATTGTCATCACAATAGTCCATAGCCTTGTCAACACAATGCTGCATAATCCCTGTCATCACAATTCTCCATGACTGCTGTCATCACAATAATCCAGGACAATTTTCATAACAATGCTTCATGCCCCCAGTCATCACAGTGCTCCATGATACCTTTCATCACAATTCCTAGATGATCAATGTCATCACAATTCCCAATGACACCTGTCATCACAATTCGCTATGACCCTTGTCATCACAATACTCGATGAACCGTGTCATCAGAGTGTTCCAGGACACATGTCATCACAATGATCCATTACTATTTTCATCACAATGCTCCAATACACCTGTCATCACAATGCTCCATGGCCCCTGTTATCATATTGCCCCATGATCTCTTTCATAACAATGCTCCATGACCACTGTCATCACCATACCTCAAGACGCCTGTCATCTCAATGCTCCATGGCTCTTTTCATCACAATGCCCCATGGGCCCTGTGATCACAATGCTCCATGCCCTTGTCATCAAAGTGCTCCAGAGCTCTTGTCATCATAATGCTCCATGCCAATGTCATCAAAATGTCCCATGACACTTGTCATCACAATGCTCCATGGCTTATGCCATCACAATTTTCCATGGCCCCTGTCATCACAATGCTCCATTATACCTTTCATCACAATTCTAGATGACCTCTGTCATCACCATGCCCCATGACAGATGTCATAACAATTCGCCATGGTCCTTGTCATCACAATGCTCCATGAACCTTGTCATCACAAGGTTCCAGGACTCTTGTCATCACAATGATCCATGATCACTTTCATCACAATGCTCCATGAAACCTGTCACCTCAATGCTCCATAGCCTTTGTATTCACAATGCTCCATGGCCCCTGTAATCACAGTGCTCCATGACCCCTTTCATCACAATGATCCAAGACCGCTGTCATTACAATGCCCCATGACGCCTGCCACCACAAATCTCCAAGGCCTCTCTTACCAAAAAGCTCCATGATCCCTGTCAGTACAATGTTCGATGACAATTTTCATCACAGTGCTCCATGACCCCTGTCATCACAAAGTTTTCTGCCCATATCATCACAATGCTCCTTGTCACCTTTCATCACAATGCTCCATGTCCTTTTATCACAATGCTCCATAATTCTTGTCATCGCAATGTTCCTTGACCGTGTCATCACAATGCTTCATGACCCTTGTCATCACAAAGCTCCATGACCCCTGTCATCACAATGATCCATGATTCCTTTCCTCACAGTGCTCCTGTACCCTTTTCATCACAATGCTCCATGCCATTGTCAGCACAATGCTCCTTGGACCCTGTCATCAAAATGCTCCATCCCCTTTTCATCACAATGCTCCAGATATCCTATCATTACAATGCTCCATGCAAGTGTCAACACAATGCTTCATGAACCCTGTCATCAAAATGCTTTATGAACATTCTTATCACAATGTTCCATGACCCCTGTCATCAAAATGATCCATGACCGTTGTCATCACAATGCTGCATGATACCTTTCATCGCAATCCTCTGTGACGGCTGTCATCATAATGCTCCAGGAAAATTTTCATCACAATGCTCCATGCCCCCTGTCATCACAGTGCCCCATAAGCCCTATAATCCCAGTGCTCCATGACCCTGTCATCACAATGCTACATGACCCCTGTCATCACATTGTTCCATGGCCTATGTATTCACAATATTCCATGGACCCTGTAATCACACTGCTCCATGTTCCTTTTCAACACAATGCTCCATGACCACTGTCATCACAATGTTCCATGAAAGTTGTCATTAAAGGCTCCATGACCCCGGTCACCACAAGGTTCCCTGCCCTTGTCATCACAATGGTACATGGCCTTGTCATCACCATGTTCCATGGTCTCTGTCATCACCATGCTCCATGGTCTTTCTCATCACAATGCTCTATGACCCCTGTCATCACAATGCTTGATGACCATTGTCATCACAATGCTCCAAGGTCCCTGTCATCACAATGCCTCATGGTCTTTGTAATCACAATGCTCAATGACCACTGTCATCACAATGCTCCATGCCGTTGTCATCACAATTCTCCATGGCGCCTGTAATCACAATGCTCCATGCGCTTGTCATCACAATGCTCCAGAACATTTGTCATCATAATGCTACATTCCCGTGTCATCACATTGCTCAATGACACTTCTCATCAAAATGTTCCTTGGTCTTTGTCATCACAATGCTCCATGATCCCTGTCATCACAATGATCCCTGCCAATGTCATCACAATGCTCCATGTCTCCTGTGATCACAATGCTCCATGCCCTTGTCATCAAAGTGCTCCAGAGCTCTTGTCATCATAATGCTCCATGCCAATGTCATCAAAATGTCCCATGACACTTGTCATCACAATGCTCCATGGCTTATGCCATCACAATTTTCCATGGCCCCTGTCATCACAATGCTCCTTGCCCTTTTCATCAAAACGCTCCAGAACTCTTGTCATCATAATGCTCCATGCCAATGTCATCAAAATGCCCCATGACACTTGTCATCACAATGCTCCATGGCCTTTGTCATCACAATGTTCCATGGCCCCTGTCATCACAGTGCTCCATTATACCTTTCATCACAATTCTAGATGACCACTGTCATCACCATGCCCCATGACAGATGTCATAACAATTCGCCATGGTCCTTGTCATCACAATGCTCCATGAACCTTGTCATCACAAGGTTCCAGGACTCTTGTCATCACAATGATCCATGATCACTTTCATCACAATGCTCCATGAAACCTGTCACCTCAATGCTCCATAGCCTTTGTATTCACAATGCTCCATAGCCCCTGTAATCACAGTGCTCCATGACCCCTTTCATCACAATGATCCAAGACCGCTGTCATTACAATGCCCCATGACGCCTGCCACCACAAATCTCCAAGGCCTCTCTTACCAAAGAGCTCCATGATCCCTGTCAGTACAATGTTCGATGACACTTTTCATCACAATGCTTCATGACCCCTGTCATCACAAAGTTCTCTGCCCATATCATCACAATGCTCCTTGTCACCTTTCATCACAATGCTCCATGTCCTTTCATCACAATGCTCCATAATTCTTGTCATCGCAATGTTCCTTGACCGTGTCATCACAATGCTCCATGACCCTTGTCATCACAAAGCTCCATGACCCCTGTCATCACAATGATCCATGATTCCTTTCCTCACAGTGCTCCAGTACCCTTTTCATCACAATGTTCCATGCCATTGTCAGCACAATGCTCCTTGGACCCTGTCATCAAAATGCTCCATCCCCTTTTCATCACAATGCTCCAGATATCCTATCATTACAATGCTCCATGCCCGTGTCAACACAATGCTTCATGACCCCTGTCATCAAAATGCTTTATGAACATTCTTATCACAATGTTCCATGACCCCTGTCATCAAAATGATCCATGACCGTTGTCATCACAATGCTGCATGATACCTTTCATCCCAATCCTCTGTGACTGCTGTCATCATAATGCTCCAGGACAATTTTCATCACAATGCTCCATGCCCCCTGTCATCACAGTGCCCCATAAGCCCTGTAATCCCAATGCTCCATGACCCTGTCATCACAATGCTACATGACCCCTGTCATCACATTGTTCCATGGCCTATGTATTCACAATGTTCCATGGACCCTGTAATCACACTGCTCTAAGTTCCTTTTCAACACAATGCTCCATGACCCCTGTCATCACAATGTTCCATGAAAGTTGTCATCAAAATGCTCCATGACCACAGTCACCACAAGGTTCCCTGCCCTTGTCATCACAATGGTACATGGCCTTGTCATCACAATGTTCCATGGCCTCTGTCATCACCATGCTCCATGGTCTTTCTCATCACAATGCTCTATGACCCCTGTCATCACAAAGCTTGATATCCATTGTCATCACAATGCTCCAAGGTCCCTGTCATCACAATGCCTCATGGTCTTTGTAATCACAATGCTCAATGACCACTGTCATCACAATGCTCCATGCCATTGTCATCACAATGCTCCATGGCCCCTGTAATCACAATGCTCCATGCGCTTGTCATCACAATGCTCCAGAACATTTGTCATCATAATGCTTCATTCCCGTGTCATCACATTGCTCAATGACACTTGTCATCAAAATGTTCCTTGGTCTTTGTCATCACAATGCTCCATGATCCCTGTCATCACAATGATCCCTGCCAATGTCATCACAATGCTCCATGTCTCCTGTAATCACAATGATCCATGCCCTTGTCATCACAATGCTCCAGTTCTGTTGTCATCACCATGCTTCATGCCAGTGTCATCACAATGCTCCATGAATCTTGTCTTCACAATGCTCCATGGCCCATGTCATCACAATGCTCCATGACCCCTGTGATCACAATGCTCTATGGCCTTTGTCATCACAATGACACGTGACCCCCGTCAACACAATGCCTGATGAACCCTGACATCAAAATGCTAAATGGCACTTGTCATCACAATGCTATATGAAGCCTGTCATCACTATTCACCATGTCACTTGTTTTCACAATGCTCCATGCCCCCTGTAATCCCAGTACTCCATGACCCCTTTCATCCACAATGCCCAATGCCACCTCTCATCACATTTCTCCATGGCATTTGTCATCACGATGCTCCATGACACCTGTCATCACAATGCTCCATGACACTTGTCATCACAATGCTCCATGGCCCCTCTCATTACTGTGCTCCATAATAACTTTAATCACATTTCTAGATGACCAGTGCCATCACAATGCCCCATGACATTGTCATCACAATTCGCCATGACCATTGTCATCACAATGCTCCATGAACCATGTCATCACAGGGTCCCAGGACACTTGTCATCACAATGATCCATTACCACTTTCATCACAATGCTCCATGACCACTGTCATCTAAATGCCCCATGGCCTTTGTATTCACAATGCTCCATGGCCCCTGTAATCACAGTGCTCCATAACACCTTTCATCATAATGCTCCATGACCACTGCCATTTCAATGCCTCATGACGCCTGTCATCACAATTCTCCAAGGCCCCTCTCATCACAATGCTCCATGACACTTGTCATCACATTGCTCCATAACAACTGTCATCACAGTGTTCCCTGCCCATGTCATCACAATGCTCCATGTCCCCTATAATCACAATGCTCCAAGCCTTTTTCCTCACAATGCTCCAGAATTTTGTCATCACAATGTTCCATGACCGTGGCATCACAATGCTCCACGGCCCTTGTCATCACAATGCTCCAGAATTCTTGTCATCACAATGTTCCATGGACGTGTCATCACAAAGCTACATGACCCTGGTCATCACAGTTCTCCATGACCTTTGTCATCACAATGCTCTATGTCACTATTCATCACAATTCTCAATGACCACTTTAATCACTATGCTCGCTGACCATTTTCATCACATTTCTCTATTGTCATTACAATTCCCCATGGCCCCTTTCTTCACCATGCTCCATGATGCCTCTCATCACAATGCTCCATGGCTTTTGTTATCACAATGCGCCAGGACCAGTTTCATCACAATACTCCATCCCCCTTGTCATCACAGTGCATAATGAAAGCTTTCATTACAATGCTCCGTGATACTTGTCATCACAATGCTCCATGGCCTTTATCGTCACAATGCTCCCAGGCACTTTTCATCACGATGTTCCATGAAAACTTTCATCACATTGCTCCATGCCCATTGTCATCACAATAGTCCATAGCCTTGTCAACACAATGCTGCATAATCCCTGTCATCACAATTCTCCATGACTGCTGTCATCACAATAATCCAGGACAATTTTCATAACAATGCTTCATGCCCCCAGTCATCACAGTGCTCCATGATACCTTTCATCACAATTCCTAGATGATCAATGTCATCACAATGCCCAATGACACCTGTCATCACAATTCGCTATGACCCTTGTCATCACAATACTCGATGAACCGTGTCATCACAGTGTTCTAGGCCACATATCATCACAATGATCCATTACTATCATCATCACAATGCTCCAATACACCTGTCATCACAATGCTCCATGGCCCCTGTTATCATATTGCTCCATGATCTCTTTCATCACAATGCTCCATGACCACTGTCATCACCATACCTCAAGACGCCTGTCATCTCAATGCTCCATGGCTCTTTTCATCACAATGCCCCATGGGCCCTGTGATCACAATGCTCCATGCCCTTGTCATCAAAGTGCTCCAGAACTCTTGTCATCATAATGCTCCATGCCAATATCATCAAAATGTCCCATGACACTTGTCATCACAATGCTCCATGGCTTATGCCATCACAATTTTCCATGGCCCCTGTCATCACAATGCTCCATGCCCTTTTCATCAAAATGCTCCAGAACTCTTGTCATCATAATGCTCCATGCCAATGTCATCAAAATGCCCCATGACACTTGTCATCACAATGCTCCATGGCCTTTGTCATCACAATGTTCCATGGCCCCTTTCATCACAGTGCTCCATTATACCTATCATCACAATTCTAGATGACCACTGTCATCACCATGCCCCATGACAGATGTGATAACAATCCGCCATGGTCCTTGTCATTACAATGCTCCATGAACCTTGTCATCACAAGGTTCCAGGACTCTTGTCATCACAATGATCCATGATCACTTTCATCACAATGCTCAATGAAACCTGTCACCTCAATGCTCCCTAGCCTTTGTATTCACAATGCTCCATGGCCCCTGTAATCACAGTGCTCCATGACCCCTTTCATCACAATGATCCAAGACCGCTGTCATTACAATGCCCCATGACGCCTGCCACCACAAATCTCCAAGGCCTCTCTTACCAAAAAGCTCCATTATCCCTGTCACTACAATGTCCGATGACACTTTTCATCACAATGCTCCATGACCCCTGTCATCACAAAGTTCTCTGCCCATATCATCACAATGCTCCTTGTCACCTTTCATCACAATGGTCCATGTCCTTTCATCACAATGCTCCATAATTCTTGTCATCGCAATGTTCCTTGACCGTGTCATCACAATGCTCCATGACCCTTGTCATCACAAAGCTCCATGACCCCTGTCATCACAATGATCCATGATTCCTTTCCTCACAGTGCTCCAGTAACCTTTTCATCACAATGCTCCATGCCATTGTCAGCACAATGCTCCTTGGACCCTGTCATCAAAATGCTGCATCCCCTTTTCATCACAATGCTCCAGATATCCTATCATTACAATGCTCCATGCCCGTGTCAACACAATGCTTCATGACCCCTGTCATCAAAATGCTTTATGAATATTCTTATCACAATGTTCCATGACCCCTGTCATCAAAATGATCCATGACCGTTGTCATCACAATGCTGCATGATACCTTTCATCCGAATCCTCTGTGACTGCTGTCATCATAATGCTCCAGGACCATTTTCATCACAATGCTCCATGCCCCCTGTCATCACAGTGCCCCATAAGCCCTGTATTCCCAATGCTCCATGACCCTGTCATCACAATGCTACATGACCCCTGTCATCACATTGTTCCATGGCCTATGTATTCACAATGTTCCATGGACCCTGTAATCACACTGCTCCATGTTCCTTTTCAACACAATGCTCCATGACCCCTGTCATCACAATGTTCCATGAAAGTTGTCATCAAAATGCTCCATGACCCCGGTCACCACAAGGTTCCCTGCCCTTGTCATCACAATGCTACATGGCCTTGTCATCACAATGTTCCATGGCCTCTGTCATCACCATGCTCCATGGTCTTTCTCATCACAATGCTCTATGACCCCTGTCATCACAATGCTTGATGACCATTGTCATCACAATGCTCCAAGGTCCCTGTCATCACAATGCCTCATGGTCTTTGTAATCACAATGCTCAATGACCACTGTCATCACAATGCTCCATGCCGTTGTCATCACAATGCTCCATGGCCCCTGTAATCACAATGCTCCATGCGCTTGTCATCACAATGCTCCAGAACATTTGTCATCATAATGCTCCATTCCCGTGTCATCACATTGCTCAATGACACTTGTCATCAAAATGTTCCTTGGTCTTTGTCATCACAATGCTCCATGATCCCTGTCATCACAATGATCCCTGCCAATGTCATCACAATGCTCCATGTCTCCTGTAATCACAATGCTCCATGCCCTTGTCATCACAGTGCTCCAGTTCTGTTGTCATCACCATGCTTCATGCCAGTGTCATCACAATGCTCCATGAATCTTGTCTTCACAATGCTCCATGGCCCATGTCATCACAATGCTCCATGACCCCTGTGATCACAATGCTCTATGGCCTTTGTCATCACAGTGACACGTGACCCCCGTCAACACAATGCCTGATGAACCCTGACATCAAAATGCTAAATGGCACTTGTCATCACAATGCTATATGAAGCCTGTCATCACTATTCACCATGTCACTTGTTTTCACAATGCTCCATGCCCCCTGTAATCCCAGTACTCCATGACCCCTTTCATCACAATGCCCAATGCCACCTCTCATCACAATTCTCCATGGCATTTGTCATCACGATGCTCCATGACACCTGTCATCACAGTGCTCCATGACACTTGTCATCACAATGCTCCATGGCCCCTCTCATTACTGTGCTCCATAATAACTTGAATCACATTTCTAGATGACCAGTGCCATCACAATGCCCCATGACATTGTCATCACAATTCGCCATGACCATTGGCATCACAATGCTCCATGAACCATGTCATCACAGGGTCCCAGGACACTTGTCATCACAATGATCCATTACCACTTTCATCACAATGCTCCATGACCACTGTCATCTCAATGCCCCATGGCCTTTGTATTCACAATGCTCCATGGCCCCTGTAATCACAGTGCTCCATAACACCTTTCATCATAATGCTCCATGACCACTGCCATCTCAATGCCTCATGACGCCTGTCATCACAATTCTCCAAGGCCCCTCTCATCACAATGCTCCATGACACTTGTCATCACATTGCTCCATAACAACTGTCATCACAGTGTTCCCTGCCCATGTCATCACAATGCTCCATGTCCCCTATAATCACAATGCTCCATGCCTTTTTCCTCACAATGCTCCAGAATTTTGTCATCACAATGTTCCATGACCGTGGCATCACAATGCTCCACGGCCCTTGTCATCACAATGCTCCAGAATTCTTGTCATCACAATGTTCCATGGAAGTGTCATCACAAAGCTACATGACCCTGGTCATCACAGTTCTCCATGACCTTTGTCATCACAATGCTCTATGTCACTATTCATCACAATTCTCAATGACCACTTTAATCACTATGCTCGCTGACCATTTTCATCACATTTCTCTATTGTCATTACAATTCCCCATGGCCCCTTTCTTCACCATGCTCCATGATGCCTGTCATCACAATGCTCCATGGCTTTTGTTATCACAATGCGCCAGGACCAGTTTCATCACAATACTCCATCCACCTTGTCATCGCAGTGCATAATGAAAGCTTTCATTACAATGCTCCGTGACACTTGTCATCACAATGCTCCATGGCCTTTATCGTCACAATGCTCCCAGGCACTTTTCATCACGATGTTCCATGAAAACTTTCATCACATTGCTCCATGACCATTGTCATCACAATAGTCCATAGCCTTGTCAACACAATGCTGCATAATCCCTGTCATCACAATTCTCCATGACTGCTGTCATCACAATAATCCAGGACAATTTTCATAACAATGCTTCATGCCCCCAGTCATCACATTGCTCCATGATATCTTTCATCACAATTCCTAGATGATCAATGTCATCACAATGCCCAATGACACCTGTCATCACAATTCGCTATGACCCTTGTCATCACAATACTCGATGAAACGTGTCATCACAGTGTTCCAGGACACATGATCATCACCATGATCCATGACTATTTTCATCACAATGCTCCAATACACCTGTCATCACAATGCTCCATGGCCCCTGTTATCATATTGCTCCATGATCTCTTTCATCACAATGTTCCATGACCACTGTCATCACCATACCTCAAGACGCCTGTCATCTCAATGCTCCATGGCTCTTTTCCTCACAATGCCCCATGGGCCCTGTGATCACAATGCTCCATGCCCTTGTCATCAAAGTGCTCCAGAGCTCTTGTCATCATAATGCTCCATGCCAATGTCATCAAAATGTCCCATGACACTTGTCATCACAATGCTCCATGGCTTATGCCATCACAATTTTCCATGGTCCCTGTCATCACAATGCTTCCATGCCCTTTTCATCAAAACGCTCCAGAACTCTTTTCATCATAATGCTCCATGCCAATGTCATCAAAATGCCCCATGACACTTGTCATCACAATGCTCCATGGCCTTAGTCATCACAATGTTCCATGGCCCCTGTCATCACAGTGCTCCATTATACCTTTCATCACAATTCTAGATGACCACTGTCATCACCATGCCCCATGACAGATGTCATAACAATTCGCCATGGTCCTTGTCATCACAATGCTCCATGAACCTTGTCATCACAAGGTTCCAGGACTCTTGTCATCACAATGATCCATGATCACTTTCATCACAATGCTCCATGAAACCTGTCACCTCAATGCTCCCTAGCCTTTGTATTCACAATGCTCCATGGCCCCTGTAATCACAGTGCTCCATGACCCCTTTCATCACAATGATCCAAGACCGCTGTCATTACAATGCCCCATGACGCCTGCCACCACAAATCTCCAAGGCCTCTCTTACCAAAAAGCTCCATGATCCCTGTCAGTACAATGTTTGATGACACTTTTCATCACAATGCTCCATGACCCCTGTCATCACAAAGTTCTCTGCCCATATCATCACAATGCTCCTTGTCACCTTTCATCACAATGCTCCATGTCCTTTCATCACAATGCTCCATAATTCTTGTCATCGCAATGTTCCTTGACCGTGTCATCACAATGCTCCATGACCCTTGTCATCACAAAGCTCCATGACACCTTTCATCACAATGATCCATGATTCCTTTCCTCACAGTGCTTCAGTACCCTTTTCATAACAATGCTCCATGCCATTGTCAGCACAATGCTCCTTGGACCCTGTCATCAAAATGCTCCATCCCCTTTTCATCACAATGCTCCAGATATCCTATCATTAAAATGCTCCATGCCCGTGTCAACACAATGCTTCATGACCCCTGTCATCAAAATGCTTTATGAACATTCTTATCACAATGTTCCATGACCCCAGTCTTCAAAATGATCCATGACCGTAGTCATCACAATGCTGCATGATACCTTTCATCGCAATCCTCTGTGACGGCTGTCATCATAATGCTCCAGGACTATTTTCATCACAATGCTCCATGCCCCCTGTCATCACAGTGCCCCATAAGCCCTGTAATTCCACTGCTCCATGACCCTGTCATCACAATGCTACATGACCCCTGTCATCACATTGTTCCATGGCCTATGTATTCACAATGTTCCATGGACCCTGTAATCACACTGCTCCATGTTCCTTTTCAACACAATGCTCCATGACCCCTGTCATCACAATGTTCCATGAAAGTTGTCATCAAAATGCTCCATGACCCCGGTCACCACAAGGTTCCCTGCCCTTGTCATCACAATGGTACATGGCCTTGTCATCACAATGTTCCATGGCCTCTGTCATCACCATGCTCCATGGTCTTTCTCATTACAATTCTCTATGACCCCTGTCATCACAATGCTTGATGACCATTGTCATCACAATGCTCCAAGGTCCCTGTCATCACAATGCCTCATGGTCTTTGTAATCACAATGCTCAATGACCACTGTCATCACAATGCTCCATGCCGTTGTCATCACAATGCTCCATGGCCCCTGTAATCACAATGCTCCATGCGCTTGTCATCACAATGCTCCAGAACATTTGTCATCATAATGCTCCATTCCCGTGTCATCACATTGCTCAATGACACTTGTCATCAAAATGTTCCTTGGTCTTTGTCATCACAATGCTCCATGATCCCAGTCATCACAATGATCCCTGCCAATGTCATCACAATGCTCCATGTCTCCTGTAATCCCAATGCTCCATGCCCTTGTCATTACAATGCTCCAGTTCTGTTGTCATCACCATGCTTCATGCCAGTGTCATCACAATGCTCCATGAATCTTGTCTTCACAATGCTCCATGGCCCATGTCATCACAATGCTCCATGACCCCTGTGATCACAATGATCTATGGCCTTTGTCATCACAATGACACGTGACCCCAGTCAACACAATGCCTGATGAACACTGACATCACAATGCTAAATGGCACTTGTCATCAAAATGCTATATGAAGCCTGTCATCACTATTCACCATGTCACTTGTTTTCACAATGCTCCATGCCCCCTGTAATCCCTGTACTCCATGACCCCTTTCATCACAATGCCCAATGCCACCTCTCATCACAATTCTCCATGGCATTTGTCATCACGATGCTCCATGACACCTGTCTTCACAATGCTCCATGACACTTGTCATCACAATGCTCCATGGCCTTTGTCATCACAATGTTCCATGGCCCCTGTCATCACAGTGCTCCATTATACCTTTCATCACAATTCTAGATGACCACTGTCATCACCATGCCCCATGACAGATGTCATAACAATTCGCCATGGTCCTTGTCATCACAATGCTCCATGAACCTTGTCATCACAAGGTTCCAGGACTCTTGTCATCACAATGATCCATGATCACTTTCATCACAATGCTCCATGAAACCTGTCACCTCAATGCTCCATAGCCTTTGTATTCACAATGCTCCATGGCCCCTGTAATCACAGTGCTCCATGACCCCTTTCATCACAATGATCCAAGACCGCTGTCATTACAATGCCCCATGACGCCTGCCACCACAAATCTCCAAGGCCTCTCTTACCAAAAAGCTCCATGATCCCTGTCAGTACAATGTTCGATGACACTTTTCATCACAATGCTCCATGACCCCTGTCATCACAAAGTTCTCTGCCCATATCATCACAATGCTCCTTGTCACCTTTCATCACAATGCTCCATGTCCTTTCATCACAATGCTCCATAATTCTTGTCATCGCAATGTTCCTTGACCGTGTCATCACAATGCTCCATGACCCTTGTCATCACAAAGCTCCATGACCCCTGTCATCACAATGATCCATGATTCCTTTCCTCACAGTGCTCCAGTACCCTTTTCATCACAATGCTCCATGCCATTGTCAGCACAATGCTCCTTGGACCCTGTCATCAAAATGCTCCATCCCCTTTTCATCACAATGCTCCAGATATCCTATCATTACAATGCTCCATGCCCGTGTCAACACAATGCTTCATGACCCCTGTCATCAAAATGCTTTATGAACATTCTTATCACAATGTTCCATGACCCCTGTCATCAAAGTGATCCATGACCGTTGTCATCACAATGCTGCATGATACCTTTCATCCCAATCCTCTGTGACTGCTGTCATCATAATGCTCCAGGACAATTTTCATCACAATGCTCCATGCCCCCTGTCATCACAGTGCCCCATAAGCCCTGTAATCCCAATGCTCCATGACCCTGTCATCACAATGCTACATGACCCCTGTCATCACATTGTTCCATGGCCTATGTATTCACAATGTTCCATGGACCCTGTAATCACACTGCTCCATGTTCCTTTTCAACACAATGCTCCATGACCCCTGTCATCACAATGTTCCATGAAAGTTGTCATCAAAATGCTCCATGACCCCGGTCACCACAAGGTTCCTTGCCCTTGTCATCACAATGGTACATGGCCTTGTCATCACAATGTTCCATGGCCTCTGTCATCACCATGCTCCATGGTCTTTCTCATCACAATGCTCTATGACCCCTGTCATCACAATGCTTGATGACCATTGTCATCACAATGCTCCAGTTCTGTTGTCATCACCATGCTTCATGCCAGGGTCATCACAATGCTCAATGAATCTTGTCTTCACAATGCTCCATGGCCCATGTCATCACAATGCTCCATGACCCCTGTGATCACAATGCTCTATGGCCTTTATCATCACAATGACACGTGACCCCCGTCAACACAATGCCTGATGAAACCTGACATCAAAATGCTAAATGGCACTTGTCATCACAATGCTATATGAAGCCTGTCATCACTATTCACCATGTCACTTGTTTTCACAATGCTCCATGCCCCCTGTAATCCCAGTACTCCATGACCCCTTTCATCACAATGCCCAATGCCACCTCTCATCACAATTCTCCATGGCATTTGTCATCACGATGTTTCATGACACCTGTCATCACAATGCTCCATGACACTTGTCATCACAATGCTCCATGGCCCCTCTCATTACTGTGCTCCATAATAACTTGAATCACATTTCTAGATGACCAGTGCCATCACAATGCCCCATGACATTGTCATCACAATTCACCATGACCATTGTCATCACAATGCTCCATGAACCATGTCATCACAGGGTCCGAGGACACTTGTCATCACAATGATCCATTACCACTTTCATCACAATGCTCCATGACCACTGTCATCTCAATGCCCCATGGCCTTTGTATTCACAATGCTCCATGGCCCCTGTAATCACAGTGCTCCATAACACCTTTCATCATAATGCTCCATGACCACTGCCATCTCAATGCCTCATGACCCCTGTCATCACAATTCTCCAAGGCCCCTTTCATCACAATGCTCCATGACACTTCTCATCACATTGCTCCATAACAACTGTCATCACAGTGTTCCCTGCCCATGTCATCACAATGCTCCATGTCCCCTATAATCACAATGCTCCAAGCCTTTTTCCACACAATGCTCCAGAATTTTGTCATCACAATGTTCCATGGACGTGTCATCACAAAGCTACATGACCCTGGTCATCACAGTTCTCCATGACCTTTGTCATCACAATGCTCTATGTCACTATTCATCACAATTCTCAATGACCACTTTAATCACTATGCTCGCTGACCATTTTCATCACATTTCTATATTGTCATTACAATTCCCCTTGGCCCCTTTCTTCACAATGCTCCATGATGCCTGTCATCACAATGCTCCATGGCTTTTGTTATCACAATGCGCCAGGACCAGTTTCATCACAATACTCCATCCCCCTTGTCATCACAGTGCATAATGAAAGCTTTCATTACAATGCTCCGTGACACTTGTCATCACAATGCTCCATGGCCTTTATCGTCACAATGCTCCCAGGCACTTTTCATCACGATGTTCCATGAAAACTTTCATCACATTGCTCCATGACCATTGTCATCACAATAGTCCATAGCCTTGTCAACACAATGCTGCATAATCCCTGTCATCACAATTCTCCATGACTGCTGTCATCACAATAACCCAGGAAAATTTTCATAACAATGCTTCATGCCCCCAGTCATCACAGTACTCCATGATACCTTTCATCACAATTCCTAGATGATCAATGTCATCACAATGCCCAATGACACCTGTCATCACAATTCGCTATGACCCTTGTCATCACAATACTAGATGAACCGTGTCATCACAGTGTTCCAGGACACATGTCATCACAATGATCCATTACTATTTTCATCACAATGCTCCAATACACCTGTCATCACAATGCTCCATGGCCCCTGTTATCATATTGCTCCATGATCTCTTTCATCACAATGCTCCATGACCACTGTCATCACCAAACCTCAAGACGCCTGTCATCCCAATGCTCCATGGCTCTTTTCATCACAATGCCCCATGGGCCCTGTGATCACAATGCTCCATGCCCTTGTCATCAAAGTGCTCCAGAGCTCTTGTCATCATAATGCTCCATGACAATGTCATCAAAATGTCCCATGACACTTGTCATCACAATGCTCCATGGCTTATGCCATCACAATTTTCCATGGCCCCTGTCATCACAATGCTCCATGCCCTTTTCATCAAAACGCTCCAGAACTCTTGTCATCATAATGCTCCATGCCAATGTCATCAAAATGCCCCATGACACTTGTCATCACAATGCTCCATGGCCTTTGTCATCACAATGTTCCATGGCCCCTGTCATCACAGTGCTCCATTTTACCTTTCATCACAATTCTAGATGACCACTGTCATCACCATGCCCCATGACAGATGTCATAACAATTCGCCATGGTCCTTGTCATCACAATGCTCCATGAACCTTGTCATCACAAGGTTCCAGGACTCTTGTCATCACAATGATCCATGATCACTTTGATCACAATGCTCCATGAAACCTGTCACCTCAATGCTCCATAGCCTTTGTATTCACAATGCTCCATGGCCCCTGTAATCACAGTGCTCCATGACCCCTTTCATCACAATGATCCAAGACCACTGTCATTACAATGCCCCATGACGCCTGCCACCACAAATCTCCAAGGCCTCTCTTACCAAAAAGCTCCATGAACCCTGTCAGTACAATGTTCGATGACACTTTTCATCACAATGCTCCATGACCCCTGTCATCACAAAGTTCTCTGCCCATATCATCACAATGCTCCTTGTCACCTTTCATCACAATGCTCCATGTGCTTTCATCACAATGCTCCCTAATTCTTGTCATCGCAATATTCCTTGACCGTGTCATCACAATGCTCCATGACCCTTGTCATCACAAAGCTCCATGACCCCTGTCATCACAATGATCCATGATTCCTTTCCTCACAGTGCTCCAGTACCCTTTTCATCACAATGCTCCATGCCATTGTCAGCACAATGCTCCTTGGACCCTGTCATCAAAATGCTCCATCCCCTTTTCATCACAATGCTCCAGATATACTATCATTACAATGCTCCATGCCCGTGTCAACACAATGCTTCATGACCCCTGTCATCAAAATGCTTTATGAACATTCTTATCACAATGTTCCATGACCCCTGTCATCAAAATGATCCATGACCGTTGTCATCACAATGCTGCATGATACATTTCATCGCAATCCTCTGTGACGGCTGTCATCATAATGCTCCAGGACAATTTTCATCACAATGCTCCATGCCCCCTGTCATCACAGTGCCCCATAAGCCCTGTAATCCCAATGCTCCATGACCCTGTCATCACAACGCTACATGACCCCTGTCATCACATTGTTCCATGGCCTATGTATTCACAATGTTCCATGGACCCTGTAATCACACTGCTCCATGTTCCTTTTCAACACAATGCTCCATGACCCCTGTCATCACAATGTTCCATGAAAGTTGTCATCAAAATGCTCCATGACCCCGGTCACCACAAGGTTCCCTGCCCTTGTCATCACAATGGTACCTGGCCTTGTCATCACAATGTTCCATGGCCTCTGTCATCACCATGCTCCATGGTCTTTCTCATCACAATGCTCTATGACCCCTGTCATCACAATGCTTGATGACCATTGTCATCACAATGCTCCAAGGTCCCTGTCATCACAATGCCTCATGGTCTTTGTAATCACAATGCTCAATGACCACTGTCATCACAATGCTCCATGCCGTTGTCATCACAATGCTCCATGGCCCCTGTAATCACAATGCTCCATGCGCTTGTCATCACAATGCTCCAGAACATTTGTCATCATAATGCTCCATTCCCGTGTCATCACATTGCTCAATGACACTTCTCATCAAAATGTTCCTTGGTCTTTGTCATCACAATGCTCCATGATCCCTGTCATCACAATGATCCCTGCCAATGTCATCACAATGCTCCATGTCTCCTGTGATCACAATGCTCCATGCCCTTGTCATCAAAGTGCTCCAGAGCTCTTGTCATCATAATGCTCCATGCCAATGTCATCAAAATGTCCCATGACACTTGTCATCACAATGCTCCATGGCTTATGCCATCACAATTTTCCATGGCCCCTGTCATCACAATGCTCCATGCCCTTTTCATCAAAACGCTCCAGAACTCTTGTCATCATAATGCTCCATGCCAATGTCATCAAAATGCCCCATGACACTTGTCATCACAATGCTCCATGGCCTTTGTCATCACAATGTTCCATGGCCCCTGTCATCACAGTGCTCCATTATACCTTTCATCACAATTCTAGATGACCACTGTCATCACCATGCCCCATGACAGATGTCATAACAATTCGCCATGGTCCTTGTCATCACAATGCTCCATGAACCTTGTCATCACAAGGTTCCAGGACTCTTGTCATCACAATGATCCATGATCACTTTCATCACAATGCTCCATGAAACCTGTCACCTCAATGCTCCATAGCCATTGTATTCACAATGCTCCATAGCCCCTGTAATCACAGTGCTCCATGACCCCTTTCATCACAATGATCCAAGACCGCTGTCATTACAATGCCCCATGACGCCTGCCACCACAAATCTCCAAGGCCTCTCTTACCAAAAAGCTCCATTATCCCTGTCAGTACAATGTTCGATGACACTTTTCATCACAATGCTTCATGACCCCTGTCATCACAAAGTTCTCTGCCCATATCATCACAATGCTCCTTGTCACCTTTCATCACAATGCTCCATGTCCTTTCATCACAATGCTCCATAATTCTTGTCATCGCAATGTTCCTTGACCGTGTCATCACAATGCTCCATGACCCTTGTCATCACAAAGCTCCATGACCCCTGTCATCACAATGATCCATGATTCCTTTCCTCACAGTGCTCCAGTACCCTTTTCATCACAATGCTCCATGCCATTGTCAGCACAATGCTCCTTGGACCCTGTCATCAAAATGCTCCATCCCCTTTTCATCACAATGCTCCAGATATCCTATCATTACAATGCTCCATGCCCGTGTCAACACAATGCTTCATGACCCCTGTCATCAAAATGCTTTATGAACATTCTTATCACAATGTTCCATGACCCCTGTCATCAAAATGATCCATGACCGTTGTCATCACAATGCTGCATGATACCTTTCATCCCAATCCTCTGTGACTGCTGTCATCATAATGCTCCAGGACAATTTTCATCACAATGCTCCATGCCCCCTGTCATCACAGTGCCCCATAAGCCCTGTAATCCCAATGCTCCATGACCCTGTCATCACAATGCTACATGACCCCTGTCATCACATTGTTCCATGGCCTATGTATTCACAATGTTCCATGGACCCTGTAATCACACTGCTCTAAGTTCCTTTTCAACACAATGCTCCATGACCCCTGTCATCACAATGTTCCATGAAAGTTGTCATCAAAATGCTCCATGACCACAGTCACCACAGGGTTCCCTGCCCTTGTAATCACAATGGTACATGGCCTTGTCATCACAATGTTCCATGGCCTCTGTCATCACCATGCTCCATGGTCTTTCTCATCACAATGCTCTATGACCCCTGTCATCACAATGCTTGATGACCATTGTCATCACAATGCTCCAAGGTCCCTGTCATCACAATGCCTCATGGTCTTTGTAATCACAATGCTCAATGACCACTGTCATCACAATGCTCCATGCCGTTGTCATCACAATGCTCCATGGCCCCTGTAATCACAATGCTCCATGCGCTTGTCATCACAATGCTCCAGAACATTTGTCATCATAATGCTCCATTCCCGTGTCATCACATTGCTCAATGACACTTGTCATCAAAATGTTCCTTGGTCTTTGTCATCACAATGCTCCATGATCCCTGTCATCACAATGATCCCTGCCAATGTCATCACAATGCTCCATGTCTCCTGTAATCACAATGCTCCATGCCCTTGTCATCACAATGCTCCATTTGTGTTGTCATCACCATGCTTCATGCCAGTGTCATCACAATGCTCCATGAATCTTGTCTTCACAATGCTCCATGGCCCATGTCATCACAATGCTCCATGACCCCTGTGTTCACAATGCTCTATGGCCTTTGTCATCACAATGACACGTGACCCCCGTCAACACAATGCCTGATGAACCCTGACATCAAAATGCTAAATGGCACTTGTCATCACAATGCTATATGAAGCCTGTCATCACTATTCACCATGTCACTTGTTTTCACAATGCTCCATGCCCCCTGTAATCCCAGTACTCCATGACCCCTTTCATCCACAATGCCCAATGCCACCTCTCATCACATTTCTCCATGGCATTTGTCATCACGATGCTCCATGACACCTGTCATCACAATGCTCCATGACACTTGTCATCACAATGCTCCATGGCCCCTCTCATTACTGTGCTCCATAATAACTTTAATCACATTTCTAGATGACCAGTGCCATCACAATGCCCCATGACATTGTCATCACAATTCGCCATGACCATTGTCATCACAATGCTCCATGAACCATGTCATCACAGGGTCCCAGGACACTTGTCATCACAATGATCCATTACCACTTTCATCACAATGCTCCATGACCACTGTCATCTAAATGCCCCATGGCCTTTGTATTCACAATGCTCCATGGGCCCTGTAATCACAGTGCTCCATAACACCTTTCATCATAATGCTCCATGACCACTGCCATCTCAATGCCTCATGACGCCTGTCATCACAATTCTCCAAGGCCCCTCTCATCACAATGCTCCATGACACTTGTCATCACATTGCTCCATAACAACTGTCATCACAGTGTTCCCTGCCCATGTCATCACAATGCTCCATGTCCCCTATAATCACAATGCTCCAAGCCTTTTTCCTCACAATGCTCCAGAATTTTGTCATCACAATGTTCCATGACCGTGGCATCACAATGCTCCACGGCCCTTGTCATCACAATGCTCCAGAATTCTTGTCATCACAATGTTCCATGGACGTGTCATCACAAAGCTACATGACCCTGGTCATCACAGTTCTCCATGACCTTTGTCATCACAATGCTCTATGTCACTATTCATCACAATTCTCAATGACCACTTTAATCACTATGCTCGCTGACCATTTTCATCACATTTCTCTATTATCATTACAATTCCCCCTGGCCCCTTTCTTCACCATGCTCCATGATGCCTCTCATCACAATGCTCCATGGCTTTTGTTATCACAATGCGCCAGGACCAGTTTCATCACAATACTCCATCCCCCTTGTCATCACAGTGCATAATGAAAGCTTTCATTACAATGCTCCGTGATACTTGTCATCACAATGCTCCATGGACTTTATCGTCACAATGCTCCCAGGCACTTTTCATCACGATGTTCCATGAAAACTTTCATCACATTGCTCCATGACCATTGTCATCACAATAGTCCATAGCCTTGTCAACACAATGCTGCATAATCCCTGTCATCACAATTCTCCATGACTGCTGTCATCACAATAATCCAGGACAATTTTCATAACAATGCTTCATGCCCCCAGTCATCACAGTGCTCCATGATACCTTTCATCACAATTCCTAGATGATCAATGTCATCACAATGCCCAATGACACCTGTCATCACAATTCGCTATGACCCTTGTCATCACAATACTCGATGAACCGTGTCATCACAGTGTTCTAGGCCACATATCATCACAATGATCCATTACTATCTTCATCACAATGCTCCAATACACCTGTCATCACAATGCTCCATGGCCCCTGTTATCATATTGCTCCATGATCTCTTTCATCACAATGCTCCATGACCACTGTCATCACCATACCTCAAGACGCCTGTCATCTCAATGCTCCATGGCTCTTTTCATCACAATGCCCCATGGGCCCTGTGATCACAATGCTCCATGCCCTTGTCATCAAAGTGCTCCAGAACTCTTGTCATCATAATGCTCCATGCCAATATCATCAAAATGTCCCATGACACTTGTCATCACAATGCTCCATGGCTTATGCCATCACAATTTTCCATGGCCCCTGTCATCACAATGCTCCATGCCCTTTTCATCAAAATGCTCCAGAACTCTTGTCATCATAATGCTCCATGCCAATGTCATCAAAATGCCCCATGACACTTGTCATCACAATGCTCCATGGCCTTTGTCATCACAATGTTCCATGGCCCCTGTCATCACAGTGCTCCATTATACCTTTCATCACAATTCTAGATGACCACTGTCATCACCATGCCCCATGACAGATGTCATAACAATCCGCCATGGTCCTTGTCATTACAATGCTCCATGAACCTTGTCATCACAAGGTTCCAGGACTCTTGTCATCACAATGATCCATGATCACTTTCATCACAATGCTCCATGAAACCTGTCACCTCAATGCTCCCTAGCCTTTGTATTCACAATGCTCCATGGCCCCTGTAATCACAGTGCTCCATGACCCCTTTCATCACAATGATCCAAGACCGCTGTCATTACAATGCCCCATGACGCCTGCCACCACAAATCTCCAAGGCCTCTCTTACCAAAAAGCTCCATTATCCCTGTCACTACAATGTCCGATGACACTTTTCATCACAATGCTCCATGACCCCTGTCATCACAAAGTTCTCTGCCCATATCATCACAATGCTCCTTGTCACCTTTCATCACAATGCTCCATGTCCTTTCATCACAATGCTCCATAATTCTTGTCATCGCAATGTTCCTTGACCGTGTCATCACAATGCTCCATGACCCTTGTCATCACAAAGCTCCATGACCCCTGTCATCACAATGATCCATGATTCCTTTCCTCACAGTGCTCCAGTACCCTTTTCATCACAATGCTCCATGCCATTGTCAGCACAATGCTCCTTGGACCCTGTCATCAAAATGCTGCATCCCCTTTTCATCACAATGCTCCAGATATCCTATCATTACAATGCTCCATGCCCGTGTCAACACAATGCTTCATGACCCCTGTCATCAAAATGCTTTATGAATATTCTTATCACAATGTTCCATGACCCCTGTCATCAAAATGATCCATGACCGTTGTCATCACAATGCTGCATGATACCTTTCATCCCAATCCTCTGTGACTGCTGTCATCATAATGCTCCAGGACCATTTTCATCACAATGCTCCATGCCCCCTGTCATCACAGTGCCCCATAAGCCCTGTAATCCCAATGCTCCATGACCCTGTCATCACAATGCTACATGACCCCTGTCATCACATTGTTCCATGGCCTATGTATTCACAATGTTCCATGGACCCTGTAATCACACTGCTCCATGTTCCTTTTCAACACAATGCTCCATGACCCCTGTCATCACAATGTTCCATGAAAGTTGTCATCAAAATGCTCCATGACCCCGGTCACCACAAGGTTCCCTGCCCTTGTCATCACAATGGTACATGGCCTTGTCATCACAATGTTCCATGGCCTCTGTCATCACCATGCTCCATGGTCTTTCTCATCACAATGCTCTATGACCCCTGTCATCACAAAGCTTGATATCCATTGTCATCACAATGCTCCAAGGTCCCTGTCATCACAATGCCTCATGGTCTTTGTAATCACAATGCTCAATGACCACTGTCATCACAATGCTCCATGCCATTGTCATCACAATGCTCCATGGCCCCTGTAATCACAATGCTCCATGCGCTTGTCATCACAATGCTCCAGAACATTTGTCATCATAATGCTTCATTCCCGTGTCATCACATTGCTCAATGACACTTGTCATCAAAATGTTCCTTGGTCTTTGTCATCACAATGCTCCATGATCCCTGTCATCACAATGATCCCTGCCAATGTCATCACAATGCTCCATGTCTCCTGTAATCACAATGATCCATGCCCTTGTCATCACAATGCTCCAGTTCTGTTGTCATCACCATGCTTCATGCCAGTGTCATCACAATGCTCCATGAATCTTGTCTTCACAATGCTCCATGGCCCATGTCATCACAATGCTCCATGACCCCTGTGATCACAATGCTCTATGGCCTTTGTCATCACAATGACACGTGACCCCCGTCAACACAATGCCTGATGAACCCTGACATCAAAATGCTAAATGGCACTTGTCATCACAATGCTATATGAAGCCTGTCATCACTATTCACCATGTCACTTGTTTTCACAATGCTCCATGCCCCCTGTAATCCCAGTACTCCATGACCCCTTTCATCCACAATGCCCAATGCCACCTCTCATCACATTTCTCCATGGCATTTGTCATCACGATGCTCCATGACACCTGTCATCACAATGCTCCATGACACTTGTCATCACAATGCTCCATGGCCCCTCTCATTACTGTGCTCCATAATAACTTTAATCACATTTCTAGATGACCAGTGCCATCACAATGCCCCATGACATTGTCATCACAATTCGCCATGACCATTGTCATCACAATGCTCCATGAACCATGTCATCACAGGGTCCCAGGACACTTGTCATCACAATGATCCATTACCACTTTCATCACAATGCTCCATGACCACTGTCATCTAAATGCCCCATGGCCTTTGTATTCACAATGCTCCATGGGCCCTGTAATCACAGTGCTCCATAACACCTTTCATCATAATGCTCCATGACCACTGCCATCTCAATGCCTCATGACGCCTGTCATCACAATTCTCCAAGGCCCCTCTCATCACAATGCTCCATGACACTTGTCATCACATTGCTCCATAACAACTGTCATCACAGTGTTCCCTGCCCATGTCATCACAATGCTCCATGTCCCCTATAATCACAATGCTCCAAGCCTTTTTCCTCACAATGCTCCAGAATTTTGTCATCACAATGTTCCATGACCGTGGCATCACAATGCTCCACGGCCCTTGTCATCACAATGCTCCAGAATTCTTGTCATCACAATGTTCCATGGACGTGTCATCACAAAGCTACATGACCCTGGTCATCACAGTTCTCCATGACCTTTGTCATCACAATGCTCTATGTCACTATTCATCACAATTCTCAATGACCACTTTAATCACTATGCTCGCTGACCATTTTCATCACATTTCTCTATTATCATTACAATTCCCCCTGGCCCCTTTCTTCACCATGCTCCATGATGCCTCTCATCACAATGCTCCATGGCTTTTGTTATCACAATGCGCCAGGACCAGTTTCATCACAATACTCCATCCCCCTTGTCATCACAGTGCATAATGAAAGCTTTCATTACAATGCTCCGTGATACTTGTCATCACAATGCTCCATGGACTTTATCGTCACAATGCTCCCAGGCACTTTTCATCACGATGTTCCATGAAAACTTTCATCACATTGCTCCATGACCATTGTCATCACAATAGTCCATAGCCTTGTCAACACAATGCTGCATAATCCCTGTCATCACAATTCTCCATGACTGCTGTCATCACAATAATCCAGGACAATTTTCATAACAATGCTTCATGCCCCCAGTCATCACAGTGCTCCATGATACCTTTCATCACAATTCCTAGATGATCAATGTCATCACAATGCCCAATGACACCTGTCATCACAATTCGCTATGACCCTTGTCATCACAATACTCGATGAACCGTGTCATCACAGTGTTCTAGGCCACATATCATCACAATGATCCATTACTATCTTCATCACAATGCTCCAATACACCTGTCATCACAATGCTCCATGGCCCCTGTTATCATATTGCTCCATGATCTCTTTCATCACAATGCTCCATGACCACTGTCATCACCATACCTCAAGACGCCTGTCATCTCAATGCTCCATGGCTCTTTTCATCACAATGCCCCATGGGCCCTGTGATCACAATGCTCCATGCCCTTGTCATCAAAGTGCTCCAGAACTCTTGTCATCATAATGCTCCATGCCAATATCATCAAAATGTCCCATGACACTTGTCATCACAATGCTCCATGGCTTATGCCATCACAATTTTCCATGGCCCCTGTCATCACAATGCTCCATGCCCTTTTCATCAAAATGCTCCAGAACTCTTGTCATCATAATGCTCCATGCCAATGTCATCAAAATGCCCCATGACACTTGTCATCACAATGCTCCATGGCCTTTGTCATCACAATGTTCCATGGCCCCTGTCATCACAGTGCTCCATTATACCTTTCATCACAATTCTAGATGACCACTGTCATCACCATGCCCCATGACAGATGTCATAAAAATCCGCCATGGTCCTTGTCATTACAATGCTCCATGAACCTTGTCATCACAAGGTTCCAGGACTCTTGTCATCACAATGATCCATGATCACTTTCATCACAATGCTCCATGAAACCTGTCACCTCAATGCTCCCTAGCCTTTGTATTCACAATGCTCCATGGCCCCTGTAATCACAGTGCTCCATGACCCCTTTCATCACAATGATCCAAGACCGCTGTCATTACAATGCCCCATGACGCCTGCCACCACAAATCTCCAAGGCCTCTCTTACCAAAAAGCTCCATTATCCCTGTCACTACAATGTCCGATGACACTTTTCATCACAATGCTCCATGACCCCTGTCATCACAAAGTTCTCTGCCCATATCATCACAATGCTCCTTGTCACCTTTCATCACAATGCTCCATGTCCTTTCATCACAATGCTCCATAATTCTTGTCATCGCAATGTTCCTTGACCGTGTCATCACAATGCTCCATGACCCTTGTCATCACAAAGCTCCATGACCCCTGTCATCACAATGATCCATGATTCCTTTCCTCACAGTGCTCCAGTACCCTTTTCATCACAATGCTCCATGCCATTGTCAGCACAATGCTCCTTGGACCCTGTCATCAAAATGCTGCATCCCCTTTTCATCACAATGCTCCAGATATCCTATCATTACAATGCTCCATGCCCGTGTCAACACAATGCTTCATGACCCCTGTCATCAAAATGCTTTATGAATATTCTTATCACAATGTTCCATGACCCCTGTCATCAAAATGATCCATGACCGTTGTCATCACAATGCTGCATGATACCTTTCATCCCAATCCTCTGTGACTGCTGTCATCATAATGCTCCAGGACCATTTTCATCACAATGCTCCATGCCCCCTGTCATCACAGTGCCCCATAAGCCCTGTAATCCCAATGCTCCATGACCCTGTCATCACAATGCTACATGACCCCTGTCATCACATTGTTCCATGGCCTATGTATTCACAATGTTCCATGGACCCTGTAATCACACTGCTCCATGTTCCTTTTCAACACAATGCTCCATGACCCCTGTCATCACAATGTTCCATGAAAGTTGTCATCAAAATGCTCCATGACCCCGGTCACCACAAGGTTCCCTGCCCTTGTCATCACAATGGTACATGGCCTTGTCATCACAATGTTCCATGGCCTCTGTCATCACCATGCTCCATGGTCTTTCTCATCACAATGCTCTATGACCCCTGTCATCACAAAGCTTGATGACCATTGTCATCACAATGCTCCAAGGTCCCTGTCATCACAATGCCTCATGGTCTTTGTAATCACAATGCTCAATGACCACTGTCATCACAATGCTCCATGCCATTGTCATCACAATGCTCCACGGCCCCTGTAATCACAATGCTCCATGCGCTTGTCATCACAATGCTCCAGAACATTTGTCATCATAATGCTCCATTCCCGTGTCATCACATTGCTCAATGACACTTGTCATCAAAATGTTCCTTGGTCTTTGTCATCACAATGCTCCATGATCCCTGTCATCACAATGATCCCTGCCAATGTCATCACAATGCTCCATGTCTCCTGTAATCACAATGCTCCATGCCCTTGTCATCACAATGCTCCAGTTCTGTTGTCATCACCATGCTTCATGCCAGTGTCATCACAATGCTCCATGAATCTTGTCTTCACAATGCTCCATGGCCCATGTCATCACAATGCTCCATGACCCCTGTGATCACAAAGCTCTATGGCCTTTGTCATCACAATGACACGTGACCCCCGTCAACACAATGCCTGATGAACCCTGACATCAAAATGCTAAATGGCACTTGTCATCACAATGCTATATGAAGCCTGTCATCACTATTCACCATGTCACTTGTTTTCACAATGCTCCATGGCCCCTGTAATCCCAGTACTCCATGACCCCTTTCATCACAATGCCCAATGCCACCTCTCATCACAATTCTCCATGGCATTTGTCATCACGATGCTCCATGACACCTGTCATCACAATGCTCCATGACACTTGTCATCACAATGCTCCATGGTCCCTCTCATTACTGTGCTCCATAATAACTTGAATCACATTTCTAGATGACCAGTGCCATCACAATGCCCCATGACATTGTCATCACAATTCGCCATGACCATTGGCATCACAATGCTCCATGAACCATGTCATCACAGGGTCCCAGGACACTTGTCATCACAATGATCCATTACCACTTTCATCACAATGCTCCATGACCACTGTCATCTCAATGCCCCATGGCCTTTGTATTCACAATGCTCCATGGCCCCTGTAATCACAGTGCTCCATAACACCTTTCATCATAATGCTCCATGACCACTGCCATCTCAATGCCTCATGACGCCTGTCATCACAATTCTCCAAGGCCCCTCTCATCACAATGCTCCATGACACTTGTCATCACATTGCTCCATAACAACTGTCATCACAGTGTTCCCTGCCCATGTCATCACAATGCTCCATGTCCTCTATAATCACAATGCTCCAAGCCTTTTTCCTCACAATGCTCCAGAATTTTGTCATCACAATGATCCATGACCGTGGCATCACAATGCTCCACGGCCCGTGTCATCACAATGCTCCAGAATTCTTGTCATCACAATGTTCCATGGACGTGTCATCACAAAGCTACATGACCCTGGTCATCACAGTTCTCCATGACCTTTGTCATCACAATGCTCTATGTCACTATTCATCACAATTCTCAATGACCACTTTAATCACTATGCTCGCTGACCATTTTCATCACATTTCTCTATTGTCATTACAATTCCCCATGGCCCCTTTCTTCACCATGCTCCATGATGCCTGTCATCACAATGCTCCATGGCTTTTGTTATCACAATGCGCCAGGACCAGTTTCATCACAATACTCCATCCCCCTTGTCATCACAGTGCATAATGAAAGCTTTCATTACAATGCTCCGTGACACTTGTCATCACAATGCTCCATGGCCTTTATCGTCACAATGCTCCCAGGCACTTTTCATCACGATGTTCCATGAAAACTTTCATCACATTGCTCCATGACCATTGTCATCACAATAGTCCATAGCCTTGTCAACACAATGCTGCATAATCCCTGTCATCACAATTCTCCATGTCTGCTGTCATCACAATAATCCAGGACAATTTTCATAACAATGCTTCATGCCCCCAGTCATCACAGTGCTCCATGATACCTTTCATCACAATTCCTAGATGATCAATGTCATCACAATGCCCAATGACACCTGTCATCACAATTCGCTATGACCCTTGTCATCACAATACTCGATGAACCGTGTCATCACAGTGTTCCAGGACACATGTCATCACAATGATCCATTACTATTTTCATCACAATGCTCCAATACACCTGTCATCACAATGCTCCATTGCCCCTGTTATCATATTGCTCCATGATCTCTTTCATCACAATGCTCCATGACCACTGTCATCACCATACCTCAAGACGCCTGTCATCTCAATGCTCCATGGCTCTTTTCATCACAATGCCCCATGGGTCCTGTGATCACAATGCTCCATGCCCTTGTCATCAAAGTGCTCCAGAACTCTTGTCATCATAATGCTCCATGCCAATGTCATCAAAATGTCCCATGACACTTGTCATCACAATGCTCCATGGCCTTTGTCATCACAATGTTCCATGGCCCCTGTCATCACAGTGCTCCATTATACCTTTCATCACAATTCTAGATGACCACTGTCATCACAATGCCCCATGACAGATGTCATAACAATTCGCCATGGTCCTTGTCATCACAATGCTCCATGAACCTTGTCATCACAAGGTTCCAGGACTCTTGTCATCACAATGATCCATGATCACTTTCATCACAATGCTCCATGAAACCTGTCACCTCAATGCTCCATAGCCTTTGTATTCACAATGCTCCATGGCCCCTGTAATCACAGTGCTCCATGACCCCTTTCATCACAATGATCCAAGACCGCTCTCATTAGAATGCCCCATGACGCCGGCCACCACAAATCTCCAAGGCCTCTCTTACCAAAAAGCTCCATGATCCCTGTCAGTACAATGTTCGATGACACTTTTCATCACAATGCTCCATGACCCCTGTCATCACAAAGTTCTCTGCCCATATCATCACAATGCTCCTTGTCACCTTTCATCACAATGCTCCATGTCCTTTCATCACAATGCTCCATAATTCTTGTCATCGCAATGTTCCTTGACCGTGTCATCACAATGCTCCATGACCCTTGTCATCACAAAGCTCCATGACCCCTGCCATCACAATGATCCATGATTCCTTTCCTCACAGTGCTCCAGTACCCTTTTCATCACAATGCTCCATGCCATTGTCAGCACAATGCTCCTTGGACCCTGTCATCAAAATGCTCCATCCCCTTTTCATCACAATGCTCCAGATATCCTATCATTACAATGCTCCATGCCCGTGTCAACACAATGCTTCATGACCCCTGTCATCAAAATGCTTTATGAATATTCTTATCACAATGTTCCATGACCCCTGTCATCAAAATGATCCATGACCGTTGTCATCACAATGCTGCATGATACCTTTCATCCCAATCCTCTGTGACTGCTGTCATCATAATGCTCCAGGACCATTTTCATCACAATGCTCCATGCCCCCTGTCATCACAGTGCCCCATAAGCCCTGTAATCCCAATGCTCCATGACCCTGTCATCACAATGCTACATGACCCCTGTCATCACATTGTTCCATGGCCTATGTATTCACAATGTTCCATGGACCCTGTAATCACACTGCTCCATGTTCCTTTTCAACACAATGCTCCATGACCCCTGTCATCACAATGTTCCATGAAAGTTGTCATCAAAATGCTCCATGACCCCGGTCACCACAAGGTTCCCTGCCCTTGTCATCACAATGGTACATGGCCTTGTCATCACAATGTTCCATGGCCTCTGTCATCACCATGCTCCATGGTCTTTCTCATCACAATGCTCTATGACCCCTGTCATCACAATGCTTGATGACCATTGTCATCACAATGCTCCAAGGTCCCTGTCATCACAATGCCTCATGGTCTTTGTAATCACAATGCTCAATGACCACTGTCATCACAATGCTCCATGCCGTTGTCATCACAATGCTCCATGGACCCTGTAATCACAATGCTCCATGCGCTTGTCATCACAATGCTCCAGAACATTTCTCATCATAATGCTCCATTCCCGTGTCATCACATTGCTCAATGACACTTGTCATCAAAATGTTCCTTGGTCTTTGTCATCACAATGCTCCATGATCCCTGTCATCACAATGATCCCTGCCAATGTCATCACAATGCTCCATGTCTCCTGTAATCACAATGCTCCATGCCCTTGTCATCACAATGCTCCAGTTCTGTTGTCATCACTATGCTTCATGCCAGTGTCATCACAATGCTCCATGAATCTTGTCTTCACAATGCTCCATGGCCCATGTCATCACAATGCTCCATGACCCCTGTGATCACAATGCTCTATGGCCTTTGTCATCACAATGACACGTGACCCCCGTCAACACAATGCCTGATGAACCCTGACATCAAAATGCTAAATGGCACTTGTCATCACAATGCTATATGAAGCCTGTCATCACTATTCACCATGTCACTTGTTTTCACAATGCTCCATGCCCCCTGTAATCCCAGTACTCCATGACCCCTTTCATCACAATGCCCAATGCCACCTCTCATCACAATTCTCCATGGCATTTGTCATCACGATGCTCCATGACACCTGTCATCACAATGCTCCATGACACTTGTCATCACAATGCTCCATGGCCCCTCTCACTACTGTGCTCCATAATAACTTGAATCACATTTCTAGATGACCGGTGCCATCACAATGCCCCATGACATTGTCATCACAATTCGCCATGACCATTGGCATCACAATGCTCCATGAACCATGTCATCACAGGGTCCCAGGACACTTGTCATCACAATGATCCATTACCACTTTCATCACAATGCTCCATGACCACTGTCATCTCAATGCCCCATGGCCTTTGTATTCACAATGCTCCATGGCCCCTGTAATCACAGTGCTCCATAACACATTTCATCATAATGCTCCATGACCACTGCCATCTCAATGCCTCATGACGCCTGTCATCACAATTCTCCAAGGCCCCTCTCATCACAACGCTCCATGACACTTGTCATCACATTGCTCCATAACAACTGTCATCCCAGTGTTCCCTGCCCATGTCATCACAATGCTCCATGTCCTCTATAATCACAATGCTCCAAGGCTTTTTCCTCACAATGCTCCAGAATTTTGTCATCACAATGATCCATGACCGTGGCATCACAATGCTCCACGGCCCTTGTCATCACAATGCTCCAGAATTCTTGTCATCACAATGTTCCATGGACGTGTCATCACAAAGCTACATGACCCTGGTCATCACAGTTCTCCATGACCTTTGTCATCACAATGCTCTATGTCACTATTCATCACAATTCTCAATGACCACTTTAATCACTATGCTCGCTGACCATTTTCATCACATTTCTCTATTGTCATTACAATTCCCCATGGCCCCTTTCTTCACCATGCTCCATGATGCCTGTCATCACAATGCTCCATGGCTTTTGTTATCACAATGCGCCAGGACCAGTTTCATCACAATACTCCATCCCCCTTGTCATCACAGTGCATAATGAAAGCTTTCATTACAATGCTCCGTGACACTTGTCATCACAATGCTCCATGGCCTTTATCGTCACAATGCTCCCAGGCACTTTTCATCACGATGTTCCATGAAAACTTTCATCACATTGCTCCATGACCATTGTCATCACAATAGTCCATAGCCTTGTCAACACAATGCTGCATAATCCCTGTCATCACAATTCTCCATGACTGCTGTCATCACAATAATCCAGGACAATTTTCATAACAATGCTTCATGCCCCCAGTCATCACAGTGCTCCATGATACCTTTCATCACAATTCCTAGATGATCAATGTCATCACAATGCCCAATGACACCTGTCATCACAATTCGCTATGACCCTTGTCATCACAATACTCGATGAACCGTGTCATCACAGTGTTCCAGGACACATGTCATCACAATGATCCATTACTATTTTCATCACAATGCTCCAATACACCTGTCATCACAATGCTCCATGGCCCCTGTTATCATATTGCTCCATGATCTCTTTCATCACAATGCTCCATGACCACTGTCATCACCATACCTCAAGACGCCTGTCATCTCAATGCTCCATGGCTCTTTTCATCACAATGCCCCATGGGTCCTGTGATCACAATGCTCCATGCCCTTGTCATCAAAGTCCTCCAGAACTCTTGTCATCATAATGCTCCATGCCAATGTCATCAAAATGTCCCATGACACTTGTCATCACAATGCTCCATGGCTTATACCATCACAATTTTCCATGGCCCCTGTCATCACAATGCTCCATGCCCTTTTCATCAAAATGCTCCAGAACTCTTGTCATTATAATGCTCCATGCCAATGTCATCAAAATGCCCCATGACACTTGTCATCACAATGTTCCATGGCCTTTGTCATCACAATGTTCCATGGCCCCTGTCATCACAGTGCTCCATTATACCTTTCATCACAATTCTAGATGACCACTGTCATCACAATGCCCCATGACAGATGTCATAACAATTCGCCATGGTCCTTGTCATCACAATGCTCCATGAACCTTGTCATCACAAGGTTCCAGGACTCTTGTCATCACAATGATCCATGATCACTTTCATCACAATGCTCCATGAAACCTGTCACCTCAATGCTCCATAGCCTTTGTATTCACAATGCTCCATGGCCCCTGTAATCACAGTGCTCTATGACCCCTTTCATCACAATGATCCAAGACCTCTCTCATTAGAATGCCCCATGACGCCTGCCACCACAAATCTCCAAGGCCTCTCTTACCAAAAAGCTCCATGATCCCTGTCAGTACAATGTTCGATGACACTTTTCATCACAATGCTCCATGACCCCTGTCATCACAAAGTTCTCTGCCCATATCATCACAATGCTCCTTGTCACCTTTCATCACAATGCTCCATGTCCTTTCATCACAATGCTCCATAATTCTTGTCATCGCAATGTTCCTTGACCGTGTCATCACAATGCTCCATGACCCTTGTCATCACAAAGCTCCATGACCCCTGTCATCACAATGATCCATGATTCCTTTCCTCACAGTGCTCCAGTACCCTTTTCATCACAATGCTCCATGCCATTGTCAGCACAATGCTCCTTGGACCCTGTCATCAAAATGCTCCATCCCCTTTTCATCACAATGCTCCAGATATCCTATCATTACAATGCTCCATGCCCGTGTCAACACAATGCTTCATGACCCCTGTCATCAAAATGCTTTATGAATATTCTTATCACAATGTTCCATGACCCCTGTCATCAAAATGATCCATGACCGTTGTCATCACAATGCTGCATGATACCTTTCATCCCAATCCTCTGTGACTGCTGTCATCATAATGCTCCAGGACCATTTTCATCACAATGCTCCATGCCCCCTGTCATCACAGTGCCCCATAAGCCCTGTAATCCCAATGCTCCATGACCCTGTCATCACAATGCTACATGACCCCTGTCATCACATTGTTCCATGGCCTATGTATTCACAATGTTCCATGGACCCTGTAATCACACTGCTCCATGTTCCTTTTCAACACAATGCTCCATGACCCCTGTCATCACAATGTTCCATGAAAGTTGTCATCAAAATGCTCCATGACCCCGGTCACCACAAGGTTCCCTGCCCTTGTCATCACAATGGTACATGGCCTTGTCATCACAATGTTCCATGGCCTCTGTCATCACCATGCTCCATGGTCTTTCTCATCACAATGCTCTATGACACCTGTCATCACAATGCTTGATGACCATTGTCATCACAATGCTCCAAGGTCCCTGTCATCACAATGCCTCATGGTCTTTGTAATCACAATGCTCAATGACCACTGTCATCACAATGCTCCATGCCGTTGTCATCACAATGCTCCATGGCCCCTGGAATCACAATGCTCCATGCGCTTGTCATCACAATGCTCCAGAACATTTGTCATCATAATGCTCCATTCCCGTGTCATCACATTGCTCAATGACACTTGTCATCAAAATGTTCCTTGGTCTTTGTCATCACAATGCTCCATGATCCCTGTCATCACAATGATCCCTGCCAATGTCATCACAATGCTCCATGTCTCCTGTAATCACAATGCTCCATGCCCTTGTCATCACAATGCTCCAGTTCTGTTGTCATCACCATGCTTCATGCCAGTGTCATCACAATGCTCCATGAATCTTGTCTTCACAATGCTCCATGGCCCATGTCATCACAATGCTCCATGACCCCTGTGATCACAAAGCTCTATGGCCTTTGTCATCACAATGACACGTGACCCCCGTCAACACAATGCCTGATGAACCCTGACATCAAAATGCTAAATGGCACTTGTCATCACAATGCTATATGAAGCCTGTCATCACTATTCACCATGTCACTTGTTTTCACAATGCTCCATGGCCCCTGTAATCCCAGTACTCCATGACCCCTTTCATCACAATGCCCAATGCCACCTCTCATCACAATTCTCCATGGCATTTGTCATCACGATGCTCCATGACACCTGTCATCACAATGCTCCATGACACTTGTCATCACAATGCTCCATGGTCCCTCTCATTACTGTGCTCCATAATAACTTGAATCACATTTCTAGATGACCAGTGCCATCACAATGCCCCATGACATTGTCATCACAATTCGCCATGACCATTGTCATCACAATGCTCCATGAACCATGTCATCACAGGGTCCCAGGACACTTGTCATCACAATGATCCATTACCACTTTCATCACAATGCTCCATGACCACTGTCATCTCAATGCCCCATGGCCTTTGTATTCACAATGCTCCATGGCCCCTGTAATCACAGTGCTCCATAACACCTTTCATCATAATGCTCCATGACCACTGCCATCTCAATGCCTCATGACGCCTGTCATCACAATTCTCCAAGGCCCCTCTCATCACAATGCTCCATGACACTTGTCATCACATTGCTCCATAACAACTGTCATCACAGTGTTCCCTGCCCATGTCATCACAATGCTCCATGTCCTCTATAATCACAATGCTCCAAGCCTTTTTCCTCACAATGCTCCAGAATTTTGTCATCACAATGATCCATGACCGTGGCATCACAATGCTCCACGGCCCTTGTCATCACAATGCTCCAGAATTCTTGTCATCACAATGTTCCATGGACGTGTCATCACAAAGCTACATGACCCTGGTCATCACAGTTCTCCATGACCTTTGTCATCACAATGCTCTATGTCACTATTCATCACAATTCTCAATGACCACTTTAATCACTATGCTCGCTGACCATTTTCATCACATTTCTCTATTGTCATTACAATTCCCCATGGCCCCTTTCTTCACCATGCTCCATGATGCCTGTCATCACAATGCTCCATGGCTTTTGTTATCACAATGCGCCAGGACCAGTTTCATCACAATACTCCATCCCCCTTGTCATCACAGTGCATAATGAAAGCTTTCATTACAATGCTCCGTGACACTTGTCATCACAATGCTCCATGGCCTTTATCGTCACAATGCTCCCAGGCACTTTTCATCACGATGTTCCATGAAAACTTTCATCACATTGCTCCATGACCATTGTCATCACAATAGTCCATAGCCTTGTCAACACAATGCTGCATAATCCCTGTCATCACAATTCTCCTTGACTGCTGTCATCACAATAATCCAGGATAATTTTCATAACAATGCTTCATGCCCCCAGTCATCACAGTGCTCCATGATACCTTTCATCACAATTCCTAGATGATCAATGTCATCACAATGCCCAATGACACCTGTCATCACAATTCGCTATGACCCTTGTCATCACAATACTCGATGAACCGTGTCATCACAGTGTTCCAGGACACATGTCATCACAATGATCCATTACTATTTTCATCACAATGCTCCAATACACCTGTCATCACAATGCTCCATGGCCCCTGTTATCATATTGCTCCATGATCTCTTTCATCACAATGCTCCATGACCACTGTCATCACCATACCTCAAGACGCCTGTCATCTCAATGCTCCATGGCTCTTTTCATCACAATGCCCCATGGGTCCTGTGATCACAATGCTCCATGCCCTTGTCATCAAAGTGCTCCAGAACTCTTGTCATCATAATGCTCCATGCCAATGTCATCAAAATGTCCCATGACACTTGTCATCACAATGCTCCATGGCTTAAACCATCACAATTTTCCATGGCCCCTGTCATCACAATGCTCCATGCCCTTTTCATCAAAATGCTCCAGAACTCTTGTCATTATAATGCTCCATGCCAATGTCATCAAAATGCCCCATGACACTTGTCATCACAATGCTCCATGGCCTTTGTCATCACAATGTTCCATGGCCTCTGTCATCACAGTGCTCCATTATACCTTTCATCACAATTCTAGATGACCACTGTCATCACAATGCCCCATGACAGATGTCATAACAATTCGCCATGGTCCTTGTCATCACAATGCTCCATGAACCTTGTCATCACAAGGTTCCAGGACTCTTGTCATCACAATGATCCATGATCACTTTCATCACAATGCTCCATGAAACCTGTCACCTCAATGCTCCATAGCCTTTGTATTCACAATGCTCCATGGCCCCTGTAATCACAGTGCTCCATGACCCCTTTCATCACAATGATCCAAGACCGCTCTCATTAGAATGCCCCATGACGCCTGCCACCACAAATCTCCAAGGCCTCTCTTACCAAATAGCTCCATGATCCCTGTCAGTACAATGTTCGATGACACTTTTCATCACAATGCTCCATGACCCCTGTCATCACAAAGTTCTCTGCCCATATCATCACAATGCTCCTTGTCACCTTTCATCACAATGCTCCATGTCCTTTCATCACAATGCTCCATAATTCTTGTCATCGCAATGTTCCTTGACCGTGTCATCACAATGCTCCATGACCCTTGTCATCACAAAGCTCCATGACCCCTGTCATCACAATGATCCATGATTCCTTTCCTCACAGTGCTCCAGTACCCTTTTCATCACAATGCTCCATGCCATTGTCAGCACAATGTTCCTTGGACCCTGTCATCAAAATGCTCCATCCCCTTTTCATCACAATGCTCCAGATATCCTATCATTACAATGCTCCATGCCCGTGTCAACACAATGCTTCATGACCCCTGTCATCAAAATGCTTTATGAATATTCTTATCACAATGTTCCATGACCCCTGTCATCAAAATGATCCATGACCGTTGTCATCACAATGCTGCATGATACCTTTCATCCCAATCCTCTGTGACTGCTGTCATCATAATGCTCCAGGACCATTTTCATCACAATGCTCCATGCCCCCTGTCATCACAGTGCCCCATAAGCCCTGTAATCCCAATGCTCCATGACCCTGTCATCACAATGCTACATGACCCCTGTCATCACATTGTTCCATGGCCTATGTATTCACAATGTTCCATGGACCCTGTAATCACACTGCTCCATGTTCCTTTTCAACACAATGCTCCATGACCCCTGTCATCACAATGTTCCATGAAATTTGTCATCAAAATGCTCCATGACCCCGGTCACCACAAGGTTCCCTGCCCTTGTCATCACAATGCTACATGGCCTTGTCATCACAATGTTCCATGGCCTCTGTCATCACCATGCTCCATGGTCTTTCTCATCACAATGCTCTATGACCCCTGTCATCACAATGCTTGATGACCATTGTCATCACAATGCTCCAAGGTCCCTGTCATCACAATGCCTCATGGTCTTTGTAATCACAATGCTCAATGACCACTGTCATCACAATGCTCCATGCCGTTGTCATCACAATGCTCCATGGCCCCTGTAATCACAATGCTCCATGCGCTTGTCATCACAATGCTCCAGAACATTTGTCATCATAATGCTCCATTCCCGTGTCATCACATTGCTCAATGACACTTGTCATCAAAATGTTCCTTGGTCTTTGTCATCACAATGCTCCATGATCCCTGTCATCACAATGATCCCTGCCAATGTCATCACAATGCTCCATGTCTCCTGTAATCACAATGCTCCATGCCCTTGTCATCACAATGCTCCAGTTCTGTTGTCATCACCATGCTTCATGCCAGTGTCATCACAATGCTCCATGAATCTTGTCTTCACAATGCTCCATGGCCCATGTCATCACAATGCTCCATGACCCCTGTGATCACAATGCTCTATGGCCTTTGTCATCACAATGACACGTGACCCCCGTCAACACAATGCCTGATGAACCCTGACATCAAAATGCTAAATGGCACTTGTCATCACAATGCTATATGAAGCCTGTCATCACTATTCACCATGTCACTTGTTTTCACAATGCTCCATGCCCCCTGTAATCCCAGTACTCCATGACCCCTTTCATCACAATGCCCAAAGCCACCTCTCATCACAATTCTCCATGGCATTTGTCATTACGATGCTCCATGACACCTGTCATCACAATGCTCCATGACACTTGTCATCACAATGCTCCATGGCCCCTCTCATTACTGTGCTCCATAATAACTTGAATCACATTTCTAGATGACCAGTGCCATCACAATGCCCCATGACATTGTCATCACAATTCGCCATGACCATTGTCATCACAATGCTCCATGAACCATGTCATCACAGGGTCCCAGGACACTTGTCATCACAATGATCCATTACCACTTTCATCACAATGCTCCATGACCACTGTCATCTCAATGCCCCATGGCCTTTGTATTCACAATGCTCCATGGCCCCTGTAATCACAGTGCTCCATAACACCTTTCATCATAATGCTCCATGACCACTGCCATCTCAATGCCTCATGACGCCTGTCATCACAATTCTCCAAGGCCCCTCTCATCACAATGCTCCATGACACTTGTCATCACATTGCTCCATAACAACTGTCATCACAGTGTTCCCTGCCCATGTCATCACAATGCTCCATGTCCTCTATAATCACAATGCTCCAAGCCTTTTTCCTCACAATGCTCCAGAATTTTGTCATCACAATGATCCATGACCGTGGCATCACAATGCTCCACGGCCCTTGTCATCACAATGCTCCAGAATTCTTGTCATCACAATGTTCCATGGACGTGTCATCACAAAGCTACATGACCCTGGTCATCACAGTTCTCCATGACCTTTGTCATCACAATGCTCTATGTCACTATTCATCACAATTCTCAATGACCACTTTAATCACTATGCTCGCTGACCATTTTCATCACATTTCTCTATTGTCATTACAATTCCCCATGGCCCCTTTCTTCACCATGCTCCATGATGCCTGTCATCACAATGCTCCATGGCTTTTGTTATCACAATGCGCCAGGACCAGTTTCATCACAATACTCCATCCCCCTTGTCATCACAGTGCATAATGAAAGCTTTCATTACAATGCTCCGTGACACTTGTCATCACAATGCTCCATGGCCTTTATCGTCACAATGCTCCCAGGCACTTTTCATCACGATGTTCCATGAAAACTTTCATCACATTGCTCCATGACCATTGTCATCACAATAGTCCATAGCCTTGTCAACACAATGCTGCATAATCCCTGTCATCACAATTCTCCATGACTGCTGTCATCACAATAATCCAGGACAATTTTCATAACAATGCTTCATGCCCCCAGTCATCACAGTGCTCCATGATACCTTTCATCACAATTCCT
Source organism: Balaenoptera physalus (assembly GCF_965194825.1). Lineage (NCBI taxonomy): Eukaryota > Metazoa > Chordata > Mammalia > Artiodactyla > Balaenopteridae > Balaenoptera > Balaenoptera physalus. The sequence continues at coordinate 248,838 of NW_028125943.1, read as the reverse complement.
AGATGATCAATGTCATCACAATGCCCAATGACACCTGTCATCACAATTCGCTATGACCCTTGTCATCACAATACTCGATGAACCGTGTCATCACAGTGTTCCAGGACACATGTCATCACAATGATCCATTACTATTTTCATCACAATGCTCCAATACACCTGTCATCACAATGCTCCATGGCCCCTGTTATCATATTGCTCCATGATCTCTTTCATCACAATGCTCCATGACCACTGTCATCACCATACCTCAAGGCGCCTGTCATCTCAATGCTCCATGGCTCTTTTCATCACAATGCCCCATGGGTCCTGTGATCACAATGCTCCATGCCCTTGTCATCAAAGTGCTCCAGAACTCTTGTCATCATAATGCTCCATGCCAATGTCATCAAAATGTCCCATGACACTTGTCATCACAATGCTCCATGGCTTATACCATCACAATTTTCCATGGCCCCTGTCATCACAATGCTCCATGCCCTTTTCATCAAAATGCTCCAGAACTCTTGTCATTATAATGCTCCATGCCAATGTCATCAAAATGCCCCATGACACTTGTCATCACAATGCTCCATGGCCTTTGTCATCACAATGTTCCATGGCCCCTGTCATCACAGTGCTCCATTATACCTTTCATCACAATTCTAGATGACCACTGTCATCACAATGCCCCATGACAGATGTCATAACAATTCGCCATGGTCCTTGTCATCACAATGCTCCATGAACCTTGTCATCACAAGGTTCCAGGACTCTTGTCATCACAATGATCCATGATCACTTTCATCACAATGCTCCATGAAACCTGTCACCTCAATGCTCCATAGCCTTTGTATTCACAATGCTCCATGGCCCCTGTAATCACAGTGCTCCATGACCCCTTTCATCACAATGATCCAAGACCGCTCTCATTAGAATGCCCCATGACGCCTGCCACCACAAATCTCCAAGGCCTCTCTTACCAAAAAGCTCCATGATCCCTGTCAGTACAATGTTCGATGACACTTTTCATCACAATGCTCCATGACCCCTGTCATCACAAAGTTCTCTGCCCATATCATCACAATGCTCCTTGTCACCTTTCATCACAATGCTCCATGTCCTTTCATCACAATGCTCCATAATTCTTGTCATCGCAATGTTCCTTGACCGTGTCATCACAATGCTCCATGACCCTTGTCATCACAAAGCTCCATGACCCCTGTCATCACAATGATCCATGATTCCTTTCCTCACAGTGCTCCAGTACCCTTTTCATCACAATGCTCCATGCCATTGTCAGCACAATGCTCCTTGGACCCTGTCATCAAAATGCTCCATCCCCTTTTCATCACAATGCTCCAGATATCCTATCATTACAATGCTCCATGCCCGTGTCAACACAATGCTTCATGACCCCTGTCATCAAAATGCTTTATGAATATTCTTATCACAATGTTCCATGACCCCTGTCATCAAAATGATCCATGACCGTTGTCATCACAATGCTGCATGATACCTTTCATCCCAATCCTCTGTGACTGCTGTCATCATAATGCTCCAGGACCATTTTCATCACAATGCTCCATGCCCCCTGTCATCACAGTGCCCCATAAGCCCTGTAATCCCAATGCTCCATGACCCTGTCATCACAATGCTACATGACCCCTGTCATCACATTGTTCCATGGCCTATGTATTCACAATGTTCCATGGACCCTGTAATCACACTGCTCCATGTTCCTTTTCAACACAATGCTCCATGACCACTGTCATCACAATGTTCCATGAAAGTTGTCATCAAAATGCTCCATGACCCCGGTCACCACAAGGTTCCCTGCCCTTGTCATCACAATGGTACATGGCCTTGTCATCACAATGTTCCATGGCCTCTGTCATCACCATGCTCCATGGTCTTTCTCATCACAATGCTCTATGACCCCTGTCATCACAATGCTTGATGACCATTGTCATCACAATGCTCCAAGGTCCCTGTCATCACAATGCCTCATGGTCTTTGTAATCACAATGCTCAATGACCACTGTCATCACAATGCTCCATGCCGTTGTCATCACAATGCTCCATGGCCCCTGTAATCACAATGCTCCATGCGCTTGTCATCACAATGCTCCAGAACATTTGTCATCATAATGCTCCTTTCCCGTGTCATCACATTGCTCAATGACACTTGTCATCAAAATGTTCCTTGGTCTTTGTCATCACAATGCTCCATGATCCCTGTCATCACAATGATCCCTGCCAATGTCATCACAATGCTCCATGTCTCCTGTAATCACAATGCTCCATGCCCTTGTCATCACAATGCTCCAGTTCTGTTGTCATCACCATGCTTCATGCCAGTGTCATCACAATGCTCCATGAATCTTGTCTTCACAATGCTCCATGGCCCATGTCATCACAATGCTCCATGACCCCTGTGATCACAATGCTCTATGGCCTTTGTCATCACAATGACACGTGACCCCCGTCAACACAATGCCTGATGAACCCTGACATCAAAATGCTAAATGGCACTTGTCATCACAATGCTATATGAAGCCTGTCATCACTATTCACCATGTCACTTGTTTTCACAATGCTCCATGCCCCCTGTAATCCCAGTACTCCATGACCCCTTTCATCACAATGCCCAAAGCCACCTCTCATCACAATTCTCCTTGGCATTTGTCATTACGATGCTCCATGACACCTGTCATCACAATGCTCCATGACACTTGTCATCACAATGCTCCATGGCCCCTCTCATTACTGTGCTCCATAATAACTTGAATCACATTTCTAGATGACCAGTGCCATCACAATGCCCCATGACATTGTCATCACAATTCGCCATGACCATTGTCATCACAATGCTCCATGAACCATGTCATCACAGGGTCCCAGGACACTTGTCATCACAATGATCCATTACCACTTTCATCACAATGCTCCATGACCACTGTCATCTCAATGCCCCATGGCCTTTGTATTCACAATGCTCCATGGCCCCTGTAATCACAGTGCTCCATAACACCTTTCATCATAATGCTCCATGACCACTGCCATCTCAATGCCTCATGACGCCTGTCATCACAATTCTCCAAGGCCCCTCTCATCACAATGCTCCATGACACTTGTCATCACATTGCTCCATAACAACTGTCATCACAGTGTTCCCTGCCCATGTCATCACAATGCTCCATGTCCCCTATAATCACAATGCTCCCAGCCTTTTTCCTCACAATGCTCCAGAATTTTGTCATCACAATGTTCCATGACCGTGGCATCACAATGCTCCACGGCCCTTGTCATCACAATGCTCCAGAATTCTTGTCATCACAATGTTCCATGGACGTGTCATCACAAAGCTACATGACCCTGGTCATCACAGTTCTCCATGACCTTTGTCATCACAATGCTCTATGTCACTATTCATCACAATTCTCAAAGACCACTTTAATCACTATGCTCGCTGACCATTTTCATCACATTTCTCTATTGTCATTACAATTCCCCATGGCCCCTTTTTTCACCATGCTCCATGATGCCTGTCATCACGATGCTCCATGGCTTTTGTTATCACAATGCGCCAGGACCCGTTTCATCACAATACTCCATCCCCCTTGTCATCACAGTGCATAAAGAAAGCTTTCATTACAATGCTCCGTGACACTTGTCATCACAATGCTCCATGGCCTTTATCGTCACAATGCTCCCAGGCATTTTTCATCACGATGTTCAATGAAAATTTTCATCACATTGCTCCATGACCATTGTCATCACAATAGTCCATAGCCTTGTCAACACAATGCTGCATAATCCCTGTCATCACAATTCTCCATGACTGCTGTCATCACAATAACCCAGGACAATTTTCATAACAATGCTTCATGCCCCCAGTCATCACAGTGCTCCATGATACCTTTCATCACAATTCCTAGATGATCAATGTCATCACAATGCCCAATGACACCTGTCATCACAATTCGCTATGACCCTTGTCATCACAATACTAGATGAACCGTGTCATCAGAGTGTTCCAGGACACATGTCATCACAATGATCCATTACAATTTTCATCACAATGCTCCAATACACCTGTCATCACAATGCTCTATGGACCCTGTTATCATATTGCTCCATGATCTCTTTCATCACAATGCTCCATGACCACTGTCATCACCATACCTCAAGACGCCTGTCATCTCAATGCTCCATGGCTCTCTTCATCACAATGCCCCATGTGCCCTGTGATCACAATGCTCCATGCCCTTGTCATCAAAGTGCTCCAGAACTCTTGTCATCATAATGCTCCATGCCAATGTCATCAAAATGCCCCATGACACTTGTCATCACAGTGCTCCATGGCCTTTGTCATCACAATGTTCCATGGCCCCTGTCATCACAGTGCTCCATTATACCTTTCATCACAATTCTAGATGACCACTGTCATCACCATGCCCCATAACAGGTGTCATAACAATTCGCCATGGTCCTTGTCATCACAATGCTCCATGAACCTTGTCATCACAAGGTTCCAGGACTCTTGTCATCACAATGATCCATGATCACTTTCATCACAATGCTCCATGAAACCTGTCACCTCAATGCTCCATAGCCTTTGTATTCACAATGCTCCATGGCCCCTGTAATCACAGTGCTCCATGACCCCTTTCATCACAATGATCCAAGACCGCTCTCATTAGAATGCCCCATGACGCCTGCCACCACAAATCTCCAAGGCCTCTCTTACCAAATAGCTCCATGATCCCTGTCAGTACAATGTTCGATGACACTTTTCATCACAATGCTCCATGACCCCTGTCATCACAAAGTTCTCTGCCCATATCATCACAATGCTCCTTGTCACCTTTCATCACAATGCTCCATGTCCTTTCATCACAATGCTCCATAATTCTTGTCATCGCAATGTTCCTTGACCGTGTCATCACAATGCTCCATGACCCTTGTCATCACAAAGCTCCATGACCCCTGTCATCACAATGATCCATGATTCCTTTCCTCACAGTGCTCCAGTACCCTTTTCATCACAATGCTCCATGCCATTGTCAGCACAATGCTCCTTGGACCCTGTCATCAAAATGCTCCATCCCCTTTTCATCACAATGCTCCAGATATCCTATCATTACAATGCTCCATGCCCGTGTCAACACAATGCTTCATGACCCCTGTCATCAAAATGCTTTATGAATATTCTTATCACAATGTTCCATGACCCCTGTCATCAAAATGATCCATGACCGTTGTCATCACAATGCTGCATGATACCTTTCATCCCAATCCTCTGTGACTGCTGTCATCATAATGCTCCAGGACCATTTTCATCACAATGCTCCATGCCCCCTGTCATCACAGTGCCCCATAAGCCCTGTAATCCCAATGCTCCATGACCCTGTCATCACAATGCTACATGACCCCTGTCATCACATTGTTCCATGGCCTATGTATTCACAATGTTCCATGGACCCTGTAATCACACTGCTCCATGTTCCTTTTCAACACAATGCTCCATGACCCCTGTCATCACAATGTTCCATGAAAGTTGTCATCAAAATGCTCCATGACCCCGGTCACCACAAGGTTCCCTGCCCTTGTCATCACAATGCTACATGGCCTTGTCATCACAATGTTCCATGGCCTCTGTCATCACCATGCTCCATGGTCTTTCTCATCACAATGCTCTATGACCCCTGTCATCACAATGCTTGATGACCATTGTCATCACAATGCTCCAAGGTCCCTGTCATCACAATGCCTCATGGTCTTTGTAATCACAATGCTCAATGACCACTGTCATCACAATGCTCCATGCCGTTGTCATCACAATGCTCCATGGCCCCTGTAATCACAATGCTCCATGCGCTTGTCATCACAATGCTCCAGAACATTTGTCATCATAATGCTCCATTCCCGTGTCATCACATTGCTCAATGACACTTGTCATCAAAATGTTCCTTGGTCTTTGTCATCACAATGCTCCATGATCCCTGTCATCACAATGATCCCTGCCAATGTCATCACAATGCTCCATGTCTCCTGTAATCACAATGCTCCATGCCCTTGTCATCACAATGCTCCAGTTCTGTTGTCATCACCATGCTTCATGCCAGTGTCATCACAATGCTCCATGAATCTTGTCTTCACAATGCTCCATGGCCCATGTCATCACAATGCTCCATGACCCCTGTGATCACAATGCTCTATGGCCTTTGTCATCACAATGACACGTGACCCCCGTCAACACAATGCCTGATGAACCCTGACATCAAAATGCTAAATGGCACTTGTCATCACAATGCTATATGAAGCCTGTCATCACTATTCACCATGTCACTTGTTTTCACAATGCTCCATGCCCCCTGTAATCCCAGTACTCCATGACCCCTTTCATCACAATGCCCAAAGCCACCTCTCATCACAATTCTCCATGGCATTTGTCATTACGATGCTCCATGACACCTGTCATCACAATGCTCCATGACACTTGTCATCACAATGCTCCATGGCCCCTCTCATTACTGTGCTCCATAATAACTTGAATCACATTTCTAGATGACCAGTGCCATCACAATGCCCCATGACATTGTCATCACAATTCGCCATGACCATTGTCATCACAATGCTCCATGAACCATGTCATCACAGGGTCCCAGGACACTTGTCATCACAATGATCCATTACCACTTTCATCACAATGCTCCATGACCACTGTCATCTCAATGCCCCATGGCCTTTGTATTCACAATGCTCCATGGCCCCTGTAATCACAGTGCTCCATAACACCTTTCATCATAATGCTCCATGACCACTGCCATCTCAATGCCTCATGACGCCTGTCATCACAATTCTCCAAGGCCCCTCTCATCACAATGCTCCATGACACTTGTCATCACATTGCTCCATAACAACTGTCATCACAGTGTTCCCTGCCCATGTCATCACAATGCTCCATGTCCTCTATAATCACAATGCTCCAAGCCTTTTTCCTCACAATGCTCCAGAATTTTGTCATCACAATGATCCATGACCGTGGCATCACAATGCTCCACGGCCCTTGTCATCACAATGCTCCAGAATTCTTGTCATCACAATGTTCCATGGACGTGTCATCACAAAGCTACATGACCCTGGTCATCACAGTTCTCCATGACCTTTGTCATCACAATGCTCTATGTCACTATTCATCACAATTCTCAATGACCACTTTAATCACTATGCTCGCTGACCATTTTCATCACATTTCTCTATTGTCATTACAATTCCCCATGGCCCCTTTCTTCACCATGCTCCATGATGCCTGTCATCACAATGCTCCATGGCTTTTGTTATCACAATGCGCCAGGACCAGTTTCATCACAATACTCCATCCCCCTTGTCATCACAGTGCATAATGAAAGCTTTCATTACAATGCTCCGTGACACTTGTCATCACAATGCTCCATGGCCTTTATCGTCACAATGCTCCCAGGCACTTTTCATCACGATGTTCCATGAAAACTTTCATCACATTGCTCCATGACCATTGTCATCACAATAGTCCATAGCCTTGTCAACACAATGCTGCATAATCCCTGTCATCACAATTCTCCATGACTGCTGTCATCACAATAATCCAGGACAATTTTCATAACAATGCTTCATGCCCCCTGTCATCACAGTGCTCCATGATACCTTTCATCACAATTCCTAGATGATCAATGTCATCACAATGCCCAATGACCCCTGTCATCACAATTCGCTATGACCCTTGTCATCACAATACTCGATGAACCGTGTCATCACAGTGTTCCAGGACACATGTCATCACAATGATCCATTACTATTTTCATCACAATGCTCCAATACACCTGTCATCACAATGCTCCATGGCCCCTGTTATCATATTGCTCCATGATCTCTTTCATCACAATGCTCCATGACCACTGTCATCACCATACCTCAAGACGCCTGTCATCTCAATGCTCCATGGCTCTTTTCATCACAATGCCCCATGGGTCCTGTGATCACAATGCTCCATGCCCTTGTCATCAAAGTGCTCCAGAACTCTTGTCATCATAATGCTCCATGCCAATGTCATCAAAATGTCCCATGACACTTGTCATCACAATGCTCCATGGCTTAAACCATCACAATTTTCCATGGCCCCTGTCATCACAATGCTCCATGCCCTTTTCATCAAAATGCTCCAGAACTCTTGTCATTATAATGCTCCATGCCAATGTCATCAAAATGCCCCATGACACTTGTCATCACAATGCTCCATGGCCTTTGTCATCACAATGTTCCATGGCCTCTGTCATCACAGTGCTCCATTATACCTTTCATCACAATTCTAGATGACCACTGTCATCACAATGCCCCATGACAGATGTCATAACAATTCGCCATGGTCCTTGTCATCACAATGCTCCATGAACCTTGTCATCACAAGGTTCCAGGACTCTTGTCATCACAATGATCCATGATCACTTTCATCACAATGCTCCATGAAACCTGTCACCTCAATGCTCCATAGCCTTTGTATTCACAATGCTCCATGGCCCCTGTAATCACAGTGCTCCATGACCCCTTTCATCACAATGATCCAAGACCGCTCTCATTAGAATGCCCCATGACGCCTGCCACCACAAATCTCCAAGGCCTCTCTTACCAAATAGCTCCATGATCCCTGTCAGTACAATGTTCGATGACACTTTTCATCACAATGCTCCATGACCCCTGTCATCACAAAGTTCTCTGCCCATATCATCACAATGCTCCTTGTCACCTTTCATCACAATGCTCCATGTCCTTTCATCACAATGCTCCATAATTCTTGTCATCGCAATGTTCCTTGACCGTGTCATCACAATGCTCCATGACCCTTGTCATCACAAAGCTCCATGACCCCTGTCATCACAATGATCCATGATTCCTTTCCTCACAGTGCTCCAGTACCCTTTTCATCACAATGCTCCATGCCATTGTCAGCACAATGCTCCTTGGACCCTGTCATCAAAATGCTCCATCCCCTTTTCATCACAATGCTCCAGATATCCTATCATTACAATGCTCCATGCCCGTGTCAACACAATGCTTCATGACCCCTGTCATCAAAATGCTTTATGAATATTCTTATCACAATGTTCCATGACCCCTGTCATCAAAATGATCCATGACCGTTGTCATCACAATGCTGCATGATACCTTTCATCCCAATCCTCTGTGACTGCTGTCATCATAATGCTCCAGGACCATTTTCATCACAATGCTCCATGCCCCCTGTCATCACAGTGCCCCATAAGCCCTGTAATCCCAATGCTCCATGACCCTGTCATCACAATGCTACATGACCCCTGTCATCACATTGTTCCATGGCCTATGTATTCACAATGTTCCATGGACCCTGTAATCACACTGCTCCATGTTCCTTTTCAACACAATGCTCCATGACCCCTGTCATCACAATGTTCCATGAAAGTTGTCATCAAAATGCTCCATGACCCCGGTCACCACAAGGTTCCCTGCCCTTGTCATCACAATGCTACATGGCCTTGTCATCACAATGTTCCATGGCCTCTGTCATCACCATGCTCCATGGTCTTTCTCATCACAATGCTCTATGACCCCTGTCATCACAATGCTTGATGACCATTGTCATCACAATGCTCCAAGGTCCCTGTCATCACAATGCCTCATGGTCTTTGTAATCACAATGCTCAATGACCACTGTCATCACAATGCTCCATGCCGTTGTCATCACAATGCTCCATGGCCCCTGTAATCACAATGCTCCATGCGCTTGTCATCACAATGCTCCAGAACATTTGTCATCATAATGCTCCATTCCCGTGTCATCACATTGCTCAATGACACTTGTCATCAAAATGTTCCTTGGTCTTTGTCATCACAATGCTCCATGATCCCTGTCATCACAATGATCCCTGCCAATGTCATCACAATGCTCCATGTCTCCTGTAATCACAATGCTCCATGCCCTTGTCATCACAATGCTCCAGTTCTGTTGTCATCACCATGCTTCATGCCAGTGTCATCACAATGCTCCATGAATCTTGTCTTCACAATGCTCCATGGCCCATGTCATCACAATGCTCCATGACCCCTGTGATCACAATGCTCTATGGCCTTTGTCATCACAATGACACGTGACCCCCGTCAACACAATGCCTGATGAACCCTGACATCAAAATGCTAAATGGCACTTGTCATCACAATGCTATATGAAGCCTGTCATCACTATTCACCATGTCACTTGTTTTCACAATGCTCCATGCCCCCTGTAATCCCAGTACTCCATGACCCCTTTCATCACAATGCCCAAAGCCACCTCTCATCACAATTCTCCATGGCATTTGTCATTACGATGCTCCATGACACCTGTCATCACAATGCTCCATGACACTTGTCATCACAATGCTCCATGGCCCCTCTCATTACTGTGCTCCATAATAACTTGAATCACATTTCTAGATGACCAGTGCCATCACAATGCCCCATGACATTGTCATCACAATTCGCCATGACCATTGTCATCACAATGCTCCATGAACCATGTCATCACAGGGTCCCAGGACACTTGTCATCACAATGATCCATTACCACTTTCATCACAATGCTCCATGACCACTGTCATCTCAATGCCCCATGGCCTTTGTATTCACAATGCTCCATGGCCCCTGTAATCACAGTGCTCCATAACACCTTTCATCATAATGCTCCATGACCACTGCCATCTCAATGCCTCATGACGCCTGTCATCACAATTCTCCAAGGCCCCTCTCATCACAATGCTCCATGACACTTGTCATCACATTGCTCCATAACAACTGTCATCACAGTGTTCCCTGCCCATGTCATCACAATGCTCCATGTCCTCTATAATCACAATGCTCCAAGCCTTTTTCCTCACAATGCTCCAGAATTTTGTCATCACAATGATCCATGACCGTGGCATCACAATGCTCCACGGCCCTTGTCATCACAATGCTCCAGAATTCTTGTCATCACAATGTTCCATGGACGTGTCATCACAAAGCTACATGACCCTGGTCATCACAGTTCTCCATGACCTTTGTCATCACAATGCTCTATGTCACTATTCATCACAATTCTCAATGACCACTTTAATCACTATGCTCGCTGACCATTTTCATCACATTTCTCTATTGTCATTACAATTCCCCATGGCCCCTTTCTTCACCATGCTCCATGATGCCTGTCATCACAATGCTCCATGGCTTTTGTTATCACAATGCGCCAGGACCAGTTTCATCACAATACTCCATCCCCCTTGTCATCACAGTGCATAATGAAAGCTTTCATTACAATGCTCCGTGACACTTGTCATCACAATGCTCCATGGCCTTTATCGTCACAATGCTCCCAGGCACTTTTCATCACGATGTTCCATGAAAACTTTCATCACATTGCTCCATGACCATTGTCATCACAATAGTCCATAGCCTTGTCAACACAATGCTGCATAATCCCTGTCATCACAATTCTCCATGACTGCTGTCATCACAATAATCCAGGACAATTTTCATAACAATGCTTCATGCCCCCTGTCATCACAGTGCTCCATGATACCTTTCATCACAATTCCTAGATGATCAATGTCATCACAATGCCCAATGACCCCTGTCATCACAATTCGCTATGACCCTTGTCATCACAATACTCGATGAACCGTGTCATCACAGTGTTCCAGGACACATGTCATCACAATGATCCATTACTATTTTCATCACAATGCTCCAATACACCTGTCATCACAATGCTCCATGACCCCTGTTATCATATTGCTCCATGATCTCTTTCATCACAATGCTCCATGACCACTGTCATCACCATACCTCAAGACGCCTGTCATCTCAATGCTCCATGGCTCTTTTCATCACAATGCCCCATGGGTCCTGTGATCACAATGCTCCATGCCCTTGTCATCAAAGTGCTCCAGAACTCTTGTCATCATAATGCTCCATGCCAATGTCATCAAAATGTCCCATGACACTTGTCATCACAATGCTCCATGGCTTAAACCATCACAATTTTCCATGGCCCCTGTCATCACAATGCTCCATGCCCTTTTCATCAAAATGCTCCAGAACTCTTGTCATTATAATGCTCCATGCCAATGTCATCAAAATGCCCCATGACACTTGTCATCACAATGCTCCATGGCCTTTGTCATCACAATGTTCCATGGCCCCTGTCATCACAGTGCTCCATTATACCTTTCATCACAATTCTAGATGACCACTGTCATCACAATGCCCCATGACAGATGTCATAACAATTCGCCATGGTCCTTGTCATCACAATGCTCCATGAACCTTGTCATCACAAGGTTCCAGGACTCTTGTCATCACAATGATCCATGATCACTTTCATCACAATGCTCCATGAAACCTGTCACCTCAATGCTCCATAGCCTTTGTATTCACAATGCTCCATGGCCCCTGTAATCACAGTGCTCCATGACCCCTTTCATCACAATGATCCAAGACCGCTCTCATTAGAATGCCCCATGACGCCTGCCACCACAAATCTCCAAGGCCTCTCTTACCAAAAAGCTCCATGATCCCTGTCAGTACAATGTTCGATGACACTTTTCATCACAATGCTCCATGACCCCTGTCATCACAAAGTTCTCTGCCCATATCATCACAATGCTCCTTGTCACCTTTCATCACAATGCTCCATGTCCTTTCATCACAATGCTCCATAATTCTTGTCATCGCAATGTTCCTTGACCGTGTCATCACAATGCTCCATGACCCTTGTCATCACAAAGCTCCATGACCCCTGTCATCACAATGATCCATGATTCCTTTCCTCACAGTGCTCCAGTACCCTTTTCATCACAATGCTCCATGCCATTGTCAGCACAATGCTCCTTGGACCCTGTCATCAAAATACTCCATCCCCTTTTCATCACAATGCTCCAGATATCCTATCATTACAATGCTCCATGCCCGTGTCAACACAATGCTTCATGACCCCTGTCATCAAAATGCTTTATGAATATTCTTATCACAATGTTCCATGACCCCTGTCATCAAAATGATCCATGACCGTTGTCATCACAATGCTGCATGATACCTTTCATCCCAATCCTCTGTGACTGCTGTCATCATAATGCTCCAGGACCATTTTCATCACAATGCTCCATGCCCCCTGTCATCACAGTGCCCCATAAGCCCTGTAATCCCAATGCTCCATGACCCTGTCATCACAATGCTACATGACCCCTGTCATCACATTGTTCCATGGCCTATGTATTCACAATGTTCCATGGACCCTGTAATCACACTGCTCCATGTTCCTTTTCAACACAATGCTCCATGACCCCTGTCATCACAATGTTCCATGAAAGTTGTCATCAAAATGCTCCATGACCCCGGTCACCACAAGGTTCCCTGCCCTTGTCATCACAATGCTACATGGCCTTGTCATCACAATGTTCCATGGCCTCTGTCATCACCATGCTCCATGGTCTTTCTCATCACAATGCTCTATGACCCCTGTCATCACAATGCTTGATGACCATTGTCATCACAATGCTCCAAGGTCCCTGTCATCACAATGCCTCATGGTCTTTGTAATCACAATGCTCAATGACCACTGTCATCACAATGCTCCATGCCGTTGTCATCACAATGCTCCATGGCCCCTGTAATCACAATGCTCCATGCGCTTGTCATCACAATGCTCCAGAACATTTGTCATCATAATGCTCCATTCCCGTGTCATCGCATTGCTCAATGACACTTGTCATCAAAATGTTCCTTGGTCTTTGTCATCACAATGCTCCATGATCCCTGTCATCACAATGATCCCTGCCAATGTCATCACAATGCTCCATGTCTCCTGTAATCACAATGCTCCATGCCCTTGTCATCACAATGCTCCAGTTCTGTTGTCATCACCATGCTTCATGCCAGTGTCATCACAATGCTCCATGAATCTTGTCTTCACAATGCTCCATGGCCCATGTCATCACAATGCTCCATGACCCCTGTGATCACAATGCTCTATGGCCTTTGTCATCACAATGACACGTGACTCCCGTCAACACAATGCCTGATGAACCCTGACATCAAAATGCTAAATGGCACTTGTCATCACAATGCTATATGAAGCCTGTCATCACTATTCACCATGTCACTTGTTTTCACAATGCTCCATGCCCCCTGTAATCCCAGTACTCCATGACCCCTTTCATCACAATGCCCAAAGCCACCTCTCATCACAATTCTCCATGGCATTTGTCATTACGATGCTCCATGACACCTGTCATCACAATGCTCCATGACACTTGTCATCACAATGCTCCATGGCCCCTCTCATTACTGTGCTCCATAATAACTTGAATCACATTTCTAGATGACCAGTGCCATCACAATGCCCCATGACATTGTCATCACAATTCGCCATGACCATTGTCATCACAATGCTCCATGAACCATGTCATCACAGGGTCCCAGGACACTTGTCATCACAATGATCCATTACCACTTTCATCACAATGCTCCATGACCACTGTCATCTCAATGCCCCATGGCCTTTGTATTCACAATGCTCCATGGCCCCTGTAATCACAGTGCTCCATAACACCTTTCATCATAATGCTCCATGACCACTGCCATCTCAATGCCTCATGACGCCTGTCATCACAATTCTCCAAGGCCCCTCTCATCACAATGCTCCATGACACTTGTCATCACATTGCTCCATAACAACTGTCATCACAGTGTTCCCTGCCCATGTCATCACAATGCTCCATGTCCTCTATAATCACAATGCTCCAAGCCTTTTTCCTCACAATGCTCCAGAATTTTGTCATCACAATGATCCATGACCGTGGCATCACAATGCTCCACGGCCCTTGTCATCACAATGCTCCAGAATTCTTGTCATCACAATGTTCCATGGACGTGTCATCACAAAGCTACATGACCCTGGTCATCACAGTTCTCCATGACCTTTGTCATCACAATGCTCTATGTCACTATTCATCACAATTCTCAATGACCACTTTAATCACTATGCTCGCTGACCATTTTCATCACATTTCTCTATTGTCATTACAATTCCCCATGGCCCCTTTCTTCACCATGCTCCATGATGCCTGTCATCACAATGCTCCATGGCTTTTGTTATCACAATGCGCCAGGACCAGTTTCATCACAATACTCCATCCCCCTTGTCATCACAGTGCATAATGAAAGCTTTCATTACAATGCTCCGTGACACTTGTCATCACAATGCTCCATGGCCTTTATCGTCACAATGCTCCCAGGCACTTTTCATCACGATGTTCCATGAAAACTTTCATCACATTGCTCCATGACCATTGTCATCACAATAGTCCATAGCCTTGTCAACACAATGCTGCATAATCCCTGTCATCACAATTCTCCATGACTGCTGTCATCACAATAATCCAGGACAATTTTCATAACAATGCTTCATGCCCCCTGTCATCACAGTGCTCCATGATACCTTTCATCACAATTCCTAGATGATCAATGTCATCACAATGCCCAATGACCCCTGTCATCACAATTCGCTATGACCCTTGTCATCACAATACTCGATGAACCGTGTCATCACAGTGTTCCAGGACACATGTCATCACAATGATCCATTACTATTTTCATCACAATGCTCCAATACACCTGTCATCACAATGCTCCATGACCCCTGTTATCATATTGCTCCATGATCTCTTTCATCACAATGCTCCATGACCACTGTCATCACCATACCTCAAGACGCCTGTCATCTCAATGCTCCATGGCTCTTTTCATCACAATGCCCCATGGGTCCTGTGATCACAATGCTCCATGCCCTTGTCATCAAAGTGCTCCAGAACTCTTGTCATCATAATGCTCCATGCCAATGTCATCAAAATGTCCCATGACACTTGTCATCACAATGCTCCATGGCTTAAACCATCACAATTTTCCATGGCCCCTGTCATCACAATGCTCCATGCCCTTTTCATCAAAATGCTCCAGAACTCTTGTCATTATAATGCTCCATGCCAATGTCATCAAAATGCCCCATGACACTTGTCATCACAATGCTCCATGGCCTTTGTCATCACAATGTTCCATGGCCCCTGTCATCACAGTGCTCCATTATACCTTTCATCACAATTCTAGATGACCACTGTCATCACAATGCCCCATGACAGATGTCATAACAATTCGCCATGGTCCTTGTCATCACAATGCTCCATGAACCTTGTCATCACAAGGTTCCAGGACTCTTGTCATCACAATGATCCATGATCACTTTCATCACAATGCTCCATGAAACCTGTCACCTCAATGCTCCATAGCCTTTGTATTCACAATGCTCCATGGCCCCTGTAATCACAGTGCTCCATGACCCCTTTCATCACAATGATCCAAGACCGCTCTCATTAGAATGCCCCATGACGCCTGCCACCACAAATCTCCAAGGCCTCTCTTACCAAAAAGCTCCATGATCCCTGTCAGTACAATGTTCGATGACACTTTTCATCACAATGCTCCATGACCCCTGTCATCACAAAGTTCTCTGCCCATATCATCACAATGCTCCTTGTCACCTTTCATCACAATGCTCCATGTCCTTTCATCACAATGCTCCATAATTCTTGTCATCGCAATGTTCCTTGACCGTGTCATCACAATGCTCCATGACCCTTGTCATCACAAAGCTCCATGACCCCTGTCATCACAATGATCCATGATTCCTTTCCTCACAGTGCTCCAGTACCCTTTTCATCACAATGCTCCATGCCATTGTCAGCACAATGCTCCTTGGACCCTGTCATCAAAATACTCCATCCCCTTTTCATCACAATGCTCCAGATATCCTATCATTACAATGCTCCATGCCCGTGTCAACACAATGCTTCATGACCCCTGTCATCAAAATGCTTTATGAATATTCTTATCACAATGTTCCATGACCCCTGTCATCAAAATGATCCATGACCGTTGTCATCACAATGCTGCATGATACCTTTCATCCCAATCCTCTGTGACTGCTGTCATCATAATGCTCCAGGACCATTTTCATCACAATGCTCCATGCCCCCTGTCATCACAGTGCCCCATAAGCCCTGTAATCCCAATGCTCCATGACCCTGTCATCACAATGCTACATGACCCCTGTCATCACATTGTTCCATGGCCTATGTATTCACAATGTTCCATGGACCCTGTAATCACACTGCTCCATGTTCCTTTTCAACACAATGCTCCATGACCCCTGTCATCACAATGTTCCATGAAAGTTGTCATCAAAATGCTCCATGACCCCGGTCACCACAAGGTTCCCTGCCCTTGTCATCACAATGCTACATGGCCTTGTCATCACAATGTTCCATGGCCTCTGTCATCACCATGCTCCATGGTCTTTCTCATCACAATGCTCTATGACCCCTGTCATCACAATGCTTGATGACCATTGTCATCACAATGCTCCAAGGTCCCTGTCATCACAATGCCTCATGGTCTTTGTAATCACAATGCTCAATGACCACTGTCATCACAATGCTCCATGCCGTTGTCATCACAATGCTCCATGGCCCCTGTAATCACAATGCTCCATGCGCTTGTCATCACAATGCTCCAGAACATTTGTCATCATAATGCTCCATTCCCGTGTCATCGCATTGCTCAATGACACTTGTCATCAAAATGTTCCTTGGTCTTTGTCATCACAATGCTCCATGATCCCTGTCATCACAATGATCCCTGCCAATGTCATCACAATGCTCCATGTCTCCTGTAATCACAATGCTCCATGCCCTTGTCATCACAATGCTCCAGTTCTGTTGTCATCACCATGCTTCATGCCAGTGTCATCACAATGCTCCATGAATCTTGTCTTCACAATGCTCCATGGCCCATGTCATCACAATGCTCCATGACCCCTGTGATCACAATGCTCTATGGCCTTTGTCATCACAATGACACGTGACTCCCGTCAACACAATGCCTGATGAACCCTGACATCAAAATGCTAAATGGCACTTGTCATCACAATGCTATATGAAGCCTGTCATCACTATTCACCATGTCACTTGTTTTCACAATGCTCCATGCCCCCTGTAATCCCAGTACTCCATGACCCCTTTCATCACAATGCCCAAAGCCACCTCTCATCACAATTCTCCATGGCATTTGTCATTACGATGCTCCATGACACCTGTCATCACAATGCTCCATGACACTTGTCATCACAATGCTCCATGGCCCCTCTCATTACTGTGCTCCATAATAACTTGAATCACATTTCTAGATGACCAGTGCCATCACAATGCCCCATGACATTGTCATCACAATTCGCCATGACCATTGGCATCACAATGCTCCATGAACCATGTCATCACAGGGTCCCAGGACACTTGTCATCACAATGATCCATTACCACTTTCATCACAATGCTCCATGACCACTGTCATCTCAATGCCCCATGGCCTTTGTATTCACAATGCTCCATGGCCCCTGTAATCACAGTGCTCCATAACACCTTTCATCATAATGCTCCATGACCACTGCCATCTCAATGCCTCATGACGCCTGTCATCACAATTCTCCAAGGCCCCTCTCATCACAATGCTCCATGACACTTGTCATCACATTGCTCCATAACAACTGTCATCACAGTGTTCCCTGCCCATGTCATCACAATGCTCCATGTCCTCTATAATCACAATGCTCCAAGCCTTTTTCCTCACAATGCTCCAGAATTTTGTCATCACAATGATCCATGACCGTGGCATCACAATGCTCCACGGCCCTTGTCATCACAATGCTCCAGAATTCTTGTCATCACAATGTTCCATGGACGTGTCATCACAAAGCTACATGACCCTGGTCATCACAGTTCTCCATGACCTTTGTCATCACAATGCTCTATGTCACTATTCATCACAATTCTCAATGACCACTTTAATCACTATGCTCGCTGACCATTTTCATCACATTTCTCTATTGTCATTACAATTCCCCATGGCCCCTTTCTTCACCATGCTCCATGATGCCTGTCATCACAATGCTCCATGGCTTTTGTTATCACAATGCGCCAGGACCAGTTTCATCACAATACTCCATCCCCCTTGTCATCACAGTGCATAATGAAAGCTTTCATTACAATGCTCCGTGACACTTGTCATCACAATGCTCCATGGCCTTTATCGTCACAATGCTCCCAGGCACTTTTCATCACGATGTTCCATGAAAACTTTCATCACATTGCTCCATGACCATTGTCATCACAATAGTCCATAGCCTTGTCAACACAATGCTGCATAATCCCTGTCATCACAATTCTCCATGACTGCTGTCATCACAATAATCCAGGACAATTTTCATAACAATGCTTCATGCCCCCTGTCATCACAGTGCTCCATGATACCTTTCATCACAATTCCTAGATGATCAATGTCATCACAATGCCCAATGACCCCTGTCATCACAATTCGCTATGACCCTTGTCATCACAATACTCGATGAACCGTGTCATCACAGTGTTCCAGGACACATGTCATCACAATGATCCATTACTATTTTCATCACAATGCTCCAATACACCTGTCATCACAATGCTCCATGGCCCCTGTTATCATATTGCTCCATGATCTCTTTCATCACAATGCTCCATGACCACTGTCATCACCATACCTCAAGACGCCTGTCATCTCAATGCTCCATGGCTCTTTTCATCACAATGCCCCATGGGTCCTGTGATCACAATGCTCCATGCCCTTGTCATCAAAGTGCTCCAGAACTCTTGTCATCATAATGCTCCATGCCAATGTCATCAAAATGTCCCATGACACTTGTCATCACAATGCTCCATGGCTTAAACCATCACAATTTTCCATGGCCCCTGTCATCACAATGCTCCATGCCCTTTTCATCAAAATGCTCCAGAACTCTTGTCATTATAATGCTCCATGCCAATGTCATCAAAATGCCCCATGACACTTGTCATCACAATGCTCCATGGCCTTTGTCATCACAATGTTCCATGGCCCCTGTCATCACAGTGCTCCATTATACCTTTCATCACAATTCTAGATGACCACTGTCATCACAATGCCCCATGACAGATGTCATAACAATTCGCCATGGTCCTTGTCATCACAATGCTCCATGAACCTTGTCATCACAAGGTTCCAGGACTCTTGTCATCACAATGATCCATGATCACTTTCATCACAATGCTCCATGAAACCTGTCACCTCAATGCTCCATAGCCTTTGTATTCACAATGCTCCATGGCCCCTGTAATCACAGTGCTCCATGACCCCTTTCATCACAATGATCCAAGACCGCTCTCATTAGAATGCCCCATGACGCCTGCCACCACAAATCTCCAAGGCCTCTCTTACCAAAAAGCTCCATGATCCCTGTCAGTACAATGTTCGATGACACTTTTCATCACAATGCTCCATGACCCCTGTCATCACAAAGTTCTCTGCCCATATCATCACAATGCTCCTTGTCACCTTTCATCACAATGCTCCATGTCCTTTCATCACAATGCTCCATAATTCTTGTCATCGCAATGTTCCTTGACCGTGTCATCACAATGCTCCATGACCCTTGTCATCACAAAGCTCCATGACCCCTGTCATCACAATGATCCATGATTCCTTTCCTCACAGTGCTCCAGTACCCTTTTCATCACAATGCTCCATGCCATTGTCAGCACAATGCTCCTTGGACCCTGTCATCAAAATGCTCCATCCCCTTTTCATCACAATGCTCCAGATATCCTATCATTACAATGCTCCATGCCCGTGTCAACACAATGCTTCATGACCCCTGTCATCAAAATGCTTTATGAATATTCTTATCACAATGTTCCATGACCCCTGTCATCAAAATGATCCATGACCGTTGTCATCACAATGCTGCATGATACCTTTCATCCCAATCCTCTGTGACTGCTGTCATCATAATGCTCCAGGACCATTTTCATCACAATGCTCCATGCCCCCTGTCATCACAGTGCCCCATAAGCCCTGTAATCCCAATGCTCCATGACCCTGTCATCACAATGCTACATGACCCCTGTCATCACATTGTTCCATGGCCTATGTATTCACAATGTTCCATGGACCCTGTAATCACACTGCTCCATGTTCCTTTTCAACACAATGCTCCATGACCCCTGTCATCACAATGTTCCATGAAAGTTGTCATCAAAATGCTCCATGACCCCGGTCACCACAAGTTTCCCTGCCCTTGTCATCACAATGGTACATGGCCTTGTCATCACAATGTTCCATGGCCTCTGTCATCACCATGCTCCATGGTCTTTCTCATCACAATGCTCTATGACCCCTGTCATCACAATGCTTGATGACCATTGTCATCACAATGCTCCAAGGTCCCTGTCATCACAATGCCTCATGGTCTTTGTAATCACAATGCTCAATGACCACTGTCATCACAATGCTCCATGCCGTTGTCATCACAATGCTCCATGGCCCCTGTAATCACAATGCTCCATGCGCTTGTCATCACAATGCTCCAGAACATTTGTCATCATAATGCTCCATTCCCGTGTCATCACATTGCTCAATGACACTTGTCATCAAAATGTTCCTTGGTCTTTGTCATCACAATGCTCCATGATCCCTGTCATCACAATGATCCCTGCCAATGTCATCACAATGCTCCATGTCTCCTGTAATCACAATGCTCCATGCCCTTGTCATCACAATGCTCCAGTTCTGTTGTCATCACCATGCTTCATGCCAGTGTCATCACAATGCTCCATGAATCTTGTCTTCACAATGCTCCATGGCCCATGTCATCACAATGCTCCATGACCCCTGTGATCACAATGCTCTATGGCCTTTGTCATCACAATGACACGTGACCCCCGTCAACACAATGCCTGATGAACCCTGACATCAAAATGCTAAATGGCACTTGTCATCACAATGCTATATGAAGCCTGTCATCACTATTCACCATGTCACTTGTTTTCACAATGCTCCATGCCCCCTGTAATCCCAGTACTCCATGACCCCTTTCATCACAATGCACAATGCCACCTCTCATCACAATTCTCCATGGCATTTGTCATCACGATGCTCCATGACACCTGTCATCACAATGCTCCATGACACTTGTCATCACAATGCTCCATGGCCCCTCTCATTACTGTGCTCCATAATAACTTGAATCACATTTCTAGATGACCAGTGCCATCACAATGCCCCATGACATTGTCATCACAATTCGCCATGACCATTGTCATCACAATGCTCCATGAACCATGTCATCACAGGGTCCCAGGACACTTGTCATCACAATGATCCATTACCACTTTCATCACAATGCTCCATGACCACTGTCATCTCAATGCCCCATGGCCTTTGTATTCACAATGCTCCATGGCCCCTGTAATCACAGTGCTCCATAACACCTTTCATCATAATGCTCCATGACCACTGCCATCTCAATGCCTCATGACGCCTGTCATCACAATTCTCCAAGGCCCCTCTCATCACAATGCTCCATGACACTTGTCATCACATTGCTCCATAACAACTGTCATCACAGTGTTCCCTGCCCATGTCATCACAATGCTCCATGTCCTCTATAATCACAATGCTCCAAGCCTTTTTCCTCACAATGCTCCAGAATTTTGTCATCACAATGATCCATGACCGTGGCATCACAATGCTCCACGGCCCTTGTCATCACAATGCTCCAGAATTCTTGTCATCACAATGTTCCATGGACGTGTCATCACAAAGCTACATGACCCTGGTCATCACAGTTCTCCATGACCTTTGTCATCACAATGCTCTATGTCACTATTCATCACAATTCTCAATGACCACTTTAATCACTATGCTCGCTGACCATTTTCATCACATTTCTCTATTGTCATTACAATTCCCCATGGCCCCTTTCTTCACCATGCTCCATGATGCCTGTCATCACAATGCTCCATGGCTTTTGTTATCACAATGCGCCAGGACCAGTTTCATCACAATACTGCATCCCCCTTGTCATCACAGTGCATAATGAAAGCTTTCATTACAATGCTCCGTGACACTTGTCATCACAATGCTCCATGGCCTTTATCGTCACAATGCTCCCAGGCACTTTTCATCACGATGTTCCATGAAAACTTTCATCACATTGCTCCATGACCATTGTCATCACAATAGTCCATAGCCTTGTCAACACAATGCTGCATAATCCCTGTCATCACAATTCTCCATGACTGCTGTCATCACAATAATCCAGGACAATTTTCATAACAATGCTTCATGCCCCCAGTCATCACAGTGCTCCATGATACCTTTCATCACAATTCCTAGATGATCAATGTCATCACAATGCCCAATGACACCTGTCATCACAATTCGCTATGACCCTTGTCATCACAATACTCGATGAACCGTGTCATCACAGTGTTCCAGGACACATGTCATCACAATGATCCATTACTATTTTCATCACAATGCTCCAATACACCTGTCATCACAATGCTCCATGGCCCCTGTTATCATATTGCTCCATGATCTCTTTCATCACAATGCTCCATGACCACTGTCATCACCATACCTCAAGACGCCTGTCATCTCAATGCTCCATGGCTCTTTTCATCACAATGCCCCATGGGTCCTGTGATCACAATGCTCCATGCCCTTGTCATCAAAGTGCTCCAGAACTCTTGTCATCATAATGCTCCATGCCAATGTCATCAAAATGTCCCATGACAGTTGTCATCACAATGCTCCATGGCTTAAACCATCACAATTTTCCATGGCCCCTGTCATCACAATGCTCCATGCCCTTTTCATCAAAATGCTCCAGAACTCTTGTCATTATAATGCTCCATGCCAATGTCATCAAAATGCCCCATGACACTTGTCATCACAATGCTCCATGGCCTTTGTCATCACAATGTTCCATGGCCCCTGTCATCACAGTGCTCCATTATACCTTTCATCACAATTCTAGATGACCACTGTCATCACAATGCCCCATGACAGATGTCATAACAATTCGCCATGGTCCTTGTCATCACAATGCTCCATGAACCTTGTCATCACAAGGTTCCAGGACTCTTGTCATCACAATGATCCATGATCACTTTCATCACAATGCTCCATGAAACCTGTCACCTCAATGCTCCATAGCCTTTGTATTCACAATGCTCCATGGCCCCTGTAATCACAGTGCTCCATGACCCCTTTCATCACAATGATCCAAGACCGCTCTCATTAGAATGCCCCATGACGCCTGCCACCACAAATCTCCAAGGCCTCTCTTACCAAAAAGCTCCATGATCCCTGTCAGTACAATGTTCGATGACACTTTTCATCACAATGCTCCATGACCCCTGTCATCACAAAGTTCTCTGCCCATATCATCACAATGCTCCTTGTCACCTTTCATCACAATGCTCCATGTCCTTTCATCACAATGCTCCATAATTCTTGTCATCGCAATGTTCCTTGACCGTGTCATCACAATGTTCCATGACCCTTGTCATCACAAAGCTCCATGACCCCTGTCATCACAATGATCCATGATTCCTTTCCTCACAGTGCTCCAGTACCCTTTTCATCACAATGCTCCATGCCATTGTCAGCACAATGCTCCTTGGACCCTGTCATCAAAATGCTCCATCCCCTTTTCATCACAATGCTCCAGATATCCTATCATTACAATGCTCCATGCCCGTGTCAACACAATGCTTCATGACCCCTGTCATCAAAATGCTTTATGAATATTCTTATCACAATGTTCCATGACCCCTGTCATCAAAATGATCCATGACCGTTGTCATCACAATGCTGCATGATACCTTTCATCCCAATCCTCTGTGACTGCTGTCATCATAATGCTCCAGGACCATTTTCATCACAATGCTCCATGCCCCCTGTCATCACAGTGTCCCATAAGCCCTGTAATCCCAATGCTCCATGACCCTGTCATCACAATGCTACATGACCCCTGTCATCACATTGTTCCATGGCCTATGTATTCACAATGTTCCATGGACCCTGTAATCACACTGCTCCATGTTCCTTTTCAACACAATGCTCCATGACCCCTGTCATCACAATGTTCCATGAAAGTTGTCATCAAAATGCTCCATGACCCCGGTCACCACAAGTTTCCCTGCCCTTGTCATCACAATGGTACATGGCCTTGTCATCACAATGTTCCATGGCCTCTGTCATCACCATGCTCCATGGTCTTTCTCATCACAATGCTCTATGACCCCTGTCATCACAATGCTTGATGACCATTGTCATCACAATGCTCCAAGGTCCCTGTCATCACAATGCCTCATGGTCTTTGTAATCACAATGCTCAATGACCACTGTCATCACAATGCTCCATGCCGTTGTCATCACAATGCTCCATGGCCCCTGTAATCACAATGCTCCATGCGCTTGTCATCACAATGCTCCAGAACATTTGTCATCATAATGCTCCATTCCCGTGTCATCACATTGCTCAATGACACTTGTCATCAAAATGTTCCTTGGTCTTTGTCATCACAATGCTCCATGATCCCTGTCATCACAATGATCCCTGCCAATGTCATCACAATGCTCCATGTCTCCTGTAATCACAATGCTCCATGCCCTTGTCATCACAATGCTCCAGTTCTGTTGTCATCACCATGCTTCATGCCAGTGTCATCACAATGCTCCATGAATCTTGTCTTCACAATGCTCCATGGCCCATGTCATCACAATGCTCCATGACCCCTGTGATCACAATGCTCTATGGCCTTTGTCATCACAATGACACGTGACCCCCGTCAACACAATGCCTGATGAACCCTGACATCAAAATGCTAAATGGCACTTGTCATCACAATGCTATATGAAGCCTGTCATCACTATTCACCATGTCACTTGTTTTCACAATGCTCCATGCCCCCTGTAATCCCAGTACTCCATGACCCCTTTCATCACAATGCCCAATGCCACCTCTCATCACAATTCTCCATGGCATTTGTCATCACGATGCTCCATGACACCTGTCATCACAATGCTCCATGACACTTGTCATCACAATGCTCCATGGCCCCTCTCATTACTGTGCTCCATAATAACTTGAATCACATTTCTAGATGACCAGTGGCATCACAATGCCCCATGACATTGTCATCACAATTCGCCATGACCATTGTCATCACAATGCTCCATGAACCATGTCATCACAGGGTCCCAGGACACTTGTCATCACAATGATCCATTACCACTTTCATCACAATGCTCCATGACCACTGTCATCTCAATGCCCCATGGCCTTTGTATTCACAATGCTCCATGGCCCCTGTAATCACAGTGCTCCATAACACCTTTCATCATAATGCTCCATGACCACTGCCATCTCAATGCCTCAGGACGCCTGTCATCACAATTCTCCAAGGCCCCTCTCATCACAATGCTCCATGACACTTGTCATCACATTGCTCCATAACAACTGTCATCACAGTATTCCCTGCCCATGTCATCACAATGCTCCATGTCCTCTATAATCACAATGCTCCAAGCCTTTTTCCTCACAATGCTCCAGAATTTTGTCATCACAATGATCCATGACCGTGGCATCACAATGCTCCACGGCCCTTGTCATCACAATGCTCCAGAATTCTTGTCATCACAATGTTCCATGGACGTGTCATCACAAAGCTACATGACCCTGGTCATCACAGTTCTCCATGACCTTTGTCATCACAATGCTCTATGTCACTATTCATCACAATTCTCAATGACCACTTTAATCACTATGCTCGCTGACCATTTTCATCACATTTCTCTATTGTCATTACAATTCCCCATGGCCCCTTTCTTCACCATGCTCCATGATGCCTGTCATCACAATGCTCCATGGCTTTTGTTATCACAATGCGCCAGGACCAGTTTCATCACAATACTCCATCCCCCTTGTCATCACAGTGCATAATGAAAGCTTTCATTACAATGCTCCGTGACACTTGTCATCACAATGCTCCATGGCCTTTATCGTCACAATGCTCCCAGGCACTTTTCATCACGATGTTCCATGAAAACTTTCATCACATTGCTCCATGACCATTGTCATCACAATAGTCCATAGCCTTGTCAACACAATGCTGCATAATCCCTGTCATCACAATTCTCCATGACTGCTGTCATCACAATAATCCAGGACAATTTTCATAACAATGCTTCATGCCCCCAGTCATCACAGTGCTCCATGATACCTTTCATCACAATTCCTAGATGATCAATGTCATCACAATGCCCAATGACACCTGTCATCACAATTCGCTATGACCCTTGTCATCACAATACTCGATGAACCGTGTCATCACAGTGTTCCAGGACACATGTCATCACAATGATCCATTACTATTTTCATCACAATGCTCCAATACACCTGTCATCACAATGCTCCATGGCCCCTGTTATCATATTGCTCCATGATCTCTTTCATCACAATGCTCCATGACCACTGTCATCACCATACCTCAAGACGCCTGTCATCTCAATGCTCCATGGCTCTTTTCATCACAATGCCCCATGGGCCCTGTGATCACAATGCTCCATGCCCTTGTCATCAAAGTGCTCCAGAACTCTTGTCATCATAATGCTCCATGCCAATGTCATCAAAATGTCCCATGACACTTGTCATCACAATGCTCCATGGCTTATACCATCACAATTTTCCATGGCCCCTGTCATCACAATGCTCCATGCCCTTTTCATCAAAATGCTCCAGAACTCTTGTCATTATAATGCTCCATGCCAATGTCATCAAAATGCCCCATGACACTTGTCATCACAATGCTCCATGGCCTTTGTCATCACAATGTTCCATGGCCCCTGTCATCAAAGTGCTCCATTATACCTTTCATCACAATTCTAGATGACCACTGTCATCACCATGCCCCATGACAGATGTCATAACAATTCGCCATGGTCCTTGTCATCACAATGCTCCATGAACCTTGTCATCACAAGGTTCCAGGACTCTTGTCATCACAATGATCCATGATCACTTTCATCACAATGCTCCATGAAACCTGTCACCTCAATGCTCCATAGCCTTTGTATTCACAATGCTCCATGGCCCCTGTAATCACAGTGCTCCATGACCCCTTTCATCACAATGATCCAAGACCGCTCTCATTAGAATGCCCCATGACGCCTGCCACCACAAATCTCCAAGGCCTCTCTTACCAAAAAGCTCCATGACCCCTGTCATCACAATGATCCATGATTCCTTTCCTCACAGTGCTCCAGTACCCTTTTCATCACAATGCTCCATGCCATTGTCAGCACAATGCTCCTTGGACCCTGTCATCAAAATGCTCCATCCCCTTTTCATCACAATGCTCCAGATATCCTATCATTACAATGCTCCATGCCCGTGTCAACACAATGCTTCATGACCCCTGTCATCAAAATGCTTTATGAATATTCTTATCACAATGTTCCATGACCCCTGTCATCAAAATGATCCATGACCGTTGTCATCACAATGCTGCATGATACCTTTCATCCCAATCCTCTGTGACTGCTGTCATCATAATGCTCCAGGACCATTTTCATCACAATGCTCCATGCCCCCTGTCATCACAGTGCCCCATAAGCCCTGTAATCCCAATGCTCCATGACCCTGTCATCACAATGCTACATGACCCCTGTCATCACATTGTTCCATGGCCTATGTATTCACAATGTTCCATGGACCCTGTAATCACACTGCTCCATGTTCCTTTTCAACACAATGCTCCATGACCCCTGTCATCACAATGTTCCATGAAAGTTGTCATCAAAATGCTCCATGACCCCGGTCACCACAAGGTTCCCTGCCCTTGTCATCACAATGGTACATGGCCTTGTCATCACAATGTTCCATGGCCTCTGTCATCACCATGCTCCATGGTCTTTCTCATCACAATGCTCTATGACCCCTGTCATCACAATGCTTGATGACCATTGTCATCACAATGCTCCAAGGTCCCTGTCATCACAATGCCTTATGGTCTTTGTAATCACAATGCTCAATGACCACTGTCATCACAATGCTCCATGCCGTTGTCATCACAATGCTCCATGGCCCCTGTAATCACAATGCTCCATGCGCTTGTCATCACAATGCTCCAGAACATTTGTCATCATAATGCTCCATTCCCGTGTCATCACATTGCTCAATGACACTTGTCATCAAAATGTTCCTTGGTCTTTGTCATCACAATGCTCCATGATCCCTGTCATCACAATGATCCCTGCCAATGTCATCACAATGCTCCATGTCTCCTGTAATCACAATGCTCCATGCCCTTGTCATCACAATGCTCCATTTCTGTTGTCATCACCATGCTTCATGCCAGTGTCATCACAATGCTCCATGAATCTTGTCTTCACAATGCTCCATGGCCCATG
Organism: Balaenoptera physalus; assembly: GCF_965194825.1. Lineage (NCBI taxonomy): Eukaryota > Metazoa > Chordata > Mammalia > Artiodactyla > Balaenopteridae > Balaenoptera > Balaenoptera physalus. The sequence continues at coordinate 219,389 of NW_028125943.1, read as the reverse complement.
TCATCACAATGCTCCATGACCCCTGTGATCACAATGTTCTATGGCCTTTGTCATCACAATGACACGTGACCCCCGTCAACACAATGCCTGATGAACCCTGACATCAAAATGCTAAATGGCACTTGTCATCACAATGCTATATGAAGCCTGTCATCACTATTCACCATGTCACTTGTTTTCACAATGCTCCATGCCCCCTGTAATCCCAGTACTCCATGACCCCTTTCATCACAATGCCCAATGCCACCTCTCATCACAATTCTCCATGGCATTTGTCATCACGATGCTCCATGACACCTGTCATCCCATTGCTCCATGACACTTGTCATCACAATGCTCCATGGCCCCTCTCATTACTGTGCTCCATAATAACTTGAATCACATTTCTAGATGACCAGTGCGATCACAATGCCCCATGACATTGTCAACACAATTCGCCATGACCATTGTCATCACAATGCTCCATGAACCATGTCATCACAGGGTCCCAGGACACTTGTCATCACAATGATCCATTACCACTTTCATCACAATGCTCCATGACCACTGTCATCTCAATGCCCCATGGCCTTTGTATTCACAAAGCTCCATGGCCCCTGTAATCACAGGGCTCCATAACACCTTTCATCATAATGCTCCATGACCACTGCCATCTCAATGCCTCATGACGCCTGTCATCACAATTCTCCAAGGCCCCTCTCATCACAATGTTCCATGACACTTGTCATCACATTGCTCCATAACAACTGTCATCACAGTGTTCCCTGCCCATGTCATCACAATGCTCCATGTCCCCTATAATCACAATGCTCCAAGCCTTTTTCCTCACAATGCTCCAGAATTTTGTCATCACAATGTTCCATGACCGTGGCATCACAATGCTCCACGGCCCTTGTCATCACAATGCTCCAGAATTCTTGTCATCACAATGTTCCATGGACGTGTCATCACAAAGCTACATGACCCTGGTCATCACAGTTCTCCATGACCTTTGTCATCACAATGCTCTATGTCACTATTCATCACAATTCTCAATGACCACTTTAATCACTATGCTCGCTGACCATTTTCATCACATTTCTCTATTGTCATTACAATTCCCCATGGCCCCTTTCTTCACCATGCTCCATGATGCCTGTCATCACAATGCTCCATGGCTTTTGTTATCACAATGCGCCAGGACCAATTTCATCACAACACTCCATCCCCCTTGTCATCACAGTGCATAATGAAAGCTTTCATTACAATGCTCCGTGACACTTGTCATCACAATGCTCCATGGCCTTTATCGTCACAATGCTCCCAGGCACTTTTCATCACGATGTTCCATGAAAACTTTCATCACATTGCTCCATGATCATTGTCATCACAATAGTCCATAGCCTTGTCAACACAATGCTGCATAATCCCTGTCATCACAATTCTCCATGACTGCTGTCATCACAATAATCCAGGAAAATTTTCATAACAATGCTTCATGCCCCCAGTCATCACAGTGCTCCATGATACCTTTCATCACAATTCCTAGATGACCAATGTCATCACAATGCCCAATGACACCTGTCATCACAATTCGCTATGACCCTTGTCATCACAATACTCGATGAACCGTGTCATCACAGTGTTCCAGGACACATGTCATCACAATGATCCATGACTATTTTCATCACAATGCTCCAATACACCTGTCATCACAATGCTCCATGGCCCCTGTTATCATATTGCTCCATGATCTCTTTCATCACAATGCTCCATGACCACTGTCATCACCATACCTCAAGACGCCTGTCATCTCAATGCTCCATGGCTCTTTTCATCACAATGCCCCATGGGCCCTGTGATCACAATGCTCCATGCCCTTGTCATCAAAGTGCTCCAGAACTCTTGTCATCATAATGCTCCATGCCAATGTCATCAAAATGTCCCATGACACTTGTCATCACAATGCTCCATGGCTTATGCCATCACAATTTTCCATGGCCCCTGTCATCACAATGCTCCATGCCCTATTCATCAAAATGCTCCAGAACTCTTGTCATCATAATGCTCCATGCCAATGTCATCAAAATGCCCCATGACACTTGTCATCACAATGCTCCATGGCCTTTGTCATCACAATGTTCCATGGCCCCTGTCATCACAGTGCTCCATTATACCTTTCATCACAATTCTAGATGACCACTGTCATCACCATGCCCCATGACAGATGTCATAACAATTCGCCATGGTCCTTGTCATCACAATGCTCCATGAACCTTGTCATCACAAGGTTCCAGGACTCTTGTCATCACAATGATCCATGATCACTTTCATCACAATGCTCCATGAAACCTGTCACCTCAATGCTCCATAGCCTTTGTATTCACAATGCTCCATGGCCCCTGTAATCACAGTGCTCCATGACCCCTTTCATCACAATGATCCAAGACCGCTGTCATTACAATGCCCCATGACGCCTGCCACCACAAATCTCCAAGGCCTCTCTTACCAAAAAGCTCCATGATCCCTGTCAGTACAATGTTCGATGACACTATTCATCACAATGCTCCATGACCCCTGTCATCACAAAGTTCTCTGCCCATATCATCACAATGATCCTTGTCACCTTTCATCACAATGCTCCATGTCCTTTCATCACAATGCTCCATAATTCTTGTCATCGCAATGTTCCTTGACCGTGTCATCACAATGCTCCATGACCCTTGTCATCACAAAGCTCCATGACCCCTGTCATCACAATGATCCATGATTCCTTTCCTCACAGTGCTCCAGTACCCTTTTCATCACAATGCTCCATGCCATTGTCAGCACAATGCTCCTTGGACCTTGTCATCAAAATGCTCCATCCCCTTTTCATCACAATGCTCCAGATATCCTATCATTACAATGCTCCATGCCCGTGTCAACACAATGCTTCATGACCCCTGTCATCAAAATGCTTTATGAATATTCTTATCACAATGTTCCATGACCCCTGTCATCAAAATGATCCATGACCGTTGTCATCACAATGCTGCATGATACCTTTCATCCCAATCCTCTGTGACTGCTGTCATCATAATGCTCCAGGACAATTTTCATCACAATGCTCCATGCCCCCTGTCATCACAGTGCCCCATAAGCATTGTAATCCCAATGCTCCATGACCCTGTCATCACAATGCTACATGACCCCTTTCATCACATTGATCCATGGCCTATGTATTCACAATGTTCCATGGACCCTGTAATCACACTGCTCCATGTTCCTTTTCAACACAATGCTCCATGACCCCTGTCATCACAATGTTCCATGAAAGTTGTCATCAAAATGCTCCATGACCCCGGTCACCACAAGGTTCCCTGCCCTTGTCATCACAATGGTACATGGCCTTGTCATCACAATGTTCCATGGCCTCTGTCATCACCATGCTCCATGGTCTTTCTCATCACAATGCTCTATGACCCCTGTCATCACAATGCTTGATGACCATTGTCATCACAATGCTCCAAGGTCCCTGTCATCACAATGCCTCATGGTCTTTGTAATCACAATGCTCAATGACCACTGTCTTCACAATGCTCCATGCCGTTGTCATCACAATGCTCCATGGCCCCTGTAATCACAATGCTCCATGCGCTTGTCATCACAATGCTCCAGAACATTTGTCATCATAATGATCCATTCCCGTGTCATCACATTGCTCAATGACACTTGTCATCAAAATGTTCCTTGGTCTTTGTCATCACAATGCTCCATGATCCCTGTCATCACAATGCTCCATGATCCCTGTCATCACAATGATCCCTGCCAATATCATCACAATGCTCCATGTCTCCTGTAATCACAATGCTCCATGCCCTTGTCATCACAATGCTCCAGTTCTGTTGTCATCACCATGCTTCATGCCAGTGTCATCACAATGCTCCATGAATCTTGTCTTCACAATGCTCCATGGCCCATGTCATCACAATGCTCCATGACCCCTGTGATCACAATGCTCTATGGCCTTTGTCATCACAATGACACGTGACCCCCGTCAACACAATGCCTGATGAACCCTGACATCAAAATGCTAAATGGCACTTGTCATCACAATGCTATATGAAGCCTGTCATCACTATTCACCATGTCACTTGTTTTCACAATGCTCCATGGCCCCTGTAATCACAGTACTCCATGACCCCTTTCATCACAATGCCCAATGCCACCTCTCATCACAATTCTCCATGGCATTTGTCATCACGATGCTCCATGACACCTGTCATCACAATGCTCCATGACACTTGTCATCACAATGCTCCATGGCGCCTCTCATTACTGTGCTCCATAATAACTTGAATCACATTTCTAGATGACCGGTGCCATCACAATGCCCCATGACATTGTCATCAAAATTCGCCATGACCATTTTCATCACAATGCTCCATGAACCATGTCATCACAGGGTCCCAGGACACTTGTCATCACAATGATCCATTACCACTTTCATCACAATGCTCCATGATCACTGTCATCTCAATGCCCCATGGCCTTTGTATTCACAATGCTCCATGGCCCCTGTAATCACAGTGCTCCATAACACCCTTCATCATAATGCTCCATGACCACTGCCATCTCAATGCCTCATGACACCTGTCATCACAATTCTCCAAGGCCCCTCTCATCACAATGCTCCATGACACTTGTCATCACATTGCTCCATAACAACTGTCATCACAGTGTTCCCTGCCCATGTCATCACAATGCTCCATGTCCCCTATAATCACAATGCTCCAAGCCTTTTTCCTCACAATGCTCCAGAATTTTGTCATCACAATATTCCATGACCGTGGCATCACAATGCTCCACGGCCCTTGTCATCAAAATGCTCCAGAATTCTTGTCATCAAAATGTTCCATGGACGTGTCATCACAAAGCTACATGACCCTGGTCATCACAGTTCTCCATGACCTTTGTCATCACAATGCTCTATGTCACTATTCATCACAATTCTCAATGACCACTTTAACACTATGCTCGCTGACCATTTTCATCACAATTCTCTATTGTCATTACAATTCCCCATGGCCCCTTTCTTCACCATGCTCCATGATGCCTGTCATCACAATGCTCCATGGCTTTTGTTATCACAATGCGCCAGGACCAGTTTCATCACAATACTGCATCCCCCTTGTCATCACAGTGCATAATGAAAGTTTTCATTACAATGCTCCGTGACACTTGTCATCACAATGCTCCATGGCCTTTATCGTCACAATGCTCCCAGGCACTTTTCATCACGATGTTAAATGAAAATTTTCATCACATTGCTCCATGACCATTGTCATCACAATAGTCCATAGCCTTGTCAAAACAATGCTGCATAATCCCTGTCATCACAATTCTCCATGACTGCTGTCATCACAATAATCCAGGACAATTTTCATAACAATGCTTCATGCCCCCAGTCATCAGAGTGCTCCATGATACCTTTCATCACAATTCCTAGATGATCAATGTCATCACAATGCCCAATGACACCTGTCATCACAATTCGCTATGACCCTTGTCATCACAATACTCGATGAACCGTGTCATCACAGTGTTCCAGGACACATGTCATCACAATGATCCATTACTATTTTCATCACAATGCTCCAATACACCTGTCATCACAATGCTCCATGGCCCCTGTTATCATATTGCTCCATGATCTCTTTCATCACAATGCTCCATGACCACTGTCATCACCATACCTCAAGACGCCTGTCATCTCAATGCTCCATGGCTCTTTTCATCACAATGCCCCATGGGCCCTGTGATCACAATGCTCCATGCCCTTGTCATCAAAGTGCTCCAGAACTCTTGTCATCATAATGCTCCATGCCAATGTCATCAAAATGTCCCATGACAGTTTTCATCACAATGCTCCATGGCCTTTTTCATCACAATGTTCCATGGCCTCTGTCATCACAGTGCTCCATTATACCTTTCATCACAATTCTAGATGACCACTGTCATCACCATGCCCCATGACAGATGTCATAACAATTCGCCATGGTCCTTGTCATCACAATGCTCCATGAACCTTGTCATCACAAGGTTCCAGGACTCTTGTCATCACAATGATCCATGATCACTTTCATCACAATGCTCCATGAAACCTGTCACCTCAATGCTACATAGCCTTTGTATTCACAATGCTCCATGGCCCCTGTAATCAGAGTGCTCCATGACCCCTTTCATCACAATGATCCAAGACCGCTGTCATTACAATGCCCCATGACGCCTGCCACCACAAATCTCCAAGGCCTCTCTTACCAAAAAGCTCCATGATCCCTGTCAGTACAATGTTCGATGACACTTTTCATCACAATGCTCCATGACCCCTGTCATCACAAAGTTCTCTGCCCATATCATCACAATGATCCTTGTCACCTTTCATCACAATGCTCCATGTCCTTTCATCACAATGCTCCATAATTCTTGTCATCGCAATGTTCCTTGACCGTGTCATCACAATGCTCCATGACCCTTGTCATCACAAAGCTCCATGACCCATGTCATCACAATGATCCATGATTCCTTTCCTCACAGTGCTCCAGTACCCTTTTCATCACAATGCTCCATGCCATTGTCAGCACAATGCTCCTTGGACCCTGTCATCAAAATGCTCCATCCGCTTTGCATCACAATGCTCCAGATATCCTATCATTACAATGCTCCATGCCCGTGTCAACACAATGCTTCATGACCCCTGTCATCAAAATGCTTTATGAACATTCTTATCACAATGGTCCATGACCCCTGTCATCAAAATGATCCATGACCGTTGTCATCACAATGCTGCATGATACCTTTCATCCCAATCCTCTGTGACGGCTGTCATCATAATGCTCCAGGACAATTTTCATCACAATGCTCCAGGCCCCCTGTCATCACAGTGCCCCATAAGCCCTGTAATCCCAATGCTCCATGACCCTGTCATCACAATGCTACATGACCCCTGTCATCACATTGTTCCATGGCCTATGTATTCACAATGTTCCATGGACCCTGTAATCACACTACTCCATGTTCCTTTTCAACACAATGCACCATGACCCCTGTCATCACAATGTTCCATGAAAGTTGTCATCAAAATGCTCCATGACCCTGGTCACCACAAGGTTCCCTGCCCTTGTCATCACAATGGTACATGGCCTTGTCATCACAATGTTCCATGGCCTCTGTCATCACCATGCTCCATGGTCTTTCTCATCACAATGCTCTATGAGCCCTGTCATCAAAATGCTTGATGACCATTGTCATCACAATGCTCCAAGGTCCCTGTCATCACAATGCCTCATGGTCTTTGTAATCACAATGCTCAATGACCTCTGTCATCACAATGCTCCATGCCGTTGTCATCACAATGCTCCATGGCCCCTGTAATTACAATGCTCCATGCGCTTGTCATCACAATGCTCCAGAACATTTGTCATCATAATGCTCCATTCCCGTGTCATCAAAATGTTCCTTGGTCTTTGTCATCACAATGCTCCATGATCCCTGTCATCACAATGCTCCATGATCCCTGTCATCACAATGATCCCTGCCAATGTCATCACAATGCTCCATGTCTCCTGTAATCACAATGCTCCATGCCCTTGTCATCACAATGTTCCAGTTCTGTTGTCATCACCATGCTTCATGCCAGTGTCATCACAATGCTCCATGAATCTTGTCTTCACAATGCTCCATGACCCCTGTGATCACAATGCTCTATGGCCTTTGTCATCACAATGACACGTGACCCCCGTCAACACAATGCCTGACGAACCCTGACATCAAAATGCTAAATGGCACTTGTCATCACAATGCTATATGAAGCCTGTCATCACTATTCACCATGTCACTTGTTTTCACAATGCTCCATGCCCCCTGTAATCCCATTACTCCATGACCCCTTTCTTCACAATGCCCAATGCCACCTCTCATCACAATTCTCCATGGCATTTGTCATCACGATGCTCCATGACACCTGTCATCACAATGGTCCATGACACTTGTCATCACAATGCTCCATGGCCCCTCTCATTACTGTGCTCCATAATAACTTGAATCACATTTCTAGATGACCAGTGCCATCACAATGCCCCATGACATTGTCATCACAATTCGCCATGACCATTGTCATCACAATGCTCCATGAAACATGTCATCACAGGGTCCCAGGACACTTGTCATCACAATGATCCATTACCACTTTCATCACAATGCTCCATGACCACTGTCATCTCAATGTCCCATGGCCTTTGTATTCACAATGCTCCATGGCCCCTGTAATCACAGTGCTCCATAACACCTTTCATCCTAATGCTCCATGACCACTGCCATCTCAATGCCTCATGACGCCTGTCATCACAATTCTCCAAGGCCCCTCTCATCACAATGCTCCATGACACTTGTCATCACATTGCTCCATAACAACTGTCATCACAGTGTTCCCTGCCCATGTCATCACAATGCTCCATGTCCCCTATAATCACAATGCTCCAAGCCTTTTTCCTCACCATGCTCCAGAATTTTGTCATCACAATGTTCCATGACCGTGGCATCACAATGCTCCACGGCCCTTGTCATCACAATGCTCCAGAATTCTTGTCATCACAATGTTCCATGGACGTGTCATCACAAAGCTACATGACCCTGGTCATCACAGTTCTCCATGACCTTTGTCATCACAATGCTCTATGTCACTATTCATCACAATTCTCAATGACCACTTTAATCACTATGCTCGCTGACCATTTTCATCACATTTCTCTATTGTCATTACAATTCCCCATGGCCCCTTTCTTCACCATGCTCCATGATGCCTGTCATCACAATGCTCCATGGCTTTTGTTATCACAATGCGCCAGGATCAGTTTCATCACAATACTCCATCCCCCTTGTCATCACAGTGCATAATGAAAGCTTTCATTACAATGCTCCGTGACACTTGTCATCACAATGTTCCATGGCCTTTATCATCACAATGCTCCCATGCACTTTTCATCACGATGTTCCAGGAAAACTTTCATCACATTGCTCCATGACCATTGTCATCACAATAGTCCATAGCCTTGTCAACACAATGCTGCATAATCCCTGTCATCACAATTCTCCATGACTGCTGTCATCACAATAATCCAGGACAATTTTCATAACAATGCTTCATGCCCCCAGTCATCACAGGGCTCCATGATACCTTTCATCACAATTCCTAGATGATCAATGTCATCACAATGCCCAATGACACCTGTCATCACAATTCGCTATGACACTTGTCATCACAATACTCGATGAACCGTGTCATCACAGTGTTCCAGGACACATGTCATCACAATGATCCATGACTATTTTCATCACAATGCTCCAATACACCTGTCATCACAATGCTCCATGGCCCCTGTTATCATATTGCTCCATGATCTCTTTCATCACAATGCTCCATGACCACTGTCATCACCATACCTCAAGACGCCTGTCATCTCAATGCTCCATGGCTCTTTTCATCACAATGCCCCATGGGCCCTGTGATCACAATGCTCCATGCCCTTGTCATCAAAGTGCTCCAGAACTCTTGTCGTCATAATGCTCCATGCCAATGTCATCAAAATGCCCCATGACACTTGTCATCACAATGCTCCATGACCTTTGTCATCACAATGTTCCATGTCCCCTGTCATAACAGTGCTCCATTATACCTTTCATCACAATTCTAGATGACCACTGTCATCACAATGCCCCATGACAGATGTCATAACAATTCGCCATGGTCCTTGTCATCACAATGCTCCATGAACCTTGTCATCACAAGGTTCCAGGACTCTTGTCATCACAATGATCCATGATCACTTTCATCACAATGCTCCATGAAACCTGTCACCTCAATGCTCCATAGCCTTTGTATTCACAATGCTCCATGGCCCCTGTAATCACAGTGCTCCATGACCCCTTTCATCACAATGATCCAAGACCGCTGTCATTACAAAGCCCCATGACACCTGCCACCGCAAATCTCCAAGGCCTCTCTTACCAAAAAGCTCCATGATACCTGCCAGTACAATGTTCGATGACACTTTTCATCACAATGCTCCATGACCCCTGTCATCACAAAGTTCTCTGCCCATATCATCACAATGCTCCTTGTCACCTTTCATCACAATGCTCCATGTCCTTTCATCACAATGCTCCATAATTCTTGTCATCGCAATGATCCTTGACCGTGTCATCACAATGCTCCATGACCCTTGTCATCACAAAGCTCCATGACCCCTGTCATCACAATGATCCATGATTCCTTTCCTCACAGTGCTCCAGTACCCTTTTCATCACAATGCTCCATGCCATTGTCAGCACAATGCTCCTTGGACCCTGTCATCAAAATGCTCCATCCCCTTTTCATCACAATGCTCCAGATATCCTATCATTACAATGCTCCATGCCCGTGTCAACACAATGCTTCATGACCCCTGTCATCAAAATGCTTTATGAATATTCTTATCACAATGTTCCATGACCCCTGTCATCAAAATGATCCATGACCGTTGTCATCACAATGCTGCATGATACCTTTCATCCCAATCCTCTGTGACTGCTGTCATCATAATGCTCCAGGACCATTTTCATCACAATGCTCCATGCCCCCTGTCATCACAGTGCCCCATAAGCCCTGTAATCCCAATGCTCCATGACCCTGTCATCACAATGCTACATGACCCCTGTCATCACATTGTTCCATGGCCTATGTATTCACAATGTTCCATGGACCCTGTAATCACACTGCTCCATGTTCCTTTTCAACACAATGCTCCATGACCCCTGTCATCACAATGTTCCATGAAAGTTGTCATCAAAATGCTCCATGACCCCGGTCACCACAAGGTTCCCTGCCCTTGTCATCACAATGGTACATGGCCTTGTCATCACAATGTTCCATGGCCTCTGTCATCACCATGCTCCATGGTCTTTCTCATCACAATGCTCTATGACCCCTGTCATCACAATGCTTGATGACCATTGTCATCACAATGCTCCAAGGTCCCTGTCATCACAATGCCTTATGGTCTTTGTAATCACAATGCTCAATGACCACTGTCATCACAATGCTCCATGCCGTTGTCATCACAATGCTCCATGGCCCCTGTAATCACAATGCTCCATGCGCTTGTCATCACAATGCTCCAGAACATTTGTCATCATAATGCTCCATTCCCGTGTCATCACATTGCTCAATGACACTTGTCATCAAAATGTTCCTTGGTCTTTGTCATCACAATGCTCCATGATCCCTGTCATCACAATGATCCCTGCCAATGTCATCACAATGCTCCATGTCTCCTGTAATCACAATGCTCCATGCCCTTGTCATCACAATTCTCCATTTCTGTTGTCATCACCATGCTTCATGCCAGTGTCATCACAATGCTCCATGAATCTTGTCTTCACAATGCTCCATGGCCCATGTCATCACAATGCTCCATGACCCCTGTGATCACAATGTTCTATGGCCTTTGTCATCACAATGACACGTGACCCCCGTCAACACAATGCCTGATGAACCCTGACATCAAAATGCTAAATGGCACTTGTCATCACAATGCTATATGAAGCCTGTCATCACTATTCACCATGTCACTTGTTTTCACAATGCTCCATGCCCCCTGTAATCCCAGTACTCCATGACCCCTTTCATCACAATGCCCAATGCCACCTCTCATCACAATTCTCCATGGCATTTGTCATCACGATGCTCCATGACACCTGTCATCCCATTGCTCCATGACACTTGTCATCACAATGCTCCATGGCCCCTCTCATTACTGTGCTCCATAATAACTTGAATCACATTTCTAGATGACCAGTGCGATCACAATGCCCCATGACATTGTCAACACAATTCGCCATGACCATTGTCATCACAATGCTCCATGAACCATGTCATCACAGGGTCCCAGGACACTTGTCATCACAATGATCCATTACCACTTTCATCACAATGCTCCATGACCACTGTCATCTCAATGCCCCATGGCCTTTGTATTCACAAAGCTCCATGGCCCCTGTAATCACAGGGCTCCATAACACCTTTCATCATAATGCTCCATGACCACTGCCATCTCAATGCCTCATGACGCCTGTCATCACAATTCTCCAAGGCCCCTCTCATCACAATGTTCCATGACACTTGTCATCACATTGCTCCATAACAACTCTCATCACAGTGTTCCCTGCCCATGTCATCACAATGCTCCATGTCCCCTATAATCACAATGCTCCAAGCCTTTTTCCTCACAATGCTCCAGAATTTTGTCATCACAATGTTCCATGACCGTGGCATCACAATGCTCCACGGCCCTTGTCATCACAATGCTCCAGAATTCTTGTCATCACAATGTTCCATGGACGTGTCATCACAAAGCTACATGACCCTGGTCATCACAGTTCTCCATGACCTTTGTCATCACAATGCTCTATGTCACTATTCATCACAATTCTCAATGACCACTTTAATCACTATGCTCGCTGACCATTTTCATCACATTTCTCTATTGTCATTACAATTCCCCATGGCCCCTTTCTTCACCATGCTCCATGATGCCTGTCATCACAATGCTCCATGGCTTTTGTTATCACAATGCGCCAGGACCAATTTCATCACAACACTCCATCCCCCTTGTCATCACAGTGCATAATGAAAGCTTTCATTACAATGCTCCGTGACACTTGTCATCACAATGCTCCATGGCCTTTATCGTCACAATGCTCCCAGGCACTTTTCATCACGATGTTCCATGAAAACTTTCATCACATTGCTCCATGATCATTGTCATCACAATAGTCCATAGCCTTGTCAACACAATGCTGCATAATCCCTGTCATCACAATTCTCCATGACTGCTGTCATCACAATAATCCAGGAAAATTTTCATAACAATGCTTCATGCCCCCAGTCATCACAGTGCTCCATGATACCTTTCATCACAATTCCTAGATGATCAATGTCATCACAATGCCCAATGACACCTGTCATCACAATTCGCTATGACCCTTGTCATCACAATACTCGATGAACCGTGTCATCACAGTGTTCCAGGACACATGTCATCACAATGATCCATTACTATTTTCATCACAATGCTCCAATACACCTGTCATCACAATGCTCCATGGCCCCTGTTATCATATTGCTCCATGATCTCTTTCATCACAATGCTCCATGACCACTGTCATCACCATACCTCAAGACGCCTGTCATCTCAATGCTCCATGGCTCTTTTCATCACAATGCCCCATGGGCCCTGTGATCACAATGCTCCATGCCCTTGTCATCAAAGTGCTCCAGAACTCTTGTCATCATAATGCTCCATGCCAATGTCATCAAAATGTCCCATGACACTTGTCATCACAATGCTCCATGGCTTATACCATCACAATTTTCCATGGCCCCTGTCATCACAATGCTCCATGCCCTTTTCATCAAAATGCTCCAGAACTCTTGTCATTATAATGCTCCATGCCAATGTCATCAAAATGCCCCATGACACTTGTCATCACAATGCTCCATGGCCTTTGTCATCACAATGTTCCATGGCCCCTGTCATCACATTGCTCCATTATACCTTTCATCACAATTCTAGATGACCACTGTCATCACAATGCCCCATGACAGATGTCATAACAATTCGCCATGGTCCTTGTCATCACAATGCTCCATGAACCTTGTCATCACAAGGTTCCAGGACTCTTGTCATCACAATGATCCATGATCACTTTCATCACAATGCTCCATGAAACCTGTCACCTCAATGCTCCATAGCCTTTGTATTCACAATGCTCCATGGCCCCTGTAATCACAGTGCTCCATGACCCCTTTCATCACAATGATCCAAGACCGCTCTCATTAGAATGCCCCATGACGCCTGCCACCACAAATCTCCAAGGCCTCTCTTACCAAAAAGCTCCATGATCCCTGTCAGTACAATGTTCGATGACACTTTTCATCACAATGCTCCATGACCCCTGTCATCACAAAGTTCTCTGCCCATATCATCACAATGCTCCTTGTCACCTTTCATCACAATGCTCCATGTCCTTTCATCACAATGCTCCATAATTCTTGTCATCGCAATGTTCCTTGACCGTGTCATCACAATGCTCCATGACCCTTGTCATCACAAAGCTCCATGACCCCTGTCATCACAATGATCCATGATTCCTTTCCTCACAGTGCTCCAGTACCCTTTTCATCACAATGCTCCATGCCATTGTCAGCACAATGCTCCTTGGACCCTGTCATCAAAATGCTCCATCCCCTTTTCATCACAATGCTCCAGATATCCTATCATTACAATGCTCCATGCCCGTGTCAACACAATGCTTCATGACCCCTGTCATCAAAATGCTTTATGAATATTCTTATCACAATGTTCCATGACCCCTGTCATCAAAATGATCCATGACCGTTGTCATCACAATGCTGCATGATACCTTTCATCCCAATCCTCTGTGACTGCTGTCATCATAATGCTCCAGGACCATTTTCATCACAATGCTCCATGCCCCCTGTCATCACAGTGCCCCATAAGCCCTGTAATCCCAATGCTCCATGACCCTGTCATCACAATGCTACATGACCCCTGTCATCACATTGTTCCATGGCCTATGTATTCACAATGTTCCATGGACCCTGTAATCACACTGCTCCATGTTCCTTTTCAACACAATGCTCCATGACCCCTGTCATCACAATGTTCCATGAAAGTTGTCATCAAAATGCTCCATGACCCCGGTCACCACAAGGTTCCCTGCCCTTGTCATCACAATGGTTCATGGCCTTGTCATCACAATGTTCCATGGCCTCTGTCATCACCATGCTCCATGGTCTTTCTCATCACAATGCTCTATGACCCCTGTCATCACAATGCTTGATGACCATTGTCATCACAATGCTCCAAGGTCCCTGTCATCACAATGCCTTATGGTCTTTGTAATCACAATGCTCAATGACCACTGTCATCACAATGCTCCATGCCGTTGTCATCACAATGCTCCATGGCCCCTGTAATCACAATGCTCCATGCGCTTGTCATCACAATGCTCCAGAACATTTGTCATCATAATGCTCCATTCCCGTGTCATCACATTGCTCAATGACACTTGTCATCAAAATGTTCCTTGGTCTTTGTCATCACAATGCTCCATGATCCCTGTCATCACAATGATCCCTGCCAATGTCATCACAATGCTCCATGTCTCCTGTAATCACAATGCTCCATGCCCTTGTCATCACAATTCTCCATTTCTGTTGTCATCACCATGCTTCATGCCAGTGTCATCACAATGCTCCATGAATCTTGTCTTCACAATGCTCCATGGCCCATGTCATCACAATGCTCCATGACCCCTGTGATCACAATGTTCTATGGCCTTTGTCATCACAATGACACGTGACCCCCGTCAACACAATGCCTGATGAACCCTGACATCAAAATGCTAAATGGCACTTGTCATCACAATGCTATATGAAGCCTGTCATCACTATTCACCATGTCACTTGTTTTCACAATGCTCCATGCCCCCTGTAATCCCAGTACTCCATGACCCCTTTCATCACAATGCCCAATGCCACCTCTCATCACAATTCTCCATGGCATTTGTCATCACGATGCTCCATGACACCTGTCATCCCATTGCTCCATGACACTTGTCATCACAATGCTCCATGGCCCCTCTCATTACTGTGCTCCATAATAACTTGAATCACATTTCTAGATGACCAGTGCGATCACAATGCCCCATGACATTGTCAACACAATTCGCCATGACCATTGTCATCACAATGCTCCATGAACCATGTCATCACAGGGTCCCAGGACACTTGTCATCACAATGATCCATTACCACTTTCATCACAATGCTCCATGACCACTGTCATCTCAATGCCCCATGGCCTTTGTATTCACAAAGCTCCATGGCCCCTGTAATCACAGGGCTCCATAACACCTTTCATCATAATGCTCCATGACCACTGCCATCTCAATGCCTCATGACGCCTGTCATCACAATTCTCCAAGGCCCCTCTCATCACAATGTTCCATGACACTTGTCATCACATTGCTCCATAACAACTGTCATCACAGTGTTCCCTGCCCATGTCATCACAATGCTCCATGTCCCCTATAATCACAATGCTCCAAGCCTTTTTCCTCACAATGCTCCAGAATTTTGTCATCACAATGTTCCATGACCGTGGCATCACAATGCTCCACGGCCCTTGTCATCACAATGCTCCAGAATTCTTGTCATCACAATGTTCCATGGACGTGTCATCACAAAGCTACATGACCCTGGTCATCACAGTTCTCCATGACCTTTGTCATCACAATGCTCTATGTCACTATTCATCACAATTCTCAATGACCACTTTAATCACTATGCTCGCTGACCATTTTCATCACATTTCTCTATTGTCATTACAATTCCCCATGGCCCCTTTCTTCACCATGCTCCATTATGCCTGTCATCACAATGCTCCATGGCTTTTGTTATCACAATGCGCCAGGACCAATTTCATCACAACACTCCATCCCCCTTGTCATCACAGTGCATAATGAAAGCTTTCATTACAATGCTCCGTGACACTTGTCATCACAATGCTCCATGGCCTTTATCGTCACAATGCTCCCAGGCACTTTTCATCACGATGTTCCATGAAAACTTTCATCACATTGCTCCATGATCATTGTCATCACAATAGTCCATAGCCTTGTCAACACAATGCTGCATAATCCCTGTCATCACAATTCTCCATGACTGCTGTCATCACAATAATCCAGGAAATTTTCATAACAATGCTTCATGCCCCCAGTCATCACAGTGCTCCATGATACCTTTCATCACAATTCCTAGATGACCAATGTCATCACAATGCCCAATGACACCTGTCATCACAATTCGCTATGACCCTTGTCATCACAATACTCGATGAACCGTGTCATCACAGTGTTCCAGGACACATGTCATCACAATGATCCATGACTATTTTCATCACAATGCTCCAATACACCTGTCATCACAATGCTCCATGGCCCCTGTTATCATATTGCTCCATGATCTCTTTCATCACAATGCTCCATGACCACTGTCATCACCATACCTCAAGACGCCTGTCATCTCAATGCTCCATGGCTCTTTTCATCACAATGCCCCATGGGCCCTGTGATCACAATGCTCCATGCCCTTGTCATCAAAGTGCTCCAGAACTCTTGTCATCATAATGCTCCATGCCAATGTCATCAAAATGTCCCATGACACTTGTCATCACAATGCTCCATGGCTTATGCCATCACAATTTTCCATGGCCCCTGTCATCACAATGCTCCATGCCCTATTCATCAAAATGCTCCAGAACTCTTGTCATCATAATGCTCCATGCCAATGTCATCAAAATGCCCCATGACACTTGTCATCACAATGCTCCATGGCCTTTGTCATCACAATGTTCCATGGCCCCTGTCATCACAGTGCTCCATTATACCTTTCATCACAATTCTAGATGACCACTGTCATCACCATGCCCCATGACAGATGTCATAACAATTCGCCATGGTCCTTGTCATCACAATGCTCCATGAACCTTGTCATCACAAGGTTCCAGGACTCTTGTCATCACAATGATCCATGATCACTTTCATCACAATGCTCCATGAAACCTGTCACCTCAATGCTCCATAGCCTTTGTATTCACAATGCTCCATGGCCCCTGTAATCACAGTGCTCCATGACCCCTTTCATCACAATGATCCAAGACCGCTGTCATTACAATGCCCCATGACGCCTGCCACCACAAATCTCCAAGGCCTCTCTTACCAAAAAGCTCCATGATCCCTGTCAGTACAATGTTCGATGACACTATTCATCACAATGCTCCATGACCCCTGTCATCACAAAGTTCTCTGCCCATATCATCACAATGATCCTTGTCACCTTTCATCACAATGCTCCATGTCCTTTCATCACAATGCTCCATAATTCTTGTCATCGCAATGTTCCTTGACCGTGTCATCACAATGCTCCATGACCCTTGTCATCACAAAGCTCCATGACCCCTGTCATCACAATGATCCATGATTCCTTTCCTCACAGTGCTCCAGTACCCTTTTCATCACAATGCTCCATGCCATTGTCAGCACAATGCTCCTTGAACCTTGTCATCAAAATGCTCCATCCCCTTTTCATCACAATGCTCCAGATATCCTATCATTACAATGCTCCATGCCCGTGTCAACACAATGCTTCATGACCCCTGTCATCAAAATGCTTTATGAATATTCTTATCACAATGTTCCATGACCCCTGTCATCAAAATGATCCATGACCGTTGTCATCACAATGCTGCATGATACCTTTCATCCCAATCCTCTGTGACTGCTGTCATCATAATGCTCCAGGACAATTTTCATCACAATGCTCCATGCCCCCTGTCATCACAGTGCCCCATAAGCATTGTAATCCCAATGCTCCATGACCCTGTCATCACAATGCTACATGACCCCTTTCATCACATTGATCCATGGCCTATGTATTCACAATGTTCCATGGACCCTGTAATCACACTGCTCCATGTTCCTTTTCAACACAATGCTCCATGACCCCTGTCATCACAATGTTCCATGAAAGTTGTCATCAAAATGCTCCATGACCCCGGTCACCACAAGGTTCCCTGCCCTTGTCATCACAATGGTACATGGCCTTGTCATCACAATGTTCCATGGCCTCTGTCATCACCATGCTCCATGGTCTTTCTCATCACAATGCTCTATGACCCCTGTCATCACAATGCTTGATGACCATTGTCATCACAATGCTCCAAGGTCCCTGTCATCACAATGCCTCATGGTCTTTGTAATCACAATGCTCAATGACCACTGTCATCACAATGCTCCATGCCGTTGTCATCACAATGCTCCATGGCCCCTGTAATCACAATGCTCCATGCGCTTGTCATCACAATGCTCCAGAACATTTGTCATCATAATGATCCATTCCCGTGTCATCACATTGCTCAATGACACTTGTCATCAAAATGTTCCTTGGTCTTTGTCATCACAATGCTCCATGATCCCTGTCATCACAATGCTCCATGATCCCTGTCATCACAATGATCCCTGCCAATATCATCACAATGCTCCATGTCTCCTGTAATCACAATGCTCCATGCCCTTGTCATCACAATGCTCCAGTTCTGTTGTCATCACCATGCTTCATGCCAGTGTCATCACAATGCTCCATGAATCTTGTCTTCACAATGCTCCATGGCCCATGTCATCACAATGCTCCATGACCCCTGTGATCACAATGCTCTATGGCCTTTGTCATCACAATGACACGTGACCCCCGTCAACACAATGCCTGATGAACCCTGACATCAAAATGCTAAATGGCACTTGTCATCACAATGCTATATGAAGCCTGTCATCACTATTCACCATGTCACTTGTTTTCACAATGCTCCATGGCCCCTGTAATCACAGTACTCCATGACCCCTTTCATCACAATGCCCAATGCCACCTCTCATCACAATTCTCCATGGCATTTGTCATCACGATGCTCCATGACACCTGTCATCACAATGCTCCATGACACTTGTCATCACAATGCTCCATGGCGCCTCTCATTACTGTGCTCCATAATAACTTGAATCACATTTCTAGATGACCAGTGCCATCACAATGCCCCATGACATTGTCATCACAATTCGCCATGACCATTTTCATCACAATGCTCCATGAACCATGTCATCACAGGGTCCCAGGACACTTGTCATCACAATGATCCATTACCACTTTCATCACAATGCTCCATGATCACTGTCATCTCAATGCCCCATGGCCTTTGTATTCACAATGCTCCATGGCCCCTGTAATCACAGTGCAACATAACACCCTTCATCATAATGCTCCATGACCACTGCCATCTCAATGCCTCATGACACCTGTCATCACAATTCTCCAAGGCCCCTCTCATCACAATGCTCCATGACACTTGTCATCACATTGCTCCATAACAACTGTCATCACAGTGTTCCCTGCCCATGTCATCACAATGCTCCATGTCCCCTATAATCACAATGCTCCAAGCCTTTTTCCTCACAATGCTCCAGAATTTTGTCATCACAATGTTCCATGACCGTGGCATCACAATGCTCCACGGCCCTTGTCATCAAAATGCTCCAGAATTCTTGTCATCACAATGTTCCATGGACGTGTCATCACAAAGCTACATGACCCTGGTCATCACAGTTCTCCATGACCTTTGTCATCACAATGCTCTATGTCACTATTCATCACAATTCTCAATGACCACTTTAACACTATGCTCGCTGACCATTTTCATCACAATTCTCTATTGTCATTACAATTCCCCATGGCCCCTTTCTTCACCATGCTCCATGATGCCTGTCATCACAATGCTCCATGGCTTTTGTTATCACAATGCGCCAGGACCAGTTTCATCACAATACTGCATCCCCCTTGTCATCACAGTGCATAATGAAAGTTTTCATTACAATGCTCCGTGACACTTGTCATCACAATGCTCCATGGCCTTTATCGTCACAATGCTCCCAGGCACTTTTCATCACGATGTTAAATGAAAATTTTCATCACATTGCTCCATGACCATTGTCATCACAATAGTCCAAAGCCTTGTCAACACAATGCTGCATAATCCCTGTCATCACAATTCTCCATGACTGCTGTCATCACAATAATCCAGGACAATTTTCATAACAATGCTTCATGCCCCCAGTCATCACAGTGCTCCATGATACCTTTCATCACAATTCCTAGATGATCAATGTCATCACAATGCCCAATGACACCTGTCATCACAATTCGCTATGACCCTTGTCATCACAATACTCGATGAACCGTGTCATCACATTGTTCCAGGACACATGTCATCACAATGATCCATTACTATTTTCATCACAATGCTCCAATACACCTGTCATCACAATGCTCCATGGCCCCTGTTATCATATTGCTCCATGATCTCTTTCATCACAATGCTCCATGACCACTGTCATCACCATACCTCAAGACGCCTGTCATCTCAATGCTCCATGGCTCTTTTCATCACAATGCCCCATGGGCCCTGTGATCACAATGCTCCATGCCCTTGTCATCAAAGTGCTCCAGAACTCTTGTCATCATAATGCTCCATGCCAATGTCATCAAAATGTCCCATGACAGTTTTCATCACAATGCTCCATGGCCTTTTTCATCACAATGTTCCATGGCCTCTGTCATCACAGTGCTCCATTATACCTTTCATCACAATTCTAGATGACCACTGTCATCACCATGCCCCATGACAGATGTCATAACAATTCGCCATGGTCCTTGTCATCACAATGCTCCATGAACCTTGTCATCACAAGGTTCCAGGACTCTTGTCATCACAATGATCCATGATCACTTTCATCACAATGCTCCATGAAACCTGTCACCTCAATGCTACATAGCCTTTGTATTCACAATGCTCCATGGCCCCTGTAATCAGAGTGCTCCATTACCCCTTTCATCACAATGATCCAAGACCGCTGTCATTACAATGCCCCATGACGCCTGCCACCACAAATCTCCAAGGCCTCTCTTACCAAAAAGCTCCATGATCCCTGTCAGTACAATGTTCGATGACACTTTTCATCACAATGCTCCATGACCCCTGTCATCACAAAGTTCTCTGCCCATATCATCACAATGATCCTTGTCACCTTTCATCACAATGCTCCATGTCCTTTCATCACAATGCTCCATAATTCTTGTCATCGCAATGTTCCTTGACCGTGTCATCACAATGCTCCATGACCCTTGTCATCACAAAGCTCCATGACCCATGTCATCACAATGATCCATGATTCCTTTCCTCACAGTGCTCCAGTACCCTTTTCATCACAATGCTCCATGCCATTGTCAGCACAATGCTCCTTGGACCCTGTCATCAAAATGCTCCATCCGCTTTGCATCACAATGCTCCAGATATCCTATCATTACAATGCTCCATGCCCGTGTCAACACAATGCTTCATGACCCCTGTCATCAAAATGCTTTATGAACATTCTTATCACAATGGTCCATGACCCCTGTCATCAAAATGATCCATGACCGTTGTCATCACAATGCTGCATGATACCTTTCATCCCAATCCTCTGTAACGGCTGTCATCATAATGCTCCAGGACAATTTTCATCACAATGCTCCAGGCCCCCTGTCATCACAGTGCCCCATAAGCCCTGTAATACCAATGCTCCATGACCCTGTCATCACAATGCTACATGACCCCTGTCATCACATTGTTCCATGGCCTATGTATTCACAATGTTCCATGGACCCTGTAATCACACTACTCCATGTTCCTTTTCAACACAATGCACCATGACCCCTGTCATCACAATGTTCCATGAAAGTTGTCATCAAAATGCTCCATGACCCTGGTCACCACAAGGTTCCCTGCCCTTGTCATCACAATGGTACATGGCCTTGTCATCACAATGTTCCATGGCCTCTGTCATCACCATGCTCCATGGTCTTTCTCATCACAATGCTCTATGAGCCCTGTCATCAAAATGCTTGATGACCATTGTCATCACAATGCTCCAAGGTCCCTGTCATCACAATGCCTCATGGTCTTTGTAATCACAAAGCTCAATGACCTCTGTCATCACAATGCTCCATGCCGTTGTCATCACAATGCTCCATGGCCCCTGTAATTACAATGCTCCATGCGCTTGTCATCACAATGCTCCAGAACATTTGTCATCATAATGCTCCATTCCCGTGTCATCAAAATGTTCCTTGGTCTTTGTCATCACAATGCTCCATGATCCCTGTCATCACAATGATCCCTGCGAATGTCATCACAATGCTCCATGTCTCCTGTAATCACAATGCTCCATGCCCTTGTCATCACAATGTTCCAGTTCTGTTGTCATCACCATGCTTCATGCCAGTGTCATCACAATGCTCCATGAATCTTGTCTTCACAATGCTCTATGGCCTTTGTCATCACAATGACACGTGACCCCCGTCAACACAATGACGAACCCTGACATCAAAATCCTAAATGGCACTTGTCATCACAATGCTATATGAAGCCTGTCATCACTATTCACCATGTCACTTGTTTTCACAATGCTCCATGCCCCCTGTAATCCCATTACTCCATGACCCCTTTCATCACAATGCCCAATGCCACCTCTCATCACAATTCTCCATGGCATTTGTCATCACGATGCTCCATGACACCTGTCATCACAATGGTCCATGACACTTGTCATCACAATGCTCCATGGCCCCTCTCATTACTGTGCTCCATAATAACTTGAATCACATTTCTAGATGACCAGTGCCATCACAATGCCCCATGACATTGTCATCACAATTCGCCATGACCATTGTCATCACAATGCTCCATGAAACATGTCATCACAGGGTCCCAGGACACTTGTCATCACAATGATACATTACCACTTTCATCACAATGCTCCATGACCACTGTCATCTCAATGTCCCATGGCCTTTGTATTCACAATGCTCCATGGCCCCTGTAATCACAGTGCTCCATAACACCTTTCATCCTAATGCTCCATGACCACTGCCATCTCAATGCCTCATGACGCCTGTCATCACAATTCTCCAAGGCCCCTCTCATCACAATGCTCCATGACACTTGTCATCACATTGCTCCATAACAACTGTCATCACAGTGTTCCCTGCCCATGTCATCACAATGCTCCATGTCCCCTATAATCACAATGCTCCAAGCCTTTTTCCTCACAATGCTCCAGAATTTTGTCATCACAATGTTCCATGACCGTGGCATCACAATGCTCCACGGCCCTTGTCATCACAATGCTCCAGAATTCTTGTCATCACAATGTTCCATGGACGTGTCATCACAAAGCTACATGACCCTGGTCATCACAGTTCTCCATGACCTTTGTCATCACAATGCTCTATGTCACTATTCATCACAATTCTCAATGACCACTTTAATCACTATGCTCGCTGACCATTTTCATCACATTTCTCTATTGTCATTACAATTCCCCATGGCCCCTTTCTTCACCATGCTCCATGATGCCTGTCATCACAATGCTCCATGGCTTTTGTTATCACAATGCGCCAGGATCAGTTTCATCACAATACTCCATCCCCCTTGTCATCACAGTGCATAATGAAAGCTTTCATTACAATGCTCCGTGACACTTGTCATCACAATGTTCCATGGCCTTTATCGTCACAATGCTCCCATGCACTTTTCATCACGATGTTCCAGGAAAACTTTCATCACATTGCTCCATGACCATTGTCATCACAATAGTCCATAGCCTTGTCAACACAATGCTGCATAATCCCTGTCATCACAATTCTCCATGACTGCTGTCATCACAATAATCCAGGACAATTTTCATAACAATGCTTCATGCCCCCAGTCATCACAGGGCTCCATGATACCTTTCATCACAATTCCTAGATGATCAATGTCATCACAATGCCCAATGACACCTGTCATCACAATTCGCTATGACACTTGTCATCACAATACTCGATGAACCGTGTCATCACAGTGTTCCAGGACACATGTCATCACAATGATCCATTACTATTTTCATCACAATGCTCCAATACACCTGTCATCACAATGCTCCATGGCCCCTGTTATCATATTGCTCCATGATCTCTTTCATCACAATGCTCCATGACCACTGTCATCACCATACCTCAAGACGCCTGTCATCTCAATGCTCCATGGCTCTTTTCATCACAATGCCCCATGGGCCCTGTGATCACAATGCTCCATGCCCTTGTCATCAAAGTGCTCCAGAACTCTTGTCGTCATAATGCTCCATGCCAATGTCATCAAAATGCCCCATGACACTTGTCATCACAATGCTCCATGACCTTTGTCATCACAATGTTCCATGTCCCCTGTCATAACAGTGCTCCATTATACCTTTCATCACAATTCTAGATGACCACTGTCATCACAATGCCCCATGACAGATGTCATAACAATTCGCCATGGTCCTTGTCATCACAATGCTCCATGAACCTTGTCATCACAAGGTTCCAGGACTCTTGTCATCACAATGATCCATGATCACTTTCATCACAATGCTCCATGAAACCTGTCACCTCAATGCTCCATAGCCTTTGTATTCACAATGCTCCATGGCCCCTGTAATCACAGTGCTCCATGACCCCTTTCATCACAATGATCCAAGACCGCTGTCATTACAAAGCCCCATGACACCTGCCACCGCAAATCTCCAAGGCCTCTCTTACCAAAAAGCTCCATGATCCCTGATAGTACAATGTTCGATGACACTTTTCATCACAATGCTCCATGACCCCTGTCATCACAAAGTTCTCTGCCCATATCATCACAATGCTCCTTGTCACCTTTCATCACAATGCTCCATGTCCTTTCATCACAATGCTCCATAATTCTTGTCATCGCAATGATCCTTGACCGTGTCATCACAATGCTCCATGACCCTTGTCATCACAAAGCTCCATGACCCCTGTCATCACAATGATCCATGATTCCTTTCCTCACAGTGCTCCAGTACCCTTTTCATCACAATGCTCCATGCCATTGTCAGCACAATGCTCCTTGGACCCTGTCATCAAAATGCTCCATCCCCTTTTCATCACAATGCTCCAGATATCCTATCATTACAATGCTCCATGCCCGTGTCAACACAATGCTTCATGACCCCTGTCATCAAAATGCTTTATGAATATTCTTATCACAATGTTCCATGACCCCTGTCATCAAAATGATCCATGACCGTTGTCATCACAATGCTGCATGATACCTTTCATCCCAATCCTCTGTGACTGCTGTCATCATAATGCTCCAGGACCATTTTCATCACAATGCTCCATGCCCCCTGTCATCACAGTGCCCCATAAGCCCTGTAATCCCAATGCTCCATGACCCTGTCATCACAATGCTACATGACCCCTGTCATCACATTGTTCCATGGCCTATGTATTCACAATGTTCCATGGACCCTGTAATCACACTGCTCCATGTTCCTTTTCAACACAATGCTCCATGACCCCTGTCATCACAATGTTCCATGAAAGTTGTCATCAAAATGCTCCATGACCCCGGTCACCACAAGGTTCCCTGCCCTTGTCATCACAATGGTACATGGCCTTGTCATCACAATGTTCCATGGCCTCTGTCATCACCATGCTCCATGGTCTTTCTCATCACAATGCTCTATGACCCCTGTCATCACAATGCTTGATGACCATTGTCATCACAATGCTCCAAGGTCCCTGTCATCACAATGCCTTATGGTCTTTGTAATCACAATGCTCAATGACCACTGTCATCACAATGCTCCATGCCGTTGTCATCACAATGCTCCATGGCCCCTGTAATCACAATGCTCCATGCGCTTGTCATCACAATGCTCCAGAACATTTGTCATCATAATGCTCCATTCCCGTGTCATCACATTGCTCAATGACACTTGTCATCAAAATGTTCCTTGGTCTTTGTCATCACAATGCTCCATGATCCCTGTCATCACAATGATCCCTGCCAATGTCATCACAATGCTCCATGTCTCCTGTAATCACAATGCTCCATGCCCTTGTCATCACAATTCTCCATTTCTGTTGTCATCACCATGCTTCATGCCAGTGTCATCACAATGCTCCATGAATCTTGTCTTCACAATGCTCCATGGCCCATGTCATCACAATGCTCCATGACCCCTGTGATCACAATGTTCTATGGCCTTTGTCATCACAATGACACGTGACCCCCGTCAACACAATGCCTGATGAACCCTGACATCAAAATGCTAAATGGCACTTGTCATCACAATGCTATATGAAGCCTGTCATCACTATTCACCATGTCACTTGTTTTCACAATGCTCCATGCCCCCTGTAATCCCAGTACTCCATGACCCCTTTCATCACAATGCCCAATGCCACCTCTCATCACAATTCTCCATGGCATTTGTCATCACGATGCTCCATGACACCTGTCATCCCATTGCTCCATGACACTTGTCATCACAATGCTCCATGGCCCCTCTCATTACTGTGCTCCATAATAACTTGAATCACATTTCTAGATGACCAGTGCGATCACAATGCCCCATGACATTGTCAACACAATTCGCCATGACCATTGTCATCACATTGCTCCATGAACCATGTCATCACAGGGTCCCAGGACACTTGTCATCACAATGATCCATTACCACTTTCATCACAATGCTCCATGACCCCTGTCATCTCAATGCCCCATGGCCTTTGTATTCACAAAGCTCCATGGCCCCTGTAATCACAGGGCTCCATAACACCTTTCATCATAATGCTCCATGACCACTGCCATTTCAATGCCTCATGACGCCTGTCATCACAATTCTCCAAGGCCCCTCTCATCACAATGTTCCATGACACTTGTCATCACATTGCTCCATAACAACTGTCATCACAGTGTTCCCTGCCCATGTCATCACAATGCTCCATGTCCCCTATAATCACAATGCTCCAAGCCTTTTTCCTCACAATGCTCCAGAATTTTGTCATCACAATGTTCCATGACCGTGGCATCACAATGCTCCACGGCCCTTGTCATCACAATGCTCCAGAATTCTTGTCATCACAATGTTCCATGGACGTGTCATCACAAAGCTACATGACCCTGGTCATCACAGTTCTCCATGACCTTTGTCATCACAATGCTCTATGTCACTATTCATCACAATTCTCAATGACCACTTTAATCACTATGCTCGCTGACCATTTTCATCACATTTCTCTATTGTCATTACAATTCCCCATGGCCCCTTTCTTCACCATGCTCCATGATGCCTGTCATCACAATGCTCCATGGCTTTTGTTATCACAATGCGCCAGGACCAATTTCATCACAACACTCCATCCCCCTTGTCATCACAGTGCATAATGAAAGCTTTCATTACAATGCTCCGTGACACTTGTCATCACAATGCTCCATGGCCTTTATCGTCACAATGCTCCCAGGCACTTTTCATCACGATGTTCCATGAAAACTTTCATCACATTGCTCCATGATCATTGTCATCACAATAGTCCATAGCCTTGTCAACACAATGCTGCATAATCCCTGTCATCACAATTCTCCATGACTGCTGTCATCACAATAATCCAGGAAAATTTTCATAACAATGCTTCATGCCCCCAGTCATCACAGTGCTCCATGATACCTTTCATCACAATTCCTAGATGACCAATGTCATCACAATGCCCAATGACACCTGTCATCACAATTCGCTATGACCCTTGTCATCACAATACTCGATGAACCGTGTCATCACAGTGTTCCAGGACACATGTCATCACAATGATCCATGACTATTTTCATCACAATGCTCCAATACACCTGTCATCACAATGCTCCATGGCCCCTGTTATCATATTGCTCCATGATCTCTTTCATCACAATGCTCCATGACCACTGTCATCACCATACCTCAAGACGCCTGTCATCTCAATGCTCCATGGCTCTTTTCATCACAATGCCCCATGGGCCCTGTGATCACAATGCTCCATGCCCTTGTCATCAAAGTGCTCCAGAACTCTTGTCATCATAATGCTCCATGCCAATGTCATCAAAATGTCCCATGACACTTGTCATCACAATGCTCCATGGCTTATGCCATCACAATTTTCCATGGCCCCTGTCATCACAATGCTCCATGCCCTATTCATCAAAATGCTCCAGAACTCTTGTCATCATAATGCTCCATGCCAATGTCATCAAAATGCCCCATGACACTTGTCATCACAATGCTCCATGGCCTTTGTCATCACAATGTTCCATGGCCCCTGTCATCACAGTGCTCCATTATACCTTTCATCACAATTCTAGATGACCACTGTCATCACCATGCCCCATGACAGATGTCATAACAATTCGCCATGGTCCTTGTCATCACAATGCTCCATGAACCTTGTCATCACAAGGTTCCAGGACTCTTGTCATCACAATGATCCATGATCACTTTCATCACAATGCTCCATGAAACCTGTCACCTCAATGCTCCATAGCCTTTGTATTCACAATGCTCCATGGCCCCTGTAATCACAGTGCTCCATGACCCCTTTCATCACAATGATCCAAGACCGCTGTCATTACAATGCCCCATGACGCCTGCCACCACAAATCTCCAAGGCCTCTCTTACCAAAAAGCTCCATGATCCCTGTCAGTACAATGTTCGATGACACTATTCATCACAATGCTCCATGACCCCTGTCATCACAAAGTTCTCTGCCCATATCATCACAATGATCCTTGTCACCTTTCATCACAATGCTCCATGTCCTTTCATCACAATGCTCCATAATTCTTGTCATCGCAATGTTCCTTGACCGTGTCATCACAATGCTCCATGACCCTTGTCATCACAAAGCTCCATGACCCCTGTCATCACAATGATCCATGATTCCTTTCCTCACAGTGCTCCAGTACCCTTTTCATCACAATGCTCCATGCCATTGTCAGCACAATGCTCCTTGGACCTTGTCATCAAAATGCTCCATCCCCTTTTCATCACAATGCTCCAGATATCCTATCATTACAATGCTCCATGCCCGTGTCAACACAATGCTTCATGACCCCTGTCATCAAAATGCTTTATGAATATTCTTATCACAATGTTCCATGACCCCTGTCATCAAAATGATCCATGACCGTTGTCATCACAATGCTGCATGATACCTTTCATCCCAATCCTCTGTGACTGCTGTCATCATAATGCTCCAGGACAATTTTCATCACAATGCTCCATGCCCCCTGTCATCACAGTGCCCCATAAGCATTGTAATCCCAATGCTCCATGACCCTGTCATCACAATGCTACATGACCCCTTTCATCACATTGATCCATGGCCTATGTATTCACAATGTTCCATGGACCCTGTAATCACACTGCTCCATGTTCCTTTTCAACACAATGCTCCATGACCCCTGTCATCACAATGTTCCATGAAAGTTGTCATCAAAATGCTCCATGACCCCGGTCACCACAAGGTTCCCTGCCCTTGTCATCACAATGGTACATGGCCTTGTCATCACAATGTTCCATGGCCTCTGTCATCACCATGCTCCATGGTCTTTCTCATCACAATGCTCTATGACCCCTGTCATCACAATGCTTGATGACCATTGTCATCACAATGCTCCAAGGTCCCTGTCATCACAATGCCTCATGGTCTTTGTAATCACAATGCTCAATGACCACTGTCATCACAATGCTCCATGCCGTTGTCATCACAATGCTCCATGGCCCCTGTAATCACAATGCTCCATGCGCTTGTCATCACAATGCTCCAGAACATTTGTCATCATAATGATCCATTCCCGTGTCATCACATTGCTCAATGACACTTGTCATCAAAATGTTCCTTGGTCTTTGTCATCACAATGCTCCATGATCCCTGTCATCACAATGCTCCATGATCCCTGTCATCACAATGATCCCTGCCAATATCATCACAATGCTCCATGTCTCCTGTAATCACAATGCTCCATGCCCTTGTCATCACAATGCTCCAGTTCTGTTGTCATCACCATGCTTCATGCCAGTGTCATCACAATGCTCCATGAATCTTGTCTTCACAATGCTCCATGGCCCCTGTAATCACAATGCTCCATGCGCTTGTCATCACAATGCTCCAGAACATTTGTCATCATAATGCTCCATTCCCGTGTCATCACATTGCTCAATGACACTTGTCATCAAAATGTTCCTTGGTCTTTGTCATCACAATGCTCCATGATCCCTGTCATCACAATGATCCCTGCCAATGTCATCACAATGCTCCATGTCTCCTGTAATCACAATGCTCCATGCCCTTGTCATCACAATTCTCCATTTCTGTTGTCATCACCATGCTTCATGCCAGTGTCATCACAATGCTCCATGAATCTTGTCTTCACAATGCTCCATGGCCCATGTCATCACAATGCTCCATGACCCCTGTGACCACAATGTTCTATGGCCTTTGTCATCACAATGACACGTGACCCCCGTCAACACAATGCCTGATGAACCCTGATATCAAAATGCTAAATGGCACTTGTCATCACAATGCTATATGAAGCCTGTCATCACTATTCACCATGTCACTTGTTTTCACAATGCTCAATGCCCCCTGTAATCCCAGTACTCCATGACCCCTTTCATCACAATGCCCAATGCCACCTCTCATCACAATTCTCCATGGCATTTGTCATCACGATGCTCCATGACACCTGTCATCCCATTGCTCCATGACACTTGTCATCACAATGCTCCATGGCCCCTCTCATTACTGTGCTCCATAATAACTTGAATCACATTTCTAGATGACCAGTGCCATCACAATGCCCCATGACATTGTCAACACAATTCGCCATGACCATTGTCATCACAATGCTCCATGAACCATGTCATCACAGGGTCCCAGGACACTTGTCATCACAATGATCCATTACCACTTTCATCACAATGCTCCATGACCACTGTCATCTCAATGTCCCATGGCCTTTGTATTCACAATGCTCCATGGCCCCTGTAATCACAGTGCTCCATAACACCTTTCATCATAATGCTCCATGACCACTGCCATCTCAATGCCTCATGACGCCTGTCATCACAATTCTCCAAGGCCCCTCTCATCACAATGCTCCATGACACTTGTCATCACATTGCTCCATAACAACTGTCATCACAGTGTTCCCTGCCCATGTCATCACAATGCTCCATGTCCTCTATAATCACAATGCTCCAAGCCTTTTTCCTCACAATGCTCCAGAATTTTGTCATCACAATGATCCATGACTGTGGCATCACAATGCTCCACGGCCCTTGTCATCACAATGCTCCAGAATTCTTGTCATCACAATGTTCCATGGACGTGTCATCACAAAGCTACATGACCCTGGTCATCACAGTTCTCCATGACCTTTGTCATCACAATGCTCTATGTCACTATTCATCACAATTCTCAATGACCACTTTAATCACTATGCTCGCTGACCATTTTCATCACATTTCTCTATTGTCATTACAATTCCCCATGGCCCCTTTCTTCACCATGCTCCATGATGCCTGTCATCACAATGCTCCATGGCTTTTGTTATCACAATGCGCCAGGACCAGTTTCATCACAATACTCCATCCCCCTTGTCATCACAGTGCATAATGAAAGCTTTCATTACAATGCTCCGTGACACTTGTCATCACAATGCTCCATGGCCTTTATCGTCACAATGCTCCCAGGCAC
Source organism: Balaenoptera physalus (assembly GCF_965194825.1). Taxonomy (NCBI): domain Eukaryota; kingdom Metazoa; phylum Chordata; class Mammalia; order Artiodactyla; family Balaenopteridae; genus Balaenoptera; species Balaenoptera physalus. The sequence goes on along the minus strand of NW_028125943.1, from coordinate 187,039 downwards.
TTTTCATCACGATGTTCCATGAAAACTTTCATCACATTGCTCCATGACCATTGTCATCACAATAGTCCATAGCCTTGTCAACACAATGCTGCATAATCCCTGTCATCAAAATTCTCCATGTCTGCTGTCATCACAATAATCCAGGACAATTTTCATAACAATGCTTCATGCCCCCAGTCATCACAGTGCTCCATGATACCTTTCATCACAATTCCTAGATGATCAATGTCATCACAATGCCCAATGACACCTGTCATCACAATTCGCTATGACCCTTGTCATCACAATACTCGATGAACCGTGTCATCACAGTGTTCCAGGACACATGTCATCACAATGATCCATTACTATTTTCATCACAATGCTCCAATACACCTGTCATCACAATGCTCCATGGCCCCTGTTATCATATTGCTCCATGATCTCTTTCATCACAATGCTCCATGACCACTGTCATCACCATACCTCAAGACGCCTGTCATCTCAATGCTCCATGGCTCTTTTCATCACAATGCCCCATGGGTCCTGTGATCACAATGCTCCATGCCCTTGTCATCAAAGTGCTCCAGAACTCTTGTCATCATAATGCTCCATGCCAATGTCATCAAAATGTCCCATGACAGTTTTCATCACAATGCTCCATGGCCTTTTTCATCACAATGTTCCATGGCCTCTGTCATCACAGTGCTCCATTATACCTTTCATCACAATTCTAGATGACCACTGTCATCACCATGCCCCATGACAGATGTCATAACAATTCGCCATGGTCCTTGTCATCACAATGCTCCATGAACCTTGTCATCACAAGGTTCCAGGACTCTTGTCATCACAATGATCCATGATCACTTTCATCACAATGCTCCATGAAACCTGTCACCTCAATGCTCCATAGCCTTTGTATTCACAATGCTCCATGGCCCCTGTAATCAGAGTGCTCCATGACCCCTTTCATCACAATGATCCAAGACCGCTGTCATTACAATGCCCCATGACGCCTGCCACCACAAATCTCCAAGGCCTCTCTTACCAAAAAGCTCCATGATCCCTGTCAGTACAATGTTCGATGACACTTTTCATCACAATGCTCCATGACCCCTGTCATCACAAAGTTCTCTGCCCATATCATCACAATGATCCTTGTCACCTTTCATCACAATGCTCCATGTCCTTTCATCACAATGCTCCATAATTCTTGTCATCGCAATGTTCCTTGACCGTGTCATCACAATGCTCCATGACCCTTGTCATCACAAAGCTCCATGACCCATGTCATCACAATGATCCATGATTCCTTTCCTCACAGTGCTCCAGTACCCTTTTCATCACAATGCTCCATGCCATTGTCAGCACAATGCTCCTTGGACCCTGTCATCAAAATGCTCCATCCGCTTTGCATCACAATGCTCCAGATATCCTATCATTACAATGCTCCATGCCCGTGTCAACACAATGCTTCATGACCAATGTCATCAAAATGCTTTATGAACATTCTTATCACAATGGTCCATGACCCCTGTCATCAAAATGATCCATGACCGTTGTCATCACAATGCTGCATGATACCTTTCATCCCAATCCTCTGTGACGGCTGTCATCATAATGCTCCAGGACAATTTTCATCACAATGCTCCAGGCCCCCTGTCATCACAGTGCCCCATAAGCCCTGTAATCCCAATGCTCCATGACCCTGTCATCACAATGCTACATGATCCCTGTCATCACATTGTTCCATGGCCTATGTATTCACAATGTTCCATGGACCCTGTAATCACACTACTCCATGTTCCTTTTCAACACAATGCACCATGACCCCTGTCATCACAATGTTCCATGAAAGTTGTCATCAAAATGCTCCATGACCCTGGTCACCACAAGGTTCCCTGCCCTTGTCATCACAATGGTACATGGCCTTGTCATCACAATGTTCCATGGCCTCTGTCATCACCATGCTCCATGGTCTTTCTCATCACAATGCTCTATGAGCCCTGTCATCAAAATGCTTGATGACCATTGTCATCACAATGCTCCAAGGTCCCTGTCATCACAATGCCTCATGGTCTTTGTAATCACAATGCTCAATGACCTCTGTCATCACAATGCTCCATGCCGTTGTCATCACAATGCTCCATGGCCCCTGTAATTACAATGCTCCATGCGCTTTTCATCACAATGCTCCAGAACATTTGTCATCATAATGCTCCATTCCCTTGTCATCACATTGCTCAATGACACTTGTCATCAAAATGTTCCTTGGTCTTTGTCATCACAATGCTCCATGATCCCTGTCATCACAATGATCCCTGCCAATGTCATCACAATGCTCCATGTCTCCTGTAATCACAATGCTCCATGCCCTTGTCATCACAATGCTCCAGTTCTGTTGTCATCACCATGCTTCATGCCAGTGTCATCACAATGCTCCATGAATCTTGTCTTCACAATGCTCCATGGCCCATGTCATCACAATGCTCCATGACCCCTGTGATCACAATGCTCTATGGCCTTTGTCATCACAATGACACGTGACCCCCGTCAACACAATGCCTGATGAACCCTGACATCACAATGCTAAATGGCACTTGTCATCACAATGCTATATGAAGCCTGTCATCACTATTCACCATGTCACTTGTTTTCACAATGCTCCATGCCCCCTGTAATCCCAGTACTCCATGACCCCTTTCATCACAATGCCCAATGCCACCTCTCATCACAATTCTCCATGGCATTTGTCATCACGATGCTCCATGACACCTGTCATCACAATGCTCCATGACACTTGTCATCACAATGCTCCATGGGCCCTCTCATTACTGTGCTCCATAATAACTTGAATCACATTTCTAGATGACCAGTGCCATCACAATGCCCCATGACATTGTCATCACAATTCGCCATAACCATTGTCATCACAATGTTCCATGAACCATGTCATCACAGGGTCCCAGGACACTTGTCATCACAATGATCCATTACCACTTTCATCACAATGCTCCATGACCACTGTCATCTCAATGCCCCATGGCCTTTGTATTCACAATGCTCCATGGCCCCTGTAATCACAGTGCTCCATAACACCTTTCATCATAATGCTCCATGACCACTGCCATCTCAATGCCTCATGACGCCTGTCATCACAATTCTCCAAGGCCCCTCTCATCACAATGCTCCATGACACTTGTCATCACATTGCTCCATAACAACTGTCATCATAGTGTTCCCTGCCCATATCATCACAATGCTCCATGTCCCCTATAATCACAATGCTCCAAGCCTTTTTCCTCACAATGCTCCAGAATTTTGTCATCACAATGTTCCATGACCGTGGCATCACAATGCTCCACGGCCCTTGTCATCACAATGCTCCAGAATTCTTGTCATCACAATGTACCATGGACGTGTCATCACAAAGCTACATTACCCTGGTCATCACTGTTCTCCATGACCTTTGTCACCACAATGCTCTATGTCACTATTCATCACAATTCTCAATGCCCACTTTAATCACTATGCTCGCTGACCATTTTCATCACATTTCTCTATTGTCATTACAATTCCCCATGGCCCCTTTCGTCACCATGCTCCATGATGCCTGTCATCACAATGCTCCATGGCTTTTGTTATCACAATGTGCCAGGACCAGTTTCATCACAATACTCCATCCCCCTTGTCATCACAGTGCATAATGAAAGCTTTCATTACAATGCTCCGTGACACTTGTCATCACAATGCTCCATGGCCTTTATCGTCACAATGCTCCCAGGCACTTTTCATCACGATGTTCCATGAAAACTTTCATCACATTGCTCCATGACCATTGTCATAACAATAGTCCATAGCCTTGTCAACACAATGCTGCATAATCCCTGTCATCACAATTCTCCATGACTGCTGTCATCACAATAATCCAGAACAATTTTCATAACAATGCTTCATGCCCCCAGTCATCACAGTGCTCCATGATACCTTTCATCACAATTCCTAGATGATCAATGTCATCACAATGCCCAATGACACCTGTCATCACAATTCGCTATGACCCTTGTCATCACAATACTCGATGAACCGTGTCATCACAGTGTTCCAGGACACATGTCATCACAATGATCCATTACTAATTTCATCACAATGATCCAATACACCTGTCTTCACAATGCTCCATGGCCCCTGTTATCATATTGCTCCATGATCTCTTTCATCACAATGCTCCATGACCACTCTCATCACCATACCTCAAGACGCCTGTCATCTCAATGCTCCATGGCTCTTTTCATCACAATGCCCCATGGGCCCTGTGATCACAATGGTCCATGCCCTTGTCATCAAAGTGCTCCAGAACTCTTGTCATCATAATGCTCCATGCCAATGTCATCAAAATGTCCCATGACACTTGTCATCACAATGCTCCATGGCCTTTGTCATCACAATGTTCCATGGCCCCTGTCATCACAGTGCTCCATTATACCTTTCATCACAATTCTAGATGACCACTGTCATCACCATGCCCCATGACAGATGTCATAACAATTCGCCATGGTCCTTGTCATCACAATGCTCCATGAACCTTATCATCACAAGGTTCCAGGACTCTTGTCATCACAATGATCCATGATCACTTTCATCACAATGCTCCATAAAACCTGTCACCTCAATGCTCCATAGCCTTTGTATTTACAATGCTCCAAGGCCCCTGTAATCACAGTGCTCCATGACCCCTTTCATCACAATGATCCAAGACCGCTGTCATTACAATGCCCCATGACGCCTGCCACCACAAATCTCCAAGGCCTCTCTTACCAAATAGCTCCATGATCCCTGTCAGTACAATGTTCGATGACATTTTTCATCACAATGCTCCATGACCCCTGTCATCACAAACTTCTCTGCCCATATCATCACAATGATCCTTGTCACCTTTCATCACAATGCTCCATGTCCTTTCATCACAATGCTCCATAATTCTTGTCATCGCAATGTTCCTTGACCGTGTCATCACAATGCTCCATGACCCTTGTCATCACAAAGCTCCATGACCCCTGTCATCACAATGATCCATGATTCCTTTCCTCACAGTGCTCCAGTACCCTTTTCATCACAATGCTCCATGCCATTGTCAGCACAATGCTCCTTGGACCCTGTCATCAAAATGCTCCATCCCCTTTTCATCACAATGCTCCAGATATCCTATCATTACAATGCTCCATGCCCGTGTCAAAACAATGCTTCATGACCCCTGTCATCAAAATGCTTTATGAACATTCTTATCACAATGGTCCATGACCCCTGTCATCAAAATAATCCATGACCGTTGTCATCACAATGCTGCATGATACCTTTCATCCCAATCCTCTGTGACTGCTGTCATCATAATGCTCCAGGACAATTTTCATCACAATGCTCCATGCCCCCTGTCATCACAGTGCCCCATAAGCCCTGTAATCCCAATGCTCCATGACCCTGTCATCACAATGCTACATGACCCCTGTCATAACACTGTTCCATGGCCTATGTATTCACAGTGTTCCATGGGCCCTGTAATCACACTGCTCCATGTTCCTTTTCAACACAATGCTCCATGACCCCTGTCATCACAATGTTCCATGAAAGTTGTCATCAAAATGCTCCATGACCCCGGTCACCACAAGGTTCCCTGCCCTTGTCATCACAATGGTACATGGCCTTGTCATCACAATGTTCCATGGCCTCTGTCATCACCATGCTCCATGGTCTTTCTCATCACAATGCTCTATGACCCCTGTCATCACAATGCTTGATGACCATTGTCATCACAATGCTCCAAGGTCCCTGTCATCACAATGCCTCATGGTTTTTGTAATCACAATGCTCAATGACCACTGTCATCACAATGCTCCATGGCCCCTGTAATCACAATGCTCCATGCTCTTGTCATCACAATGCTCCAGAACATTTGTCATCATAATGCTCCATTCCCGTGTCATCAAAATGTTCCTTGGTCTTTGTCATCACAATGCTCCATGATCCCTGTCATCACAATGCTCCATGATCCCTGTCATCACAATGATCCCTGCCAATGTCATCACAATGCTCCATGTCTCCTGTAATCACAATGCTCCATGCCCTTGTCATCACAATGCTCCAGTTCTGTTGTCATCACCATGCTTCATGCCAGTGTCATCACAATGCTCCATGAATCTTGTCTTCACAATGCTCCATGGCCCATGTCATCACAATGCTCCATGGCCCCTGTGATCACAATGCTCTATGGCCTTTGTCATCACAATGACACGTGACCCCCGTCAACACAATGCCTGATGAACCCTGACATCAAAATGCTAAATGGCACTTGTCATCACAATGCTATATGAAGCCTGTCATCACTATTCATCATGTCACTTGTTTTCACAATGCTCCATGCCCCCTGTAATCCCAGTACTCCATGACCCCTTTCATCACAATGCCCAATGCCACCTCTCATCACAATGCTCCATGACACTTGTCATCACAATGCTCCATGGCCCCTCTCATTACTGTGCTCCATAATAACTTGAATCCCATTTCTAGATGACCAGTGCCATCACAATGCCCCATGACACTGTCATCACAATTCGCCATGACCATTGTCATCACAATGCTCCATGAACCATGTCATCACAGGGTCCCAGGACACTTGTCATCACAATGATCCATTACCACTTTCATCACAATGCTCCATGACCACTGTCATCTCAATGCCCCATGGCCTTTGTATTCACAATGCTCCATGGCCCCTGTAATCACAGTGCTCCATAACACCTTTCATCATAATGCTCCATGACCACTGCCATCTCAATGCCTCATGACGCCTGTCATCACAATTCTCCAAGGCCCCTCTCATCACAATGCTCCATGACACTTGTCATCACATTGCTCCATAACAACTGTCATCACAGTGTTCCCTGCCCATGTCATCACAATGCTCCATGTCCCCTATAATCACAATGCTCCAAGCCTTTTTCCTCACAATGCTCCAGAATTTTGTCATCACAATGTTCCATGACCGTGGCATCACAATGCTCCACGGCCCTTGTCATCACAATGCTCCAGAATTCTTGTCATCACAATGTTCCATGGACGTGTCATCACAAAGCTACATGACCCTGGTCATCACAGTTCTCCATGACCTTTGTCATCACAATGCTCTATGTCACTATTCATCACAATTCTCAATGACCACTTTAATCACTATGCTCGCTGACCATTTTCATCACATTTCTCTATTGTCATTACCATTCCCCATGGCCCCTTTCTTCACCATGCTCCATGATGCCTGTCATCACAATGCTCCATGGCTTATGTTATCACAATGCGCCAGGACCAGTTTCATCACAATACTCCATCCCCCTTGTCATCAGAGTGCATAATGAAAGCTTTCATTACAATGCTCCGTGACACTTGTCATCACAATGCTCCATGGCCTTTATCGTCACAATGCTCCCAGGCACTTTTCATCACGATGTTCCATGAAAACTTTCATCACATTGCTCCATGACCATTGTCATCACAATAGTCCATAGCCTTGTCAACACAATGCTGCATAATCCCTGTCATCACAATTCTCCATGACTGCTGTCATCACAATAATCCAGGACAATTTTCATAACAATGCTTCATGCCCCCAGTCATCACAGTGCTCCATGATACCTTTCATCACAATTCCTAGATGATCAATGTCATCACAATGCCCAATGACACCTGTCATCACAATTCGCTATGACCCTTGTCATCACAATACTCGATGAACTGTGTCATCACAGTGTTCCAGGACACATGTCATCACAATGATCCATTACTATTTTCATCACAATGCTCCAATACACCTGTCATCACAATGCTCCATGGCCCCTGTTATCATATTGCTCCATGATCTCTTTCATCACAATGCTCCATGACCACTGTGATCACCATACCTCAAGATGCCTGTCATCTCAATGCTCCATGGCTCTTTTCATCACAATGCCCCATGGGCCCTGTGATCACAATGCTCCATGCCCTTGTCATCAAAGTGCTCCAGAACTTTTGTCATCATAATGCTCCATGCCAATGTCATCAAAATGTCCCATGACACTTGTCATCACAATGCTCCATGACTTATGCCATCACAATTTTCCATGGCCCCTGTCATCACAATGCTCCATGCCCTTTTCATCAAAATGGTCCAGAACTCTTGTCATCATAATGCTCCATGCCAATGTCATCAAAATGCCCCATGACACTTGTCATCACAATGCTCCATTGCCTGTGTCATCACAATGTTCCATGGCCCCTGTCATCACAGTGCTCCATTATACCTTTCATCACAATTCTAGATGACCACTGTCATCACCATGCCCCATGACAGATGTCATAACAATTCGCCATGGTCCTTGTCATCACAATGCTCCATGAACCTTGTCATCACAAGGTTCCAGGACTCTTGTCATCACAATGATCCATGATCACTTTCATCACAATGCTCCATGAAACCTGTCACCTCAATGCTCCATAGCCTTTGTATTCACAATGCTCCATGGCCCCTGTAATCACAGTGCTCCATGACCCCTTTCATCACAATGATCCAAGACCTCTGTCATTACAATGCCCCATGACGCCTGCCACCACAAATCTCCAAGGCCTCTCTTACCAAAAAGCTCCATGATCCCTGGCAGTACAATGTCTGATGACACTTTTCATCACAATGCTCCATGACCCCTGTCATCACAAAGTTCTCTGCCCATATCATCACAATGCTCCTTGTCACCTTTCATCACAATGCTCCATGTCCTTTCATCACAATGCTCCATAATTCTTGTCATCGCAATGTTCCTTGACCGTGTCATCACAATGCTCCATAACCCTTGTCATCACAAAGCTCCATGACCCCTGTCATCACAATGATCCATGATTCCTTTCCTCATAGTGCTCCAGTACCCTTTTCATCACAATGCTCCATGCCATTGTCAGCACAATACTCCTTGGACCCTGTCATCAAAATGCTCCATCCCCTTTTCATCACAATGCTCCAGATATCCTATCATTACAATGCACCATGCCCGTGTCAACACAATGCTCCATGACCCCTGTCATCAAAATGCTTTATGAACATTCTTATCACAATGTTCCATGACCCCTGTCATCAAAATGATCCATGACCGTTGTCATCTCAATGCTGCATGATACCTTTCATCCCAATCCTCTGTGACTGCTGTCATCATAATGCTCCAGGACAATTTTCATCACAATGCTCCATGCCCCCTGTCATCACAGTGCCCCATAAGCCCTGTAATCCCAATGCTCCATGACCCTGTCATCACAATGCTACATGAACCCTGTCATCACATTGTTCCATGGCCTATGTATTCACAATATTCCATGGACCCTGTAATCACACTGCTCCATGTTCCTTTTCAACACAATGCTCCATGACCCCTGTCATCACAATGTTCCATGAAAATTGTCATCAAAATGCTCCATGACCCCGGTCACCACAAGGTTCCCTGCCCTTGTCATCACAATGGTACATGGCCTTGTCATCACAATGTTCCATGGCCTCTGTCATCACCATGCTCCATGGTCTTTCTCATCACAATGCTCTATGACCCCTGTCATCACAATGCTTGATGACCATTGTCATCACAATGCTCCAAGGTCCCTGTCATCACAATGCCTTATGGTCTTTGTAATCACAATGCTCAATGACCACTGTCATCACAATGCTCCATGCCGTTGTCATCACAATGCTCCATGGCCCCTGTAATCACAATGCTCCATGCGCTTGTCATCACAATGCTCCAGAACATTTGTCATCATAATGCTCCATTCCCGTGTCATCACATTGCTCAATGACACTTGTCATCAAAATGTTCCTTGGTCTTTGTCATCACAATGCTCCATGATCCCTGTCATCACAATGATCCCTGCCAATGTCATCACAATGCTCCATGTCTCCTGTAATCACAATGCTCCATGCCCTTGTCATCACAATTCTCCATTTCTGTTGTCATCACCATGCTTCATGCCAGTGTCATCACAATGCTCCATGAATCTTGTCTTCACAATGCTCCATGGCCCATGTCATCACAATGCTCCATGACCCCTGTGATCACAATGTTCTATGGCCTTTGTCATCACAATGACACGTGACCCCCGTCAACACAATGCCTGATGAACCCTGACATCAAAATGCTAAATGGCACTTGTCATCACAATGCTATATGAAGCCTGTCATCACTATTCACCATGTCACTTGTTTTCACAATGCTCCATGCCCCCTGTAATCCCAGTACTCCATGACCCCTTTCATCACAATGCCCAATGCCACCTCTCATCACAATTCTCCATGGCATTTGTCATCACGATGCTCCATGACACCTGTCATCCCATTGCTCCATGACACTTGTCATCACAATGCTCCATGGCCCCTCTCATTACTGTGCTCCATAATAACTTGAATCACATTTCTAGATGACCAGTGCGATCACAATGCCCCATGACATTGTCAACACAATTCGCCATGACCATTGTCATCACAATGCTCCATGAACCATGTCATCACAGGGTCCCAGGACACTTGTCATCACAATGATCCATTACCACTTTCATCACAATGCTCCATGACCACTGTCATCTCAATGCCCCATGGCCTTTGTATTCACAAAGCTCCATGGCCCCTGTAATCACAGGGCTCCATAACACCTTTCATCATAATGCTCCATGACCACTGCCATCTCAATGCCTCATGACGCCTGTCATCACAATTCTCCAAGGCCCCTCTCATCACAATGTTCCATGACACTTGTCATCACATTGCTCCATAACAACTGTCATCACAGTGTTCCCTGCCCATGTCATCACAATGCTCCATGTCCCCTATAATCACAATGCTCCAAGCCTTTTTCCTCACAATGCTCCAGAATTTTGTCATCACAATGTTCCATGACCGTGGCATCACAATGCTCCACGGCCCTTGTCATCACAATGCTCCAGAATTCTTGTCATCACAATGTTCCATGGACGTGTCATCACAAAGCTACATGACCCTGGTCATCACAGTTCTCCATGACCTTTGTCATCACAATGCTCTATGTCACTATTCATCACAATTCTCAATGACCACTTTAATCACTATGCTCGCTGACCATTTTCATCACATTTCTCTATTGTCATTACAATTCCCCATGGCCCCTTTCTTCACCATGCTCCATTATGCCTGTCATCACAATGCTCCATGGCTTTTGTTATCACAATGCGCCAGGACCAATTTCATCACAACACTCCATCCCCCTTGTCATCACAGTGCATAATGAAAGCTTTCATTACAATGCTCCGTGACACTTGTCATCACAATGCTCCATGGCCTTTATCGTCACAATGCTCCCAGGCACTTTTCATCACGATGTTCCATGAAAACTTTCATCACATTGCTCCATGATCATTGTCATCACAATAGTCCATAGCCTTGTCAACACAATGCTGCATAATCCCTGTCATCACAATTCTCCATGACTGCTGTCATCACAATAATCCAGGAAATTTTCATAACAATGCTTCATGCCCCCAGTCATCACAGTGCTCCATGATACCTTTCATCACAATTCCTAGATGACCAATGTCATCACAATGCCCAATGACACCTGTCATCACAATTCGCTATGACCCTTGTCATCACAATACTCGATGAACCGTGTCATAACAGTGTTCCAGGACACATGTCATCACAATGATCCATGACTATTTTCATCACAATGCTCCAATACACCTGTCATCACAATGCTCCATGGCCCCTGTTATCATATTGCTCCATGATCTCTTTCATCACAATGCTCCATGACCACTGTCATCACCATACCTCAAGACGCCTGTCATCTCAATGCTCCATGGCTCTTTTCATCACAATGCCCCATGGGCCCTGTGATCACAATGCTCCATGCCCTTGTCATCAAAGTGCTCCAGAACTCTTGTCATCATAATGCTCCATGCCAATGTCATCAAAATGTCCCATGACACTTGTCATCACAATGCTCCATGGCTTATGCCATCACAATTTTCCATGGCCCCTGTCATCACAATGCTCCATGCCCTATTCATCAAAATGCTCCAGAACTCTTGTCATCATAATGCTCCATGCCAATGTCATCAAAATGCCCCATGACACTTGTCATCACAATGCTCCATGGCCTTTGTCATCACAATGTTCCATGGCCCCTGTCATCACAGTGCTCCATTATACCTTTCATCACAATTCTAGATGACCACTGTCATCACCATGCCCCATGACAGATGTCATAACAATTCGCCATGGTCCTTGTCATCACAATGCTCCATGAACCTTGTCATCACAAGGTTCCAGGACTCTTGTCATCACAATGATCCATGATCACTTTCATCACAATGCTCCATGAAACCTGTCACCTCAATGCTCCATAGCCTTTGTATTCACAATGCTCCATGGCCCCTGTAATCACAGTGCTCCATGACCCCTTTCATCACAATGATCCAAGACCGCTGTCATTACAATGCCCCATGACGCCTGCCACCACAAATCTCCAAGGCCTCTCTTACCAAAAAGCTCCATGATCCCTGTCAGTACAATGTTCGATGACACTATTCATCACAATGCTCCATGACCCCTGTCATCACAAAGTTCTCTGCCCATATCATCACAATGATCCTTGTCACCTTTCATCACAATGCTCCATGTCCTTTCATCACAATGCTCCATAATTCTTGTCATCGCAATGTTCCTTGACCGTGTCATCACAATGCTCCATGACCCTTGTCATCACAAAGCTCCATGACCCCTGTCATCACAATGATCCATGATTCCTTTCCTCACAGTGCTCCAGTACCCTTTTCATCACAATGCTCCATGCCATTGTCAGCACAATGCTCCTTGGACCTTGTCATCAAAATGCTCCATCCCCTTTTCATCACAATGCTCCAGATATCCTATCATTACAATGCTCCATGCCCGTGTCAACACAATGCTTCATGACCCCTGTCATCAAAATGCTTTATGAATATTCTTATCACAATGTTCCATGACCCCTGTCATCAAAATGATCCATGACCGTTGTCATCACAATGCTGCATGATACCTTTCATCCCAATCCTCTGTGACTGCTGTCATCATAATGCTCCAGGACAATTTTCATCACAATGCTCCATGCCCCCTGTCATCACAGTGCCCCATAAGCATTGTAATCCCAATGCTCCATGACCCTGTCATCACAATGCTACATGACCCCTTTCATCACATTGATCCATGGCCTATGTATTCACAATGTTCCATGGACCCTGTAATCACACTGCTCCATGTTCCTTTTCAACACAATGCTCCATGACCCCTGTCATCACAATGTTCCATGAAAGTTGTCATCAAAATGCTCCATGACCCCGGTCACCACAAGGTTCCCTGCCCTTGTCATCACAATGGTACATGGCCTTGTCATCACAATGTTCCATGGCCTCTGTCATCACCATGCTCCATGGTCTTTCTCATCACAATGCTCTATGACCCCTGTCATCACAATGCTTGATGACCATTGTCATCACAATGCTCCAAGGTCCCTGTCATCACAATGCCTCATGGTCTTTGTAATCACAATGCTCAATGACCACTGTCATCACAATGCTCCATGCCGTTGTCATCACAATGCTCCATGGCCCCTGTAATCACAATGCTCCATGCGCTTGTCATCACAATGCTCCAGAACATTTGTCATCATAATGATCCATTCCCGTGTCATCACATTGCTCAATGACACTTGTCATCAAAATGTTCCTTGGTCTTTGTCATCACAATGCTCCATGATCCCTGTCATCACAATGCTCCATGATCCCTGTCATCACAATGATCCCTGCCAATATCATCACAATGCTCCATGTCTCCTGTAATCACAATGCTCCATGCCCTTGTCATCACAATGCTCCAGTTCTGTTGTCATCACCATGCTTCATGCCAGTGTCATCACAATGCTCCATGAATCTTGTCTTCACAATGCTCCATGGCCCCTGTAATCACAATGCTCCATGCGCTTGTCATCACAATGCTCCAGAACATTTGTCATCATAAAGCTCCATTCCCGTGTCATCACATTGCTCAATGACACTTGTCATCAAAATGTTCCTTGGTCTTTGTCATCACAATGCTCCATGATCCCTGTCATCACAATGATCCCTGCCAATGTCATCACAATGCTCCATGTCTCCTGTAATCACAATGCTCCATGCCCTTGTCATCACAATTCTCCATTTCTGTTGTCATCACCATGCTTCATGCCAGTGTCATCACAATGCTCCATGAATCTTGTCTTCACAATGCTCCATGGCCCATGTCATCACAATGCTCCATGACCCCTGTGATCACAATGTTCTATGGCCTTTGTCATCACAATGACACGTGACCCCCGTCAACACAATGCCTGATGAACCCTGACATCAAAATGCTAAATGGCACTTGTCATCACAATGCTATATGAAGCCTGTCATCACTATTCACCATGTCACTTGTTTTCACAAGCTCCATGCCCCCTGTAATCCCAGTACTCCATGACCCCTTTCATCACAATGCCCAATGCCACCTCTCATCACAATTCTCCATGGCATTTGTCATCACGATGCTCCATGACACCTGTCATCCCATTGCTCCATGACACTTGTCATCACAATGCTCCATGGCCCCTCTCATTACTGTGCTCCATAATAACTTGAATCACATTTCTAGATGACCAGTGCGATCACAATGCCCCATGACATTGTCAACACAATTCGCCATGACCATTGTCATCACAATGCTCCATGAACCATGTCATCACAGGGTCCCAGGACACTTGTCATCACAATGATCCATTACCACTTTCATCACAATGCTCCATGACCACTGTCATCTCAATGCCCCATGGCCTTTGTATTCACAAAGCTCCATGGCCCCTGTAATCACAGGGCTCCATAACACCTTTCATCATAATGCTCCATGACCACTGCCATCTCAATGCCTCATGACGCCTGTCATCACAATTCTCCAAGGCCCTTCTCATCACAATGCTCCATGACACTTGTCATCACATTGCTCCATAACAACTGTCATCACAGTGTTCCCTGCCCATGTCATCACAATGCTCCATGTCCCCTATAATCACAATGCTCCAAGCCTTTTTCCTCACAATGCTCCAGAATTTTGTCATCACAATGTTCCATGACCGTGGCATCACAATGCTCCACGGCCCTTGTCATCACAATGCTCCAGAATTCTTGTCATCACAATGTTCCATGGACGTGTCATCACAAAGCTACATGACCCTGGTCATCACAGTTCTCCATGACCTTTGTCATCACAATGCTCTATGTCACTATTCATCACAATTCTCAATGACCACTTTAATCACTATGCTCGCTGACCATTTTCATCACATTTCTCTATTGTCATTACAATTCCCCATGGCCCCTTTCTTCACCATGCTCCATGATGCCTGTCATCACAATGCTCCATGGCTTTTGTTATCACAATGCGCCAGGACCAATTTCATCACAACACTCCATCCCCCTTGTCATCACAGTGCATAATGAAAGCTTTCATTACAATGCTCCGTGACACTTGTCATCACAATGCTCCATGGCCTTTATCGTCACAATGCTCCCAGGCACTTTTCATCACGATGTTCCATGAAAACTTTCATCACATTGCTCCATGATCATTGTCATCACAATAGTCCATAGCCTTGTCAACACAATGCTGCATAATCCCTGTCATCACAATTCTCCATGACTGCTGTCATCACAATAATCCAGGACAATTTTCATAACAATGCTTCATGCCCCCAGTCATCACAGTGCTCCATGATACCTTTCATCACAATTCCTAGATGATCAATGTCATCACAATGCCCAATGACACCTGTCATCACAATTCGCTATGACCCTTGTCATCACAATACTCGATGAACCGTGTCATCACAGTGTTCCAGGACACATGTCATCACAATGATCCATTACTATTTTCATCACAATGCTCCAATACACCTGTCATCACAATGCTCCATGGCCCCTGTTATCATATTGCTCCATGATCTCTTTCATCACAATGCTCCATGACCACTGTCATCACCATACCTCAAGACGCCTGTCATCTCAATGCTCCATGGCTCTTTTCATCACAATGCCCCATGGGCCCTGTGATCACAATGCTCCATGCCCTTGTCATCAAAGTGCTCCAGAACTCTTGTCATCATAATGCTCCATGCCAATGTCATCAAAATGTCCCATGACACTTGTCATCACAATGCTCCATGGCTTATACCATCACAATTTTCCATGGCCCCTGTCATCACAATGCTCCATGCCCTTTTCATCAAAATGCTCCAGAACTCTTGTCATTATAATGCTCCATGCCAATGTCATCAAAATGCCCCATGACACTTGTCATCACAATGCTCCATGGCCTTTGTCATCACAATGTTCCATGGCCCCTGTCATCACATTGCTCCATTATACCTTTCATCACAATTATAGATGACCACTGTCATCACAATGCCCCATGACAGATGTCATAACAATTCGCCATGGTCCTTGTCATCACAATGCTCCATGAACCTTGTCATCACAAGGTTCCAGGACTCTTGTCATCACAATGATCCATGATCACTTTCATCACAATGCTCCATGAAACCTGTCACCTCAATGCTCCATAGCCTTTGTATTCACAATGCTCCATGGCCCCTGTAATCACAGTGCTCCATGACCCCTTTCATCACAATGATCCAAGACCGCTCTCATTAGAATGCCCCATGACGCCTGCCACCACAAATCTCCAAGGCCTCTCTTACCAAAAAGCTCCATGATCCCTGTCAGTACAATGTTCGATGACACTTTTCATCACAATGCTCCATGACCCCTGTCATCACAAAGTTCTCTGCCCATATCATCACAATGCTCCTTGTCACCTTTCATCACAATGCTCCATGTCCTTTCATCACAATGCTCCATAATTCTTGTCATCGCAATGTTCCTTGACCGTGTCATCACAATGCTCCATGACCCTTGTCATCACAAAGCTCCATGACCCCTGTCATCACAATGATCCATGATTCCTTTCCTCACAGTGCTCCAGTACCCTTTTCATCACAATGCTCCATGCCATTGTCAGCACAATGCTCCTTGGACCCTGTCATCAAAATGCTCCATCCCCTTTTCATCACAATGCTCCAGATATCCTATCATTACAATGCTCCATGCCCGTGTCAACACAATGCTTCATGACCCCTGTCATCAAAATGCTTTATGAATATTCTTATCACAATGTTCCATGACCCCTGTCATCAAAATGATCCATGACCGTTGTCATCACAATGCTGCATGATACCTTTCATCCCAATCCTCTGTGACTGCTGTCATCATAATGCTCCAGGACCATTTTCATCACAATGCTCCATGCCCCCTGTCATCACAGTGCCCCATAAGCCCTGTAATCCCAATGCTCCATGACCCTGTCATCACAATGCTACATGACCCCTGTCATCACATTGTTCCATGGCCTATGTATTCACAATGTTCCATGGACCCTGTAATCACACTGCTCCATGTTCCTTTTCAACACAATGCTCCATGACCCCTGTCATCACAATGTTCCATGAAAGTTGTCATCAAAATGCTCCATGACCCCGGTCACCACAAGGTTCCCTGCCCTTGTCATCACAATGGTACATGGCCTTGTCATCACAATGTTCCATGGCCTCTGTCATCACCATGCTCCATGGTCTTTCTCATCACAATGCTCTATGACCCCTGTCATCACAATGCTTGATGACCATTGTCATCACAATGCTCCAAGGTCCCTGTCATCACAATGCCTTATGGTCTTTGTAATCACAATGCTCAATGACCACTGTCATCACAATGCTCCATGCCGTTGTCATCACAATGCTCCATGGCCCCTGTAATCACAATGCTCCATGCGCTTGTCATCACAATGCTCCAGAACATTTGTCATCATAATGCTCCATTCCCGTGTCATCACATTGCTCAATGACACTTGTCATCAAAATGTTCCTTGGTCTTTGTCATCACAATGCTCCATGATCCCTGTCATCACAATGATCCCTGCCAATGTCATCACAATGCTCCATGTCTCCTGTAATCACAATGCTCCATGCCCTTGTCATCACAATTCTCCATTTCTGTTGTCATCACCATGCTTCATGCCAGTGTCATCACAATGCTCCATGAATCTTGTCTTCACAATGCTCCATGGCCCATGTCATCACAATGCTCCATGACCCCTGTGATCACAATGTTCTATGGCCTTTGTCATCACAATGACACGTGACCCCCGTCAACACAATGCCTGATGAACCCTGACATCAAAATGCTAAATGGCACTTGTCATCACAATGCTATATGAAGCCTGTCATCACTATTCACCATGTCACTTGTTTTCACAATGCTCCATGCCCCCTGTAATCCCAGTACTCCATGACCCCTTTCATCACAATGCCCAATGCCACCTCTCATCACAATTCTCCATGGCATTTGTCATCACGATGCTCCATGACACCTGTCATCACAATGGTCCATGACACTTGTCATCACAATGCTCCATGGCCCCTCTCATTACTGTGCTCCATAATAACTTGAATCACATTTCTAGATGACCAGTGCGATCACAATGCCCCATGACATTGTCAACACAATTCGCCATGACCATTGTCATCACAATGCTCCATGAACCATGTCATCACAGGGTCCCAGGACACTTGTCATCACAATGATCCATTACCACTTTCATCACAATGCTCCATGACCACTGTCATCTCAATGCCCCATGGCCTTTGTATTCACAAAGCTCCATGGCCCCTGTAATCACAGGGCTCCATAACACCTTTCATCATAATGCTCCATGACCACTGCCATCTCAATGCCTCATGACGCCTGTCATCACAATTCTCCAAGGCCCCTCTCATCACAATGTTCCATGACACTTGTCATCACATTGCTCCATAACAACTGTCATCACAGTGTTCCCTGCCCATGTCATCACAATGCTCCATGTCCCCTATAATCACAATGCTCCAAGCCTTTTTCCTCACAATGCTCCAGAATTTTGTCATCACAATGTTCCATGACCGTGGCATCACAATGCTCCACGGCCCTTGTCATCACAATGCTCCAGAATTCTTGTCATCACAATGTTCCATGGACGTGTCATCACAAAGCTACATGACCCTGGTCATCACAGTTCTCCATGACCTTTGTCATCACAATGCTCTATGTCACTATTCATCACAATTCTCAATGACCACTTTAATCACTATGCTCGCTGACCATTTTCATCACATTTCTCTATTGTCATTACAATTCCCCATGGCCCCTTTCTTCACCATGCTCCATGATGCCTGTCATCACAATGCTCCATGGCTTTTGTTATCACAATGCGCCAGGACCAATTTCATCACAACACTCCATCCCCCTTGTCATCACAGTGCATAATGAAAGCTTTCATTACAATGCTCCGTGACACTTGTCATCACAATGCTCCATGGCCTTTATCGTCACAATGCTCCCAGGCACTTTTCATCACGATGTTCCATGAAAACTTTCATCACATTGCTCCATGATCATTGTCATCACAATAGTCCATAGCCTTGTCAACACAATGCTGCATAATCCCTGTCATCACAATTCTCCATGACTGCTGTCATCACAATAATCCAGGAAAATTTTCATAACAATGCTTCATGCCCCCAGTCATCACAGTGCTCCATGATACCTTTCATCACAATTCCTAGATGACCAATGTCATCACAATGCCCAATGACACCTGTCATCACAATTCGCTATGACCCTTGTCATCACAATACTCGATGAACCGTGTCATCACAGTGTTCCAGGACACATGTCATCACAATGATCCATGACTATTTTCATCACAATGCTCCAATACACCTGTCATCACAATGCTCCATGGCCCCTGTTATCATATTGCTCCATGATCTCTTTCATCACAATGCTCCATGACCACTGTCATCACCATACCTCAAGACGCCTGTCATCTCAATGCTCCATGGCTCTTTTCATCACAATGCCCCATGGGCCCTGTGATCACAATGCTCCATGCCCTTTTCATCAAAGTGCTCCAGAACTCTTGTCATCATAATGCTCCATGCCAATGTCATCAAAATGTCCCATGACACTTGTCATCACAATGCTCCATGGCTTATGCCATCACAATTTTCCATGGCCCCTGTCATCACAATGCTCCATGCCCTATTCATCAAAATGCTCCAGAACTCTTGTCATCATAATGCTCCATGCCAATGTCATCAAAATGCCCCATGACACTTGTCATCACAATGCTCCATGGCCTTTGTCATCACAATGTTCCATGGCCCCTGTCATCACAGTGCTCCATTATACCTTTCATCACAATTCTAGATGACCACTGTCATCACCATGCCCCATGACAGATGTCATAACAATTCGCCATGGTCCTTGTCATCACAATGCTCCATGAACCTTGTCATCACAAGGTTCCAGGACTCTTGTCATCACAATGATCCATGATCACTTTCATCACAATGCTCCATGAAACCTGTCACCTCAATGCTCCATAGCCTTTGTATTCACAATGCTCCATGGCCCCTGTAATCACAGTGCTCCATGACCCCTTTCATCACAATGATCCAAGACCGCTCTCATTACAATGCCCCATGACGCCTGCCACCACAAATCTCCAAGGCCTCTCTTACCAAAAAGCTCCATGATCCCTGTCAGTACAATGTTCGATGACACTATTCATCACAATGCTCCATGACCCCTGTCATCACAAAGTTCTCTGCCCATATCATCACAATGATCCTTGTCACCTTTCATCACAATGCTCCATGTCCTTTCATCACAATGCTCCATAATTCTTGTCATCGCAATGTTCCTTGACCGTGTCATCACAATGCTCCATGACCCTTGTCATCACAAAGCTCCATGACCCCTGTCATCACAATGATCCATGATTCCTTTCCTCACAGTGCTCCAGTACCCTTTTCATCACAATGCTCCATGCCATTGTCAGCACAATGCTCCTTGGACCTTGTCATCAAAATGCTCCATCCCCTTTTCATCACAATGCTCCAGATATCCTATCATTACAATGCTCCATGCCCGTGTCAACACAATGCTTCATGACCCCTGTCATCAAAATGCTTTATGAATATTCTTATCACAATGTTCCATGACCCCTGTCATCAAAATGATCCATGACCGTTGTCATCACAATGCTGCATGATACCTTTCATCCCAATCCTCTGTGACTGCTGTCATCATAATGCTCCAGGACAATTTTCATCACAATGCTCCATGCCCCCTGTCATCACAGTGCCCCATAAGCATTGTAATCCCAATGCTCCATGACCCTGTCATCACAATGCTACATGACCCCTTTCATCACATTGATCCATGGCCTATGTATTCACAATGTTCCATGGACCCTGTAATCACACTGCTCCATGTTCCTTTTCAACACAATGCTCCATGACCCCTGTCATCACAATGTTCCATGAAAGTTGTCATCAAAATGCTCCATGACCCCGGTCACCACAAGGTTCCCTGCCCTTGTCATCACAATGGTACATGGCCTTGTCATCACAATGTTCCATGGCCTCTGTCATCACCATGCTCCATGGTCTTTCTCATCACAATGCTCTATGACCCCTGTCATCACAATGCTTGATGACCATTGTCATCACAATGCTCCAAGGTCCCTGTCATCACAATGCCTCATGGTCTTTGTAATCACAATGCTCAATGACCACTGTCATCACAATGCTCCATGCCGTTGTCATCACAATGCTCCATGGCCCCTGTAATCACAATGCTCCATGCGCATGTCATCACAATGCTCCAGAACATTTGTCATCATAATGATCCATTCCCGTGTCATCACATTGCTCAATGACACTTGTCATCAAAATGTTCCTTGGTCTTTGTCATCACAATGCTCCATGATCCCTGTCATCACAATGCTCCATGATCCCTGTCATCACAATGATCCCTGCCAATATCATCACAATGCTCCATGTCTCCTGTAATCACAATGCTCCATGCCCTTGTCATCACAATGCTCCAGTTCTGTTGTCATCACCATGCTTCATGCCAGTGTCATCACAATGCTCCATGAATCTTGTCTTCACAATGCTCCATGGCCCCTGTAATCACAATGCTCCATGCGCTTGTCATCACAATGCTCCAGAACATTTGTCATCATAATGCTCCATTCCCGTGTCATCACATTGCTCAATGACACTTGTCATCAAAATGTTCCTTGGTCTTTGTCATCACAATGCTCCATGATCCCTGTCATCACAATGATCCCTGCCAATGTCATCACAATGCTCCATGTCTCCTGTAATCACAATGCTCCATGCCCTTGTCATCACAATTCTCCATTTCTGTTGTCATCACCATGCTTCATGCCAGTGTCATCACAATGCTCCATGAATCTTGTCTTCACAATGCTCCATGGCCCATGTCATCACAATGCTCCATGACCCCTGTGATCACAATGTTCTATGGCCTTTGTCATCACAATGACACGTGACCCCCGTCAACACAATGCCTGATGAACCCTGATATCAAAATGCTAAATGGCACTTGTCATCACAATGCTATATGAAGCCTGTCATCACTATTCACCATGTCACTTGTTTTCACAATGCTCCATGCCCCCTGTAATCCCAGTACTCCATGACCCCTTTCATCACAATGCCCAATGCCACTTCTCATCACAATTCTCCATGGCATTTGTCATCACGATGCTCCATGACACCTCTCATCCCATTGCTCCATGACACTTGTCATCACAATGCTCCATGGCCCCTCTCATTACTGTGCTCCATAATAACTTGAATCACATTTCTAGATGACCAGTGCGATCACAATGCCCCATGACATTCTCAACACAATTCGCCATGACCATTGTCATCACAATGCTCCATGAACCATGTCATCACAGGGTCCCAGGACACTTGTCATCACAATGATCCATTACCACTTTCATCACAATGCTCCATGACCACTGTCATCTCAATGCCCCATGGCCTTTGTATTCACAAAGCTCCATGGCCCCTGTAATCACAGGGCTCCATAACACCTTTCATCATAATGCTCCATGACCACTGCCATCTCAATGCCTCATGACGCCTGTCATCACAATTCTCCAAGGCCCCTCTCATCACAATGTTCCATGACACTTTCATCACATTGCTCCATAACAACTGTCATCACAGTGTTCCCTGCCCATGTCATCACAATGCTCCATGTCCCCTATAATCACAATGCTCCAAGCCTTTTTCCTCACAATGCTCCAGAATTTTGTCATCACAATGTTCCATGACCGTGGCATCACAATGCTCCACGGCCCTTGTCATCACAATGCTCCAGAATTCTTGTCATCACAATGTTCCATGGACGTGTCATCACAAAGCTACATGACCCTGGTCATCACAGTTCTCCATGACCTTTGTCATCACAATGCTCTATGTCACTATTCATCACAATTCTCAATGACCACTTTAATCACTATGCTCGCTGACCATTTTCATCACATTTCTCTATTGTCATTACAATTCCCCATGGCCCCTTTCTTCACCATGCTCCATGATGCCTGTCATCACAATGCTCCATGGCTTTTGTTATCACAATGCGCCAGGACCAATTTCATCACAACACTCCATCCCCCTTGTCATCACAGTGCATAATGAAAGCTTTCATTACAATGCTCCGTGACACTTGTCATCACAATGCTCCATGGCCTTTATCGTCACAATGCTCCCAGGCACTTTTCATCACGATGTTCCATGAAAACTTTCATCACATTGCTCCATGACCATTGTCATCACAATAGTCCATAGCCTTGTCAACACAATGCTGCATAATCCCTGTCATCACAATTCTCCATGACTGCTGTCATCACAATAATCCAGGACAATTTTCATAACAATGCTTCATGCCCCCAGTCATCACAGTGCTCCATGATACCTTTCATCACAATTCCTAGATGACCAATGTCATCACAATGCCCAATGACACCTGTCATCACAATTCGCTATGACCCTTGTCATCACAATACTCGATGAACCGTGTCATCACAGTGTTCCAGGACACATGTCATCACAATGATCCATGACTATTTTCATCACAATGCTCCATACACCTGTCATCACAATGCTCCATGGCCCCTGTTATCATATTGCTCCATGATCTCTTTCATCACAATGCTCCATGACCACTGTCATCACCATACCTCAAGACGCCTGTCATCTCAATGCTCCATGGCTCTTTTCATCACAATGCCCCATGGGCCCTGTGATCACAATGCTCCATGCCCTTGTCATCAAAGTGCTCCAGAACTCTTGTCATCATAATGCTCCATGCCAATGTCATCAAAATGTCCCATGACACTTGTCATCACAATGCTCCATGGCTTATGCCATCACAATTTTCCATGGCCCCTGTCATCACAATGCTCCATGCCCTATTCATCAAAATGCTCCAGAACTCTTGTCATCATAATGCTCCATGCCAATGTCATCAAAATGCCCCATGACACTTGTCATCACAATGCTCCATGGCCTTTGTCATCACAATGTTCCATGGCCCCTGTCATCACAGTGCTCCATTATACCTTTCATCACAATTCTAGATGACCACTGTCATCACCATGCCCCATGACAGATGTCATAACAATTCGCCATGGTCCTTGTCATCACAATGCTCCATGAACCTTGTCATCACAAGGTTCCAGGACTCTTGTCATCACAATGATCCATGATCACTTTCATCACAATGCTCCATGAAACCTGTCACCTCAATGCTCCATAGCCTTTGTATTCACAATGCTCCATGGCCCCTGTAATCACAGTGCTCCATGACCCCTTTCATCACAATGATCCAAGACCGCTGTCATTACAATGCCCCATGACGCCTGCCACCACAAATCTCCAAGGCCTCTCTTACCAAAAAGCTCCATGATCCCTGTCAGTACAATGTTCGATGACACTATTCATCACAATGCTCCATGACCCCTGTCATCACAAAGTTCTCTGCCCATATCATCACAATGATCCTTGTCACCTTTCATCACAATGCTCCATGTCCTTTCATCACAATGCTCCATAATTCTTGTCATCGCAATGTTCCTTGACCGTGTCATCACAATGCTCCATGACCCTTGTCATCACAAAGCTCCATGACCCCTGTCATCACAATGATCCATGATTCCTTTCCTCACAGTGCTCCAGTACCCTTTTCATCACAATGCTCCATGCCATTGTCAGCACAATGCTCCTTGGACCTTGTCATCAAAATGCTCCATCCCCTTTTCATCACAATGCTCCAGATATCCTATCATTACAATGCTCCATGCCCGTGTCAACACAATGCTTCATGACCCCTGTCATCAAAATGCTTTATGAATATTCTTATCACAATGTTCCATGACCCCTGTCATCAAAATGATCCATGACCGTTGTCATCACAATGCTGCATGATACCTTTCATCCCAATCCTCTGTGACTGCTGTCATCATAATGCTCCAGGACAATTTTCATCACAATGCTCCATGCCCCCTGTCATCACAGTGCCCCATAAGCATTGTAATCCCAATGCTCCATGATCCTGTCATCACAATGCTACATGACCCCTTTCATCACATTGATCCATGGCCTATGTATTCACAATGTTCCATGGACCCTGTAATCACACTGCTCCATGTTCCTTTTCAACACAATGCTCCATGACCCCTGTCATCACAATGTTCCATGAAAGTTGTCATCAAAATGCTCCATGACCCCGGTCACCACAAGGTTCCCTGCCCTTGTCATCACAATGGTACATGGCCTTGTCATCACAATGTTCCATGGCCTCTGTCATCACCATGCTCCATGGTCTTTCTCATCACAATGCTCTATGACCCCTGTCATCACAATGCTTGATGACCATTGTCATCACAATGCTCCAAGGTCCCTGTCATCACAATGCCTCATGGTCTTTGTAATCACAATGCTCAATGACCACTGTCATCACAATGCTCCA
Source organism: Balaenoptera physalus (assembly GCF_965194825.1). Lineage (NCBI taxonomy): Eukaryota > Metazoa > Chordata > Mammalia > Artiodactyla > Balaenopteridae > Balaenoptera > Balaenoptera physalus. The sequence continues at coordinate 160,960 of NW_028125943.1, read as the reverse complement.
TGCCGTTGTCATCACAATGCTCCATGGCCCCTGTAATCACAATGCTCCATGCGCTTGTCATCACAATGCTCCAGAACATTTGTCATCATAATGATCCATTCCCGTGTCATCACATTGCTCAATGACACTTGTCATCAAAATGTTCCTTGGTCTTTGTCATCACAATGCTCCATGATCCCTGTCATCACAATGCTCCATGATCCCTGTCATCACAATGATCCCTGCCAATATCATCACAATGCTCCATGTCTCCTGTAATCACAATGCTCCATGCCCTTGTCATCACAATGCTCCAGTTCTGTTGTCATCACCATGCTTCATGCCAGTGTCATCACAATGCTCCATGAATCTTGTCTTCACAATGCTCCATGGCCCATGTCATCACAATGCTCCATGACCCCTGTGATCACAATGCTCTATGGCCTTTGTCATCACAATGACACGTGACCCCCGTCAACACAATGCCTGATGAACCCTGACATCAAAATGCTAAATGGCACTTGTCATCACAATGCTATATGAAGCCTGTCATCACTATTCACCATGTCACTTGTTTTCACAATGCTCCATGGCCCCTGTTATCACAGTACTCCATGACCCCTTTCATCACAATGCCCAATGCCACCTCTCATCACAATTCTCCATGGCATTTGTCATCACGATGCTCCATGACACCTGTCATCACAATGCTCCATGACACTTGTCATCACAATGCTCCATGGCGCCTCTCATTACTGTGCTCCATAATAACTTGAATCACATTTCTAGATGACCAGTGCCATCACAATGCCCCATGACATTGTCATCACAATTCGCCATGACCATTTTCATCACAATGCTCCATGAACCATGTCATCACAGGGTCCCAGGACACTTGTCATCACAATGATCCATTACCACTTTCATCACAATGCTCCATGATCACTGTCATCTCAATGCCCCATGGCCTTTGTATTCACAATGCTCCATGGCCCCTGTAATCACAGTGCTCCATAACACCCTTCATCATAATGCTCCATGACCACTGCCATCTCAATGCCTCATGACACCTGTCATCACAATTCTCCAAGGCCCCTCTCATCACAATGCTCCATGACACTTGTCATCACATTGCTCCATAACAACTGTCATCACAGTGTTCCCTGCCCATGTCATCACAATGCTCCATGTCCCCTATAATCACAATGCTCCAAGCCTTTTTCCTCACAATGCTCCAGAATTTTGTCATCACAATGTTCCATGACCGTGGCATCACAATGCTCCACGGCCCTTGTCATCAAAATGCTCCAGAATTCTTGTCATCACAATGTTCCATGGACGTGTCATCACAAAGCTACATGACCCTGGTCATCACAGTTCTCCATGACCTTTGTCATCACAATGCTCTATGTCACTATTCATCACAATTCTCAATGACCACTTTAACACTATGCTCGCTGACCATTTTCATCACAATTCTCTATTGTCATTACAATTCCCCATGGCCCCTTTCTTCACCATGCTCCATGATGCCTGTCATCACAATGCTCCATGGCTTTTGTTATCACAATGCGCCAGGACCAGTTTCATCACAATACTGCATCCCCCTTGTCATCACAGTGCATAATGAAAGTTTTCATTACAATGCTCCGTGACACTTGTCATCACAATGCTCCATGGCCTTTATCGTCACAATGCTCCCAGGCACTTTTCATCACGATGTTAAATGAAAATTTTCATCACATTGCTCCATGACCATTGTCATCACAATAGTCCATAGCCTTGTCAACACAATGCTGCATAATCCCTGTCATCACAATTCTCCATGACTGCTGTCATCACAATAATCCAGGACAATTTTCATAACAATGCTTCATGCCCCCAGTCATCACAGTGCTCCATGATACCTTTCATCACAATTCCTAGATGATCAATGTCATCACAATGCCCAATGACACCTGTCATCACAATTCGCTATGACCCTTGTCATCACAATACTCGATGAACCGTGTCATCACAGTGTTCCAGGACACATGTCATCACAATGATCCATTACTATTTTCATCACAATGCTCCAATACACCTGTCATCACAATGCTCCATGGCCCCTGTTATCATATTGCTCCATGATCTCTTTCATCACAATGCTCCATGACCACTGTCATCACCATACCTCAAGACGCCTGTCATCTCAATGCTCCATGGCTCTTTTCATCACAATGCCCCATGGGCCCTGTGATCACAATGCTCCATGCCCTTGTCATCAAAGTGCTCCAGAACTCTTGTCATCATAATGCTCCATGCCAATGTCATCAAAATGTCCCATGACAGTTTTCATCACAATGCTCCATGGCCTTTTTCATCACAATGTTCCATGGCCTCTGTCATCACAGTGCTCCATTATACCTTTCATCACAATTCTAGATGACCACTGTCATCACCATGCCCCATGACAGATGTCATAACAATTCGCCATGGTCCTTGTCATCACAATGCTCCATGAACCTTGTCATCACAAGGTTCCAGGACTCTTGTCATCACAATGATCCATGATCACTTTCATCACAATGCTCCATGAAACCTGTCACCTCAATGCTACATAGCCTTTGTATTCACAATGCTCCATGGCCCCTGTAATCAGAGTGCTCCATGACCCCTTTCATCACAATGATCCAAGACCGCTGTCATTACAATGCCCCATGACACCTGCCACCGCAAATCTCCAAGGCCTCTCTTACCAAAAAGCTCCATGATCCCTGCCAGTACAATGTTCGATGACACTTTTCATCACAATGCTCCATGACCCCTGTCATCACAAAGTTCTCTGCCTATATCATCACAATGCTCCTTGTCACCTTTCATCACAATGCTCCATGTCCTTTCATCACAATGCTCCATAATTCTTGTCATCGCAATGATCCTTGACCGTGTCATCACAATGCTCCATGACCCTTGTCATCACAAAGCTCCATGACCCCTGTCATCACAATGATCCATGATTCCTTTCCTCACAGTGCTCCAGTACCCTTTTCATCACAATGCTCCATGCCATTTTCAGCACAATGCTCCTTGGACCCTGTCATCAAAATGCTCCATCCCCTTTTCATCACAATGCTCCAGATATCCTATCATTACAATGCTCCATGCCCGTGTCAACACAATGCTTCATGACCCCTGTCATCAAAATGCTTTATGAACATTCTTATCACAATGTTCCATGACCCCTGTCATCAAAATGATCCATGACCGTTGTCATCACAATGCTGCATGATACCTTTCATCCCAGTCCTCTGTGACGGCTGTCATCATAATGCTCCAGGACAATTTTCATCACACTGCTCCATGCCCCCTGTCATCACAGTCCCCATAAGCCCTGTAATCCCAATGCTCCATGACACTGTCATCACAATGCTACATGACCCCTGTCATCACATTGTTCCATGGCCTATGTATTCACAATGTTCCATGGACCCTGTAATCACACAGCTCCATGTTCCTTTTCAACACAATGCTCCATGACCCCTGTCATCACAATGTTCCATGAAAGTTGTCATCAAAATGCTCCATGACCCCTGTCACCACAAGGTTCCCTGCCCTTGTCATCACAATGGTACATGGCCTTGTCATCACAATATTCCATGGCCTCTGTCATCACCATGCTCCATGGTCTTTCTCATCACAATGCTCTATGACCCCTGTCATCACAATGCTTGATGACCATTGTCATCACAATGCTCCAAGGTCCCTGTCATCACAATGCCTCATGGTCTTTTTAATCACAATGCTCAATGACCTCTGTCATCACAATGCTCCATGCCATTGTCATCACAATGCTCCATGGCCCCTGTAATCACAATGCTCCATGCGCTTGTCATCACAATGCTCCAGAACATTTGTCATCATAATGCTCCATTCCCGTGTCATCACATTGCTCAATGACACTTGTCATCAAAATGTTCCTTGGTCTTTGTCATCACAATGCTCCATGATCCCTGTCATCACAATGATCCCTGCCAATGTCATCACAATGCTCCATGTCTCCTGTAATCACAATGCTCCATGCCCTTGTCATCACAATGCTCCAGTTCTGTTGTCATCACCATGCTTCATGCCAGTGTCATCACAATGCTCCATGAATCTTGTCTTCACAATGCTCCATGGCCCATGTCATCACAATGCTCCATGACCCCTGTGATCACAATGCTCTATGGCCTTTGTCATCACAATGACACGTGACCCCCGTCAACACAATGCCTGATGAACCCTGACATCACAATGCTAAATGGCACTTGTCATCACAATGCTATATGAAGCCTGTCATCACTATTCACCATGTCACTTGTTTTCACAATGCTCCATGCCCCCTGTAATCCCAGTACTCCATGACCCCTTTCATCACAATGCCCAATGCCACCTCTCATCACAATTCTCCATGGCATTTGTCATCACGATGCTCCATGACACCTGTCATCACAATGCTCCATGACACTTGTCATCACAATGCTCCATGGGCCCTCTCATTACTGTGCTCCATAATAACTTGAATCACATTTCTAGATGACCAGTGCCATCACAATGCCCCATGACATTGTCATCACAATTCGCCATAACCATTGTCATCACAATGTTCCATGAACCATGTCATCACAGGGTCCCAGGACACTTGTCATCACAATGATCCATTACCACTTTCATCACAATGCTCCATGACCACTGTCATCTCAATGCCCCATGGCCTTTGTATTCACAATGCTCCATGGCCCCTGTAATCACAGTGCTCCATAACACCTTTCATCATAATGCTCCATGACCACTGCCATCTCAATGCCTCATGACGCCTGTCATCACAATTCTCCAAGGCCCCTCTCATCACAATGCTCCATGACACTTGTCATCACATTGCTCCATAACAACTGTCATCACAGTGTTCCCTGCCCATGTCATCACAATGCTCCATGTCCCCTATAATCACAATGCTCCAAGCCTTTTTCCTCACAATGCTCCAGAATTTTGTCATCACAATGTTCCATTACCGTGGCATAACAATGCTCCACGGCCCTTGTCATCACAATGCTCCAGAATTCTTGTCATCATAATGTACCATGGACGTGTCATCACAAAGCTACATGACCCTGGTCATCACAGTTCTCCATGACCTTTGTCACCACAATGCTCTATGTCACTATTCATCACAATTCTCAATGCCCACTTTAATCACTATGCTCGCTGACCATTTTCATCACATTTCTCTATTGTCATTACAATTCCCCATGGCCCCTTTCGTCACCATGCTCCATGATGCCTGTCATCACAATGCTCCATGGCTTTTGTTATCACAATGTGCCAGGACCAGTTTCATCACAATACTCCATCCCCCTTGTCATCACAGTGCATAATGAAAGCTTTCATTACAATGCTCCGTGACACTTGTCATCACAATGCTCCATGGCCTTTATCGTCACAATGCTCCCAGGCACTTTTCATCACGATGTTCCATGAAAACTTTCATCACATTGCTCCATGACCATTGTCATAACAATAGTCCATAGCCTTGTCAACACAATGCTGCATAATCCCTGTCATCACAATTCTCCATGACTGCTGTCATCACAATAATCCAGAACAATTTTCATAACAATGCTACATGCCCCCAGTCATCACAGTGCTCCATGATACCTTTCATCACAATTCCTAGATGATCAATGTCATCACAATGCCCAATGACACCTGTCATCACAATTCGCTATGACCCTTGTCATCACAATACTCGATGAACCATGTCATCACAGTGTTCCAGGACACATGTCATCACAATGATCCATTACTAATTTCATCACAATGATCCAATACACCTGTCATCACAATGCTCCATGGCCCCTGTTATCATATTGCTCCATGATCTCTTTCATCACAATGCTCCATGACCACTGTCATCACCATACCTCAAGACGCCTGTCATCTCAATGCTCCATGGCTCTTTTCATCACAATGCCCCATGGGCCCTGTGATCACAATGGTCCATGCCCTTGTCATCAAAGTACTCCAGAACTCTTGTCATCATAATGCTCCATGCCAATGTCATCAAAATGTCCCATGACACTTGTCATCACAATGCTCCATGGCCTTTGTCATCACAATGTTCCATGGCCCCTGTCATCACAGTGCTCCATTATACCTTTCATCACAATTCTAGATGACCACTGTCATCACCATGCCCCATGACAGATGTCATAACAATTCGCCATGGTCCTTGTCATCACAATGCTCCATGAACCTTGTCATCACAAGGTTCCAGGACTCTTGTCATCACAATGATCCATGATCACTTTCATCACAATGCTCCATAAAACCTGTCACCTCAATGCTCCATAGCCTTTGTATTTACAATGCTCCAAGGCCCCTGTAATCACAGTGCTCCATGACCCCTTTCATCACAATGATCCAAGACCGCTGTCATTACAATGCCCCATGACGCCTGCCACCACAAATCTCCAAGGCCTCTCTTACCAAATAGCTCCATGATCCCTGTCAGTACAATGTTCGATGACATTTTTCATCACAATGCTCCATGACCCCTGTCATCACAAACTTCTCTGCCCATATCATCACAATGATCCTTGTCACCTTTCATCACAATGCTCCATGTTCTTTCATCACAATGCTCCATAATTCTTGTCATCGCAATGTTCCTTGACCGTGTCATCACAATGCTCCATGACCCTTGTCATCACAAAGCTCCATGACCCCTGTCATCACAATGATCCATGATTCCTTTCCTCACAGTGCTCCAGTACCCTTTTCATCACAATGCTCCAGGCCATTGTCAGCACAATGCTCCTTGGACCCTGTCATCAAAATGCTCCATCCCCTTTTCATCACAATGCTCCAGATATCCTATCATTACAATGCTCCATGCCCGTGTCAACACAATGCTTCATGACCCCTGTCATCAAAATGCTTTATGAACATTCTTATCACAATGTTCCATGACCCCTGTCATCAAAATGATCCATGACCGTTGTCATCACAATGCTGCATGATACCTTTCATCCCAATCCTCTGTGACTGCTGTCATCATAATGCTCCAGGACAATTTTCATCACAATGCTCCATGCCCCCTGTCATCACAGTGCCCCATAAGCCCTGTAATCCCAATGCTCCATGACCCTGTCATCACAATGCTACATGACCCTTGTCACCACATTGTTCCATGGCCTATGTATTCACAATGTTCCATGGACCCTGTAATCACACTGCTCCATGTTCCTTTTCAACACAATGCTCCATGACCACTGTCATCACAATGTTCCATGAAAGTTGTCATCAAAATGCTCCATGACCCCGGTCACCACAAGGTTCCCTGCCCTTGTCATCACAATGGTACATGGCCTTGTCATCACAATGTTCCATGGCCTCTGTCATCACCATGCTCCATGGTCTTTCTCATCACAATGCTCTATGACGCCTGTCATCACAATGCTTGATGACCATTGTCATCACAATGCTCCAAGGTCCCTGTCATCACAATGCCTCATGGTCTTTGTAATCACAATGCTCAATGACCACTGTCATCACAATGCTCCATGCCGTTGTCATCACAATGCTCCATGGCCCCTGTAATCACAATGCTCCATGCGCTTGTCATCACAATGCTCCAGAACATTTGTCATCATAATGCTCCATTCCCGTGTCATCACATTGCTCAATGACACTTGTCATCAAAATGTTCCTTGGTCTTTGTCATCACAATGCTCCATGATCCCTGTCATCACAATGATCCCTGCCAATGTCATCACAATGCTCCATGTCTCCTGTAATCACAATGCTCCATGCCCTTGTCATCACAATGCTCCAGTTCTGTTGTCATCACCATGCTTCATGCCAGTGTCATCACAATGCTCCATGAATCTTGTCTTCACAATGCTCCATGGCCCATGTCATCACAATGCTCCATGACCCCTGTGATCACAATGCTCTATGGCCTTTGTCATCACAATGACACGTGACCCCCGTCAACACAATGCCTGATGAACCCTGACATCAAAATGCTAAATGGCACTTGTCATCACAATGCTATATGAAGCCTGTCATCACTATTCACCATGTCACTTGTTTTCACAATGCTCCATGCCCCCTGTAATCCCAGTACTCCATGACCCCTTTCATCACAATGCCCAATGCCACCTCTCATCACAATTCTCCATGGCATTTGTCATCATGATGCTCCATGACACCTGTCATCACAATGCTCCATGACACTTGTCATCACAATGCTCCATGGCCCCTCTCATTACTATGCTCCATAATAACTTGAATCACATTTCTAGATGACCAGTGCCATCACAATGCCCCATGACATTGTCATCACAATTCGCCATGACCATTGTCATCACAATGCTCCATGAACCATGTCATCACAGGGTCCCAGGACACTTGTCATCACAATGATCCATTACCACTTTCATCACAATGCTCCATGACCACTGTCATCTCAATGCCCCATGGCCTTTGTATTCACAATGCTCCATGGCCCCTGTAATCACAGTGCTCCATAACACCTTTCATCATAATGCTCCATGACCACTGCCATCTCAATGCCTCATGACGCCTGTCATCACAATTCTCCAAGGCCCCTCTCATCACAATGCTCCATGACACTTGTCATCACATTGCTCCATAACAACTGTCATCACAGTGTTCCCTGCCCATGTCATCACAATGCTCCATGTCCTCTATAATCACAATGCTCCAAGCCTTTTTCCTCACAATGCTCCAGAATTTTGTCATCACAATGATCCATGACTGTGGCATCACAATGCTCCACGGCCCTTGTCATCACAATGCTCCAGAATTCTTGTCATCACAATGTTCCATGGACGTGTCATCACAAAGCTACATGACCCTGGTCATCACAGTTCTCCATGACCTTTGTCATCACAATGCTCTATGTCACTATTCATCACAATTCTCAATGACCACTTTAATCACTATGCTCGCTGACCATTTTCATCACATTTCTCTATTGTCATTACAATTCCCCATGGCCCCTTTCTTCACCATGCTCCATGATGCCTGTCATCACAATGCTCCATGGCTTTTGTTATCACAATGCGCCAGGACCAGTTTCATCACAATACTCCATCCCCCTTGTCATCACAGTGCATAATGAAAGCTTTCATTACAATGCTCCGTGACACTTGTCATCACAATGCTCCATGGCCTTTATCGTCACAATGCTCCCAGGCACTTTTCATCACGATGTTCCATGAAAACTTTCATCACATTGCTCCATGACCATTGTCATCACAATAGTCCATAGCCTTGTCAACACAATGCTGCATAATCCCTGTCATCACAATTCTCCATGTCTGCTGTCATCACAATAATCCAGGACAATTTTCATAACAATGCTTCATGCCCCCAGTCATCACAGTGCTCCATGATACCTTTCATCACAATTCCTAGATGATCAATGTCATCACAATGCCCAATGACACCTGTCATCACAATTCGCTATGACCCTTGTCATCACAATACTCGATGAACCGTGTCATCACAGTGTTCCAGGACACATGTCATCACAATGATCCATTACTATTTTCATCACAATGCTCCAATACACCTGTCATCACAATGCTCCATGGCCCCTGTTATCATATTGCTCCATGATCTCTTTCATCACAATGCTCCATGACCACTGTCATCACCATACCTCAAGACGCCTGTCATCTCAATGCTCCATGGCTCTTTTCATCACAATGCCCCATGGTTCCAGTGATCACAATGCTCCATGCCCTTGTCATCAAAGTGCTCCAGAACTCTTGTCATCATAATGCTCCATGCCAATGTCATCAAAATGTCCCATGACACTTGTCATCCCAATGCTCCATGGCTTATACCATCACAATTTTCCATGGCCCCTGTCATCACAATGCTCCATGCCCTTTTCATCAAAATGCTCCAGAACTCTTGTCATTATAATGCTCCATGCCAATGTCATCAAAATGCCCCATGACACTTGTCATCACAATGCTCCATGGCCTTTGTCATCACAATGTTCCATGGCCCCTGTCATCACAGTGCTCCATTATACCTTTCATCACAATTCTAGATGACCACTGTCATCACAATGCCCCATGACAGATGTCATAACAATTCGCCATGGTCCTTGTCATCACAATGCTCCATGAACCTTGTCATCACAAGGTTCCAGGACTCTTGTCATCACAATGATCCATGATCACTTTCATCACAATGCTCCATGAAACCTGTCACCTCAATGCTCCATAGCCTTTGTATTCACAATGCTCCATGGCCCCTGTAATCACAGTGCTCCATGACCCCTTTCATCACAATGATCCAAGACCTCTGTCATTACAATGCCCCATGACGCCTGCCACCACAAATCTCCAAGGCCTCTCTTACCAAAAAGCTCCATGATCCCTGTCAGTACAATGTTCGATGACACTTTTCATCACAATTCTCCATGCCCCCTGTCATCACAGTGCCCCATAAGCCCTGTAATCCCAATGCTCCATGACCCTGTCATCACAATGCTCCATGACCCCTGTCATCACAAAGTTCTCTGCCCATATCATCACAATGCTCCTTGTCACCTTTCATCACAATGCTCCATGTTCTTTCATCACAATGCTCCATAATTCTTGTCATCGCAATGTTCCTTGACCGTGTCATCACAATGCTCCATGACCCTTGTCATCACAAAGCTCCATGACCCCTGTCATCACAATGATCCATGATTCCTTTCCTCACAGTGCTCCAGTACCCTTTTCATCACAATGCTCCAGGCTATTGTCAGCACAATGCTCCTTGGACCCTGTCATCAAAATGCTCCATCCCCTTTTCATCACAATGCTCCAGATATCCTATCATTACAATGCTCCATGCCCGTGTCAACACAATGCTTCATGACCCCTGTCATCAAAATGCTTTATGAACATTCTTATCACAATGTTCCATGACCCCTGTCATCAAAATGATCCATGACCGTTGTCATCACAATGCTGCATGATACCTTTCATCCCAATCCTCTGTGACTGCTGTCATCATAATGCTCCAGGACAATTTTCATCACAATGCTCCATGCCCCCTGTCATCACAGTGCCCCATAAGCCCTGTAATCCCAATGCTCCATGACCCTGTCATCACAATGCTACATGACCCTTGTCACCACATTGTTCCATGGCCTATGTATTCACAATGTTCCATGGACCCTGTAATCACACTGCTCCATGTTCCTTTTCAACACAATGCTCCATGACCACTGTCATCACAATGTTCCATGAAAGTTGTCATCAAAATGCTCCATGACCCCGGTCACCACAAGGTTCCCTGCCCTTGTCATCACAATGGTACATGGCCTTGTCATCACAATGTTCCATGGCCTCTGTCATCACCATGCTCCATGGTCTTTCTCATCACAATGCTCTATGACCCCTGTCATCACAATGCTTGATGACCATTGTCATCACAATGCTCCAAGGTCCCTGTCATCACAATGCCTCATGGTCTTTGTAATCACAATGCTCAATGACCACTGTCATCACAATGCTCCATGCCGTTGTCATCACAATGCTCCATGGCCCCTGTAATCACAATGCTCCATGCGCTTGTCATCACAATGCTCCAGAACATTTGTCATCATAATGCTCCATTCCCGTGTCATCACATTGCTCAATGACACTTGTCATCAAAATGTTCCTTGGTCTTTGTCATCACAATGCTCCATGATCCCTGTCATCACAATGATCCCTGCCAATGTCATCACAATGCTCCATGTCTCCTGTAATCACAATGCTCCATGCCCTTGTCATCACAATGCTCCAGTTCTGTTGTCATCACCATGCTTCATGCCAGTGTCATCACAATGCTCCATGAATCTTGTCTTCACAATGCTCCATGGCCCATGTCATCACAATGCTCCATGACCCCTGTGATCACAATGCTCTATGGCCTTTGTCATCACAATGACACGTGACCCCCGTCAACACAATGCCTGATGAACCCTGACATCAAAATGCTAAATGGCACTTGTCATCACAATGCTATATGAAGCCTGTCATCACTATTCACCATGTCACTTGTTTTCACAATGCTCCATGCCCCCTGTAATCCCAGTACTCCATGACCCCTTTCATCACAATGCCCAATGCCACCTCTCATCACAATTCTCCATGGCATTTGTCATCATGATGCTCCATGACACCTGTCATCACAATGCTCCATGACACTTGTCATCACAATGCTCCATGGCCCCTCTCATTACTATGCTCCATAATAACTTGAATCACATTTCTAGATGACCAGTGCCATCACAATGCCCCATGACATTGTCATCACAATTCGCCATGACCATTGTCATCACAATGCTCCATGAACCATGTCATCACAGGGTCCCAGGACACTTGTCATCACAATGATCCATTACCACTTTCATCACAATGCTCCATGACCACTGTCATCTCAATGCCCCATGGCCTTTGTATTCACAATGCTCCATGGCCCCTGTAATCACAGTGCTCCATAACACATTTCATCATAATGCTCCATGACCACTGCCATCTCAATGCCTCATGACGCCTGTCATCACAATTCTCCAAGGCCCCTCTCATCACAATGCTCCATGACACTTGTCATCACATTGCTCCATAACAACTGTCATCACAGTGTTCCCTGCCCATGTCATCACAATGCTCCATGTCCCCTATAATCACAATGCTCCAAGCCTTTTTCCTCACAATGCTCCAGAATTTTGTCATCACAATGTTCCATGACCGTGGCATCACAATGCTCCACGGCCCTTGTCATCACAATGCTCCAGAATTCTTGTCATCACAATGTTCCATGGACGTGTCATCACAAAGCTACATGACCCTGGTCATCACAGTTCTCCATGACCTTTGTCATCACAATGCTCTATGTCACTATTCATCACAATTCTCAATGACCACTTTAATCACTATGCTCGCTGACCATTTTCATCACATTTCTCTATTGTCATTACCATTCCCCATGGCCCCTTTCTTCACCATGCTCCATGATGCCTGTCATCACAATGCTCCATGGCTTTTGTTATCACAATGCGCCAGGACCAGTTTCATCACAACACTCCATCCCCCTTGTCATCACAGTGCATAATGAAAGCTTTCATTACAATGCTCCGTGACACTTGTCATCACAATGCTCCATGGCCTTTATCGTCACAATGCTCCCAGGCACTTTTCATCACGATGTTCCATGAAAACTTTCATCACATTGCTCCATGACCATTGTCATCACAATAGTCCATAGCCTTGTCAACACAATGCTGCATAATCCCTGTCATCACAATTCTCCATGACTGCTGTCATCACAATAATCCAGGACAATTTTCATAACAATGCTTCATGCCCCCAGTCATCACAGTGCTCCATGATACCTTTCATCACAATTCCTAGATGATCAATGTCATCACAATGCCCAATGACCCCTGTCATCACAATTCGCTATGACCCTTGTCATCACAATACTCGATGAACCGTGTCATCACAGTGTTCCAGGACACATGTCATCACAATGATCCATTACTATTTTCATCACAATGCTCCAATACACCTGTCATCACAATGCTCCATGGCCCCTGTTATCATATTGCTCCATGATCTCTTTCATCACAATGCTCCATGACCACTGTCATCACCATACCTCAAGACGCCTGTCATCTCAATGCTCCATGGCTCTTTTCATCACAATGCCCCATGGTTCCTGTGATCACAATGCTCCATGCCCTTGTCATCAAAGTGCTCCAGAACTCTTGTCATCATAATGCTCCATGCCAATGTCATCAAAATGTCCCATGACACTTGTCATCCCAATGCTCCATGGCTTATACCATCACAATTTTCCATGGCCCCTGTCATCACAATGCTCCATGCCCTTTTCATCAAAATGCTCCAGAACTCTTGTCATTATAATGCTCCATGCCAATGTCATCAAAATGCCCCATGACACTTGTCATCACAATGCTCCATGGCCTTTGTCATCACAATGTTCCATGGCCCCTGTCATCACAGTGCTCCATTATACCTTTCATCACAATTCTAGATGACCACTGTCATCACAATGCCCCATGACAGATGTCATAACAATTCGCCATGGTCCTTGTCATCACAATGCTCCATGAACCTTGTCATCACAAGGTTCCAGGACTCTTGTCATCACAATGATCCATGATCACTTTCATCACAATGCTCCATGAAACCTGTCACCTCAATGCTCCATAGCCTTTGTATTCACAATGCTCCATGGCCCCTGTAATCACAGTGCTCCATGACCCCTTTCATCACAATGATCCAAGACCTCTGTCATTACAATGCCCCATGACGCCTGCCACCACAAATCTCCAAGGCCTCTCTTACCAAAAAGCTCCATGATCCCTGTCAGTACAATGTTCGATGACACTTTTCATCACAATTCTCCATGCCCCCTGTCATCACAGTGCCCCATAAGCCCTGTAATCCCAATGCTCCATGACCCTGTCATCACAATGCTCCATGACCCCTGTCATCACAAAGTTCTCTGCCCATATCATCACAATGCTCCTTGTCACCTTTCATCACAATGCTCCATGTTCTTTCATCACAATGCTCCATAATTCTTGTCATCGCAATGTTCCTTGACCGTGTCATCACAATGCTCCATGACCCTTGTCATCACAAAGCTCCATGACCCCTGTCATCACAATGATCCATGATTCCTTTCCTCACAGTGCTCCAGTACCCTTTTCATCACAATGCTCCAGGCTATTGTCAGCACAATGCTCCTTGGACCCTGTCATCAAAATGCTCCATCCCCTTTTCATCACAATGCTCCAGATATCCTATCATTACAATGCTCCATGCCCGTGTCAACACAATGCTTCATGACCCCTGTCATCAAAATGCTTTATGAACATTCTTATCACAATGTTCCATGACCCCTGTCATCAAAATGATCCATGACCGTTGTCATCACAATGCTGCATGATACCTTTCATCCCAATCCTCTGTGACTGCTGTCATCATAATGCTCCAGGACAATTTTCATCACAATGCTCCATGCCCCCTGTCATCACAGTGCCCCATAAGCCCTGTAATCCCAAT
This sequence comes from Balaenoptera physalus, assembly GCF_965194825.1. Taxonomy (NCBI): domain Eukaryota; kingdom Metazoa; phylum Chordata; class Mammalia; order Artiodactyla; family Balaenopteridae; genus Balaenoptera; species Balaenoptera physalus. Next base: position 145,841 of record NW_028125943.1, on the reverse strand, counting down.
GCTCCATGACCCTGTCATCACAATGCTACATGACCCTTGTCACCACATTGTTCCATGGCCTATGTATTCACAATGTTCCATGGACCCTGTAATCACACTGCTCCATGTTCCTTTTCAACACAATGCTCCATGACCACTGTCATCACAATGTTCCATGAAAGTTGTCATCAAAATGCTCCATGACCCCGGTCACCACAAGGTTCCCTGCCCTTGTCATCACAATGGTACATGGCCTTGTCATCACAATGTTCCATGGCCTCTGTCATCACCATGCTCCATGGTCTTTCTCATCACAATGCTCTATGACCCCTGTCATCACAATGCTTGATGACCATTGTCATCACAATGCTCCAAGGTCCCTGTCATCACAATGCCTCATGGTCTTTGTAATCACAATGCTCAATGACCACTGTCATCACAATGCTCCATGCCGTTGTCATCACAATGCTCCATGGCCCCTGTAATCACAATGCTCCATGCGCTTGTCATCACAATGCTCCAGAACATTTGTCATCATAATGCTCCATTCCCGTGTCATCACATTGCTCAATGACACTTGTCATCAAAATGTTCCTTGGTCTTTGTCATCACAATGCTCCATGATCCCTGTCATCACAATGATCCCTGCCAATGTCATCACAATGCTCCATGTCTCCTGTAATCACAATGCTCCATGCCCTTGTCATCACAATGCTCCAGTTCTGTTGTCATCACCATGCTTCATGCCAGTGTCATCACAATGCTCCATGAATCTTGTCTTCACAATGCTCCATGGCCCATGTCATCACAATGCTCCATGACCCCTGTGATCACAATGCTCTATGGCCTTTGTCATCACAATGACACGTGACCCCCGTCAACACAATGCCTGATGAACCCTGACATCAAAATGCTAAATGGCACTTGTCATCACAATGCTATATGAAGCCTGTCATCACTATTCACCATGTCACTTGTTTTCACAATGCTCCATGCCCCCTGTAATCCCAGTACTCCATGACCCCTTTCATCACAATGCCCAATGCCACCTCTCATCACAATTCTCCATGGCATTTGTCATCATGATGCTCCATGACACCTGTCATCACAATGCTCCATGACACTTGTCATCACAATGCTCCATGGCCCCTCTCATTACTATGCTCCATAATAACTTGAATCACATTTCTAGATGACCAGTGCCATCACAATGCCCCATGACATTGTCATCACAATTCGCCATGACCATTGTCATCACAATGCTCCATGAACCATGTCATCACAGGGTCCCAGGACACTTGTCATCACAATGATCCATTACCACTTTCATCACAATGCTCCATGACCACTGTCATCTCAATGCCCCATGGCCTTTGTATTCACAATGCTCCATGGCCCCTGTAATCACAGTGCTCCATAACACATTTCATCATAATGCTCCATGACCACTGCCATCTCAATGCCTCATGACGCCTGTCATCACAATTCTCCAAGGCCCCTCTCATCACAATGCTCCATGACACTTGTCATCACATTGCTCCATAACAACTGTCATCACAGTGTTCCCTGCCCATGTCATCACAATGCTCCATGTCCCCTATAATCACAATGCTCCAAGCCTTTTTCCTCACAATGCTCCAGAATTTTGTCATCACAATGTTCCATGACCGTGGCATCACAATGCTCCACGGCCCTTGTCATCACAATGCTCCAGAATTCTTGTCATCACAATGTTCCATGGACGTGTCATCACAAAGCTACATGACCCTGGTCATCACAGTTCTCCATGACCTTTGTCATCACAATGCTCTATGTCACTATTCATCACAATTCTCAATGACCACTTTAATCACTATGCTCGCTGACCATTTTCATCACATTTCTCTATTGTCATTACCATTCCCCATGGCCCCTTTCTTCACCATGCTCCATGATGCCTGTCATCACAATGCTCCATGGCTTTTGTTATCACAATGCGCCAGGACCAGTTTCATCACAACACTCCATCCCCCTTGTCATCACAGTGCATAATGAAAGCTTTCATTACAATGCTCCGTGACACTTGTCATCACAATGCTCCATGGCCTTTATCGTCACAATGCTCCCAGGCACTTTTCATCACGATGTTCCATGAAAACTTTCATCACATTGCTCCATGACCATTGTCATCACAATAGTCCATAGCCTTGTCAACACAATGCTGCATAATCCCTGTCATCACAATTCTCCATGACTGCTGTCATCACAATAATCCAGGACAATTTTCATAACAATGCTTCATGCCCCCAGTCATCACAGTGCTCCATGATACCTTTCATCACAATTCCTAGATGATCAATGTCATCACAGTGCCCAATGACACCTGTCATCACAATTCGCTATGACCCTTGTCATCACAATACTCGATGAACCGTGTCATCACAGTGTTCCAGGACACATGTCATCACAATGATCCATTACTATTTTCATCACAATGCTCCAATACACCTGTCATCACAATGCTCCATGGCCCCTGTTATCATATTGCTCCATGATCTCTTTCATCACAATGCTCCATGACCACTGTCATCACCATACCTCAAGGTGCCTGTCATCTCAATGCTCCATGGCTCTTTTCATCACAATGCCCCATGGGCCCTGTGATCACAATGCTCCATGCCCTTGTCATCAAAGTGCTCCAGAACTTTTGTCATCATAATGCTCCATGCCAATGTCATCAAAATGTCCCATGACACTTGTCATCACAATGCTCCATGGCTTATGCCATCACAATTTTCCATGGCCCCTGTCATCACAATGCTCCATGCCCTTTTCATCAAAATGGTCCAGAACTCTTGTCATCATAATGCTCCATGCCAATGTCATCAAAATGCCCCATGACACTTGTCATCACAATGCTCCATGGCCTGTGTCATCACAATGTTCCATGGCCCCTGTCATCACAGTGCTCCATTATACCTTTCATCACAATTCTAGATGACCACTGTCATCACCATGCCCCATGACAGATGTCATAACAATTCGCCATGGTCCTTGTCATCACAATGCTCCATGAACCTTGTCATCACAAGGTTCCAGGACTCTTGTCATCACAATGATCCATGATCACTTTCATCACAATGCTCCATGAAACCTGTCACCTCAATGCTCCATAGCCTTTGTATTCACAATGCTCCATGGCCCCTGTAATCACAGTGCTCCATGACCCCTTTCATCACAATGATCCAAGACCTCTGTCATTACAATGCCCCATGACGCCTGCCACCACAAATCTCCAAGGCCTCTCTTACCAAAAAGCTCCATGATCCCTGTCAGTACAATGTTCGATGACACTTTTCATCACAATTCTCCATGCCCCCTGTCATCACAGTGCCCCATAAGCCCTGTAATCCCAATGCTCCATGACCCTGTCATCACAATGCTCCATGACCCCTGTCATCACAAAGTTCTCTGCCCATATCATCACAATGCTCCTTGTCACCTTTCATCACAATGCTCCATGTTCTTTCATCACAATGCTCCATAATTCTTGTCATCGCAATGTTCCTTGACCGTGTCATCACAATGCTCCATGACCCTTGTCATCACAAAGCTCCATGACCCCTGTCATCACAATGATCCATGATTCCTTTCCTCACAGTGCTCCAGTACCCTTTTCATCACAATGCTCCAGGCCATTGTCAGCACAATGCTCCTTGGACCCTGTCATCAAAATGCTCCATCCCCTTTTCATCACAATGCTCCAGATATCCTATCATTACAATGCTCCATGCCCGTGTCAACACAATGCTTCATGACCCCTGTCATCAAAATGCTTTATGAACATTCTTATCACAATGTTCCATGACCCCTGTCATCAAAATGATCCATGACCGTTGTCATCACAATGCTGCATGATACCTTTCATCCCAATCCTCTGTGACTGCTGTCATCATAATGCTCCAGGACAATTTTCATCACAATGCTCCATGCCCCCTGTCATCACAGTGCCCCATAAGCCCTGTAATCCCAATGCTCCATGACCCTGTCATCACAATGCTACATGACCCTTGTCACCACATTGTTCCATGGCCTATGTATTCACAATGTTCCATGGACCCTGTAATCACACTGCTCCATGTTCCTTTTCAACACAATGCTCCATGACCACTGTCATCACAATGTTCCATGAAAGTTGTCATCAAAATGCTCCATGACCCCGGTCACCACAAGGTTCCCTGCCCTTGTCATCACAATGGTACATGGCCTTGTCATCACAATGTTCCATGGCCTCTGTCATCACCATGCTCCATGGTCTTTCTCATCACAATGCTCTATGACCCCTGTCATCACAATGCTTGATGACCATTGTCATCACAATGCTCCAAGGTCCCTGTCATCACAATGCCTCATGGTCTTTGTAATCACAATGCTCAATGACCACTGTCATCACAATGCTCCATGCCGTTGTCATCACAATGCTCCATGGCCCCTGTAATCACAATGCTCCATGCGCTTGTCATCACAATGCTCCAGAACATTTGTCATCATAATGCTCCATTCCCGTGTCATCACATTGCTCAATGACACTTGTCATCAAAATGTTCCTTGGTCTTTGTCATCACAATGCTCCATGATCCCTGTCATCACAATGATCCCTGCCAATGTCATCACAATGCTCCATGTCTCCTGTAATCACAATGCTCCATGCCCTTGTCATCACAATGCTCCAGTTCTGTTGTCATCACCATGCTTCATGCCAGTGTCATCACAATGCTCCATGAATCTTGTCTTCACAATGCTCCATGGCCCATGTCATCACAATGCTCCATGACCCCTGTGATCACAATGCTCTATGGCCTTTGTCATCACAATGACACGTGACCCCCATCAACACAATGCCTGATGAACCCTGACATCAAAATGCTAAATGGCACTTGTCATCACAATGCTATATGAAGCCTGTCATCACTATTCACCATGTCACTTGTTTTCACAATGCTCCATGCCCCCTGTAATCCCAGTACTCCATGACCCCTTTCATCACAATGCCCAATGCCACCTCTCATCACAATTCTCCATGGCATTTGTCATCATGATGCTCCATGACACCTGTCATCACAATGCTCCATGACACTTGTCATCACAATGCTCCATGGCCCCTCTCATTACTATGCTCCATAATAACTTGAATCACATTTCTAGATGACCAGTGCCATCACAATGCCCCATGACATTGTCATCACAATTCGCCATGACCATTGTCATCACAATGCTCCATGAACCATGTCATCACAGGGTCCCAGGACACTTGTCATCACAATGATCCATTACCACTTTCATCACAATGCTCCATGACCACTGTCATCTCAATGCCCCATGGCCTTTGTATTCACAATGCTCCATGGCCCCTGTAATCACAGTGCTCCATAACACCTTTCATCATAATGCTCCATGACCACTGCCATCTCAATGCCTCATGACGCCTGTCATCACAATTCTCCAAGGCCCCTCTCATCACAATGCTCCATGACACTTGTCATCACATTGCTCCATAACAACTGTCATCACAGTGTTCCCTGCCCATGTCATCACAATGCTCCATGTCCTCTATAATCACAATGCTCCAAGCCTTTTTCCTCACAATGCTCCAGAATTTTGTCATCCCAATGATCCATGACCGTGGCATCACAATGCTCCACGGCCCTTGTCATCACAATGCTCCAGAATTCTTGTCATCACAATGTCCCATGGACGTGTCATCACAAAGCTACATGACCCTGGTCATCACAGTTCTCCATGACCTTTGTCATCACAATGCTCTATGTCACTATTCATCACAATTCTCAATGACCACTTTAATCACTATGCTCGCTGACCATTTTCATCACATTTCTCTATTGTCATTACAATTCCCCATGGCCCCTTTCTTCACCATGCTCCATGATGCCTGTCATCACAATGCTCCATGGCTTTTGTTATCACAATGCGCCAGGACCAGTTTCATCACAACACTCCATCCCCCTTGTCATCACAGTGCATAATGAAAGCTTTCATTACAATGCTCCGTGACACTTGTCATCACAATGCTCCATGGCCTTTATCGTCACAATGCTCCCAGGCACTTTTCATCACGATGTTCCATGAAAATTTTCATCACATTGCTCCATGACCATTGTCATCACAATAGTCCATAGCCTTGTCAACACAATGCTGCATAATCCCTGTCATCACTATTCTCCATGACTGCTGTCATCACAATAATCCAGGACAATTTTCATAACAATGCTTCATGCCCCCAGTCATCACAGTGCTCCATGATACCTTTCATCACAATTCCTAGATGATCAATGTCATCACAATGCCCAATGACACCTGTCATCACAATTCGCTATGACCCTTGTCATCACAATACTCGATGAACCGTGTCATCACAGTGTTCCAGGACACATGTCATCACAATGATCCATTACTATTTTCATCACAATGCTCCAATACACCTGTCATCACAATGCTCCATGGCCCCTGTTATCATATTGCTCCATGATCTCTTTCATCACAATGCTCCATGACCACTGTCATCACCATACCTCAAGACGCCTGTCATCTCAATGCTCCATGGCTCTTTTCATCACAATGCCCCATGGGCCCTGTGATCACAATGCTCCATGCCCTTGTCATCAAAGTGCTCCAGAACTCTTGTCATCATAATGCTCCATGCCAATGTCATCAAAATGTCCCATGACACTTGTCATCACAATGCTCCATGGCTTATACCATCACAATTTTCCATGGCCCCTGTCATCACAATGCTCCATGCCCTTTTCATCAAAATGCTCCAGAACTCTTGTCATTATAATGCTCCATGCCAATGTCATCAAAATGCCCCATGACACTTGTCATCACAATGCTCCATGGCCTTTGTCATCACAATGTTCCATGGCCCCTGTCATCACAGTGCTCCATTATACCTTTCATCACAATTCTAGATGACCACTGTCATCACAATGCCCCATGACAGATGTCATAACAATTCGCCATGGTCCTTGTCATCACAATGCTCCATGAACCTTGTCATCACAAGGTTCCAGGACTCTTGTCATCACAATGATCCATGATCACTTTCATCACAATGCTCCATGAAACCTGTCACCTCAATGCTCCATAGCCTTTGTATTCACAATGCTCCATGGCCCCTGTAATCACAGTGCTCCATGACCCCTTTCATCACAATGATCCAAGACCGCTCTCATTACAATGCCCCATGACGCCTGCCACCACAAATCTCCAAGGCCTCTCTTACCAAAAAGCTCCATGATCCCTGTCAGTACAATGTTCGATGACACTTTTCATCACAATGCTCCATGCCCCCTGTCATCACAGTGCCCCATAAGCCCTGTAATCCCAATGCTCCATGACCCTGTCATCACAATGCTCCATGACCCCTGTCATCACAAAGTTCTCTGCCCATATCATCACAATGCTCCTTGTCACCTTTCATCACAATGCTCCATGTTCTTTCATCACAATGCTCCATAATTCTTGTCATCGCAATGTTCCTTGACCGTGTCATCACAATGCTCCATGACCCTTGTCATCACAAAGCTCCATGACCCCTGTCATCACAATGATCCATGATTCCTTTCCTCACAGTGCTCCAGTACCCTTTTCATCACAATGCTCCAGGCCATTGTCAGCACAATGCTCCTTGGACCCTGTCATCAAAATGCTCCATCCCCTTTTCATCACAATGCTCCAGATATCCTATCATTACAATGCTCCATGCCCGTGTCAACACAATGCTTCATGACCCCTGTCATCAAAATGCTTTATGAACATTCTTATCACAATGTTCCATGACCCCTGTCATCAAAATGATCCATGACCGTTGTCATCACAATGCTGCATGATACCTTTCATCCCAATCCTCTGTGACTGCTGTCATCATAATGCTCCAGGACAATTTTCATCACAATGCTCCATGCCCCCTGTCATCACAGTGCCCCATAAGCCCTGTAATCCCAATGCTCCATGACCCTGTCATCACAATGCTACATGACCCTTGTCACCACATTGTTCCATGGCCTATGTATTCACAATGTTCCATGGACCCTGTAATCACACTGCTCCATGTTCCTTTTCAACACAATGCTCCATGACCACTGTCATCACAATGTTCCATGAAAGTTGTCATCAAAATGCTCCATGACCCCGGTCACCACAAGGTTCCCTGCCCTTGTCATCACAATGGTACATGGCCTTGTCATCACAATGTTCCATGGCCTCTGTCATCACCATGCTCCATGGTCTTTCTCATCACAATGCTCTATGACGCCTGTCATCACAATGCTTGATGACCATTGTCATCACAATGCTCCAAGGTCCCTGTCATCACAATGCCTCATGGTCTTTGTAATCACAATGCTCAATGACCACTGTCATCACAATGCTCCATGCCGTTGTCATCACAATGCTCCATGGCCCCTGTAATCACAATGCTCCATGCGCTTGTCATCACAATGCTCCAGAACATTTGTCATCATAATGCTCCATTCCCGTGTCATCACATTGCTCAATGACACTTGTCATCAAAATGTTCCTTGGTCTTTGTCATCACAATGCTCCATGATCCCTGTCATCACAATGATCCCTGCCAATGTCATCACAATGCTCCATGTCTCCTGTAATCACAATGCTCCATGCCCTTGTCATCACAATGCTCCAGTTCTGTTGTCATCACCATGCTTCATGCCAGTGTCATCACAATGCTCCATGAATCTTGTCTTCACAATGCTCCATGGCCCATGTCATCACAATGCTCCATGACCCCTGTGATCACAATGCTCTATGGCCTTTGTCATCACAATGACACGTGACCCCCGTCAACACAATGCCTGATGAACCCTGACATCAAAATGCTAAATGGCACTTGTCATCACAATGCTATATGAAGCCTGTCATCACTATTCACCATGTCACTTGTTTTCACAATGCTCCATGCCCCCTGTAATCCCAGTACTCCATGACCCCTTTCATCACAATGCCCAATGCCACCTCTCATCACAATTCTCCATGGCATTTGTCATCATGATGCTCCATGACACCTGTCATCACAATGCTCCATGACACTTGTCATCACAATGCTCCATGGCCCCTCTCATTACTATGCTCCATAATAACTTGAATCACATTTCTAGATGACCAGTGCCATCACAATGCCCCATGACATTGTCATCACAATTCGCCATGACCATTGTCATCACAATGCTCCATGAACCATGTCATCACAGGGTCCCAGGACACTTGTCATCACAATGATCCATTACCACTTTCATCACAATGCTCCATGACCACTGTCATCTCAATGCCCCATGGCCTTTGTATTCACAATGCTCCATGGCCCCTGTAATCACAGTGCTCCATAACACCTTTCATCATAATGCTCCATGACCACTGCCATCTCAATGCCTCATGACGCCTGTCATCACAATTCTCCAAGGCCCCTCTCATCACAATGCTCCATGACACTTGTCATCACATTGCTCCATAACAACTGTCATCACAGTGTTCCCTGCCCATGTCATCACAATGCTCCATGTCCTCTATAATCACAATGCTCCAAGCCTTTTTCCTCACAATGCTCCAGAATTTTGTCATCACAATGATCCATGACTGTGGCATCACAATGCTCCACGGCCCTTGTCATCACAATGCTCCAGAATTCTTGTCATCACAATGTTCCATGGACGTGTCATCACAAAGCTACATGACCCTGGTCATCACAGTTCTCCATGACCTTTGTCATCACAATGCTCTATGTCACTATTCATCACAATTCTCAATGACCACTTTAATCACTATGCTCGCTGACCATTTTCATCACATTTCTCTATTGTCATTACAATTCCCCATGGCCCCTTTCTTCACCATGCTCCATGATGCCTGTCATCACAATGCTCCATGGCTTTTGTTATCACAATGCGCCAGGACCAGTTTCATCACAATACTCCATCCCCCTTGTCATCACAGTGCATAATGAAAGCTTTCATTACAATGCTCCGTGACACTTGTCATCACAATGCTCCATGGCCTTTATCGTCACAATGCTCCCAGGCACTTTTCATCACGATGTTCCATGAAAACTTTCATCACATTGCTCCATGACCATTGTCATCACAATAGTCCATAGCCTTGTCAACACAATGCTGCATAATCCCTGTCATCACAATTCTCCATGTCTGCTGTCATCACAATAATCCAGGACAATTTTCATAACAATGCTTCATGCCCCCAGTCATCACAGTGCTCCATGATACCTTTCATCACAATTCCTAGATGATCAATGTCATCACAATGCCCAATGACACCTGTCATCACAATTCGCTATGACCCTTGTCATCACAATACTCGATGAACCGTGTCATCACAGTGTTCCAGGACACATGTCATCACAATGATCCATTACTATTTTCATCACAATGCTCCAATACACCTGTCATCACAATGCTCCATGGCCCCTGTTATCATATTGCTCCATGATCTCTTTCATCACAATGCTCCATGACCACTGTCATCACCATACCTCAAGACGCCTGTCATCTCAATGCTCCATGGCTCTTTTCATCACAATGCCCCATGGTTCCTGTGATCACAATGCTCCATGCCCTTGTCATCAAAGTGCTCCAGAACTCTTGTCATCATAATGCTCCATGCCAATGTCATCAAAATGTCCCATGACACTTGTCATCCCAATGCTCCATGGCTTATACCATCACAATTTTCCATGGCCCCTGTCATCACAATGCTCCATGCCCTTTTCATCAAAATGCTCCAGAACTCTTGTCATTATAATGCTCCATGCCAATGTCATCAAAATGCCCCATGACACTTGTCATCACAATGCTCCATGGCCTTTGTCATCACAATGTTCCATGGCCCCTGTCATCACAGTGCTCCATTATACCTTTCATCACAATTCTAGATGACCACTGTCATCACAATGCCCCATGACAGATGTCATAACAATTCGCCATGGTCCTTGTCATCACAATGCTCCATGAACCTTGTCATCACAAGGTTCCAGGACTCTTGTCATCACAATGATCCATGATCACTTTCATCACAATGCTCCATGAAACCTGTCACCTCAATGCTCCATAGCCTTTGTATTCACAATGCTCCATGGCCCCTGTAATCACAGTGCTCCATGACCCCTTTCATCACAATGATCCAAGACCTCTGTCATTACAATGCCCCATGACGCCTGCCACCACAAATCTCCAAGGCCTCTCTTACCAAAAAGCTCCATGATCCCTGTCAGTACAATGTTCGATGACACTTTTCATCACAATTCTCCATGCCCCCTGTCATCACAGTGCCCCATAAGCCCTGTAATCCCAATGCTCCATGACCCTGTCATCACAATGCTCCATGACCCCTGTCATCACAAAGTTCTCTGCCCATATCATCACAATGCTCCTTGTCACCTTTCATCACAATGCTCCATGTTCTTTCATCACAATGCTCCATAATTCTTGTCATCGCAATGTTCCTTGACCGTGTCATCACAATGCTCCATGACCCTTGTCATCACAAAGCTCCATGACCCCTGTCATCACAATGATCCATGATTCCTTTCCTCACAGTGCTCCAGTACCCTTTTCATCACAATGCTCCAGGCTATTGTCAGCACAATGCTCCTTGGACCCTGTCATCAAAATGCTCCATCCCCTTTTCATCACAATGCTCCAGATATCCTATCATTACAATGCTCCATGCCCGTGTCAACACAATGCTTCATGACCCCTGTCATCAAAATGCTTTATGAACATTCTTATCACAATGTTCCATGACCCCTGTCATCAAAATGATCCATGACCGTTGTCATCACAATGCTGCATGATACCTTTCATCCCAATCCTCTGTGACTGCTGTCATCATAATGCTCCAGGACAATTTTCATCACAATGCTCCATGCCCCCTGTCATCACAGTGCCCCATAAGCCCTGTAATCCCAATGCTCCATGACCCTGTCATCACAATGCTACATGACCCTTGTCACCACATTGTTCCATGGCCTATGTATTCACAATGTTCCATGGACCCTGTAATCACACTGCTCCATGTTCCTTTTCAACACAATGCTCCATGACCACTGTCATCACAATGTTCCATGAAAGTTGTCATCAAAATGCTCCATGACCCCGGTCACCACAAGGTTCCCTGCCCTTGTCATCACAATGGTACATGGCCTTGTCATCACAATGTTCCATGGCCTCTGTCATCACCATGCTCCATGGTCTTTCTCATCACAATGCTCTATGACCCCTGTCATCACAATGCTTGATGACCATTGTCATCACAATGCTCCAAGGTCCCTGTCATCACAATGCCTCATGGTCTTTGTAATCACAATGCTCAATGACCACTGTCATCACAATGCTCCATGCCGTTGTCATCACAATGCTCCATGGCCCCTGTAATCACAATGCTCCATGCGCTTGTCATCACAATGCTCCAGAACATTTGTCATCATAATGCTCCATTCCCGTGTCATCACATTGCTCAATGACACTTGTCATCAAAATGTTCCTTGGTCTTTGTCATCACAATGCTCCATGATCCCTGTCATCACAATGATCCCTGCCAATGTCATCACAATGCTCCATGTCTCCTGTAATCACAATGCTCCATGCCCTTGTCATCACAATGCTCCAGTTCTGTTGTCATCACCATGCTTCATGCCAGTGTCATCACAATGCTCCATGAATCTTGTCTTCACAATGCTCCATGGCCCATGTCATCACAATGCTCCATGACCCCTGTGATCACAATGCTCTATGGCCTTTGTCATCACAATGACACGTGACCCCCGTCAACACAATGCCTGATGAACCCTGACATCAAAATGCTAAATGGCACTTGTCATCACAATGCTATATGAAGCCTGTCATCACTATTCACCATGTCACTTGTTTTCACAATGCTCCATGCCCCCTGTAATCCCAGTACTCCATGACCCCTTTCATCACAATGCCCAATGCCACCTCTCATCACAATTCTCCATGGCATTTGTCATCATGATGCTCCATGACACCTGTCATCACAATGCTCCATGACACTTGTCATCACAATGCTCCATGGCCCCTCTCATTACTATGCTCCATAATAACTTGAATCACATTTCTAGATGACCAGTGCCATCACAATGCCCCATGACATTGTCATCACAATTCGCCATGACCATTGTCATCACAATGCTCCATGAACCATGTCATCACAGGGTCCCAGGACACTTGTCATCACAATGATCCATTACCACTTTCATCACAATGCTCCATGACCACTGTCATCTCAATGCCCCATGGCCTTTGTATTCACAATGCTCCATGGCCCCTGTAATCACAGTGCTCCATAACACATTTCATCATAATGCTCCATGACCACTGCCATCTCAATGCCTCATGACGCCTGTCATCACAATTCTCCAAGGCCCCTCTCATCACAATGCTCCATGACACTTGTCATCACATTGCTCCATAACAACTGTCATCACAGTGTTCCCTGCCCATGTCATCACAATGCTCCATGTCCCCTATAATCACAATGCTCCAAGCCTTTTTCCTCACAATGCTCCAGAATTTTGTCATCACAATGTTCCATGACCGTGGCATCACAATGCTCCACGGCCCTTGTCATCACAATGCTCCAGAATTCTTGTCATCACAATGTTCCATGGACGTGTCATCACAAAGCTACATGACCCTGGTCATCACAGTTCTCCATGACCTTTGTCATCACAATGCTCTATGTCACTATTCATCACAATTCTCAATGACCACTTTAATCACTATGCTCGCTGACCATTTTCATCACATTTCTCTATTGTCATTACCATTCCCCATGGCCCCTTTCTTCACCATGCTCCATGATGCCTGTCATCACAATGCTCCATGGCTTTTGTTATCACAATGCGCCAGGACCAGTTTCATCACAACACTCCATCCCCCTTGTCATCACAGTGCATAATGAAAGCTTTCATTACAATGCTCCGTGACACTTGTCATCACAATGCTCCATGGCCTTTATCGTCACAATGCTCCCAGGCACTTTTCATCACGATGTTCCATGAAAACTTTCATCACATTGCTCCATGACCATTGTCATCACAATAGTCCATAGCCTTGTCAACACAATGCTGCATAATCCCTGTCATCACAATTCTCCATGACTGCTGTCATCACAATAATCCAGGACAATTTTCATAACAATGCTTCATGCCCCCAGTCATCACAGTGCTCCATGATACCTTTCATCACAATTCCTAGATGATCAATGTCATCACAGTGCCCAATGACACCTGTCATCACAATTCGCTATGACCCTTGTCATCACAATACTCGATGAACCGTGTCATCACAGTGTTCCAGGACACATGTCATCACAATGATCCATTACTATTTTCATCACAATGCTCCAATACACCTGTCATCACAATGCTCCATGGCCCCTGTTATCATATTGCTCCATGATCTCTTTCATCACAATGCTCCATGACCACTGTGATCACCATACCTCAAGGTGCCTGTCATCTCAATGCTCCATGGCTCTTTTCATCACAATGCCCCATGGGCCCTGTGATCACAATGCTCCATGCCCTTGTCATCAAAGTGCTCCAGAACTTTTGTCATCATAATGCTCCATGCCAATGTCATCAAAATGTCCCATGACACTTGTCATCACAATGCTCCATGGCTTATGCCATCACAATTTTCCATGGCCCCTGTCATCACAATGCTCCATGCCCTTTTCATCAAAATGGTCCAGAACTCTTGTCATCATAATGCTCCATGCCAATGTCATCAAAATGCCCCATGACACTTGTCATCACAATGCTCCATGGCCTGTGTCATCACAATGTTCCATGGCCCCTGTCATCACAGTGCTCCATTATACCTTTCATCACAATTCTAGATGACCACTGTCATCACCATGCCCCATGACAGATGTCATAACAATTCGCCATGGTCCTTGTCATCACAATGCTCCATGAACCTTGTCATCACAAGGTTCCAGGACTCTTGTCATCACAATGATCCATGATCACTTTCATCACAATGCTCCATGAAACCTGTCACCTCAATGCTCCATAGCCTTTGTATTCACAATGCTCCATGGCCCCTGTAATCACAGTGCTCCATGACCCCTTTCATCACAATGATCCAAGACCTCTGTCATTACAATGCCCCATGACGCCTGCCACCACAAATCTCCAAGGCCTCTCTTACCAAAAAGCTCCATGATCCCTGTCAGTACAATGTTCGATGACACTTTTCATCACAATTCTCCATGCCCCCTGTCATCACAGTGCCCCATAAGCCCTGTAATCCCAATGCTCCATGACCCTGTCATCACAATGCTCCATGACCCCTGTCATCACAAAGTTCTCTGCCCATATCATCACAATGCTCCTTGTCACCTTTCATCACAATGCTCCATGTTCTTTCATCACAATGCTCCATAATTCTTGTCATCGCAATGTTCCTTGACCGTGTCATCACAATGCTCCATGACCCTTGTCATCACAAAGCTCCATGACCCCTGTCATCACAATGATCCATGATTCCTTTCCTCACAGTGCTCCAGTACCCTTTTCATCACAATGCTCCAGGCCATTGTCAGCACAATGCTCCTTGGACCCTGTCATCAAAATGCTCCATCCCCTTTTCATCACAATGCTCCAGATATCCTATCATTACAATGCTCCATGCCCGTGTCAACACAATGCTTCATGACCCCTGTCATCAAAATGCTTTATGAACATTCTTATCACAATGTTCCATGACCCCTGTCATCAAAATGATCCATGACCGTTGTCATCACAATGCTGCATGATACCTTTCATCCCAATCCTCTGTGACTGCTGTCATCATAATGCTCCAGGACAATTTTCATCACAATGCTCCATGCCCCCTGTCATCACAGTGCCCCATAAGCCCTGTAATCCCAATGCTCCATGACCCTGTCATCACAATGCTACATGACCATTGTCACCACATTGTTCCATGGCCTATGTATTCACAATGTTCCATGGACCCTGTAATCACACTGCTCCATGTTCCTTTTCAACACAATGCTCCATGACCACTGTCATCACAATGTTCCATGAAAGTTGTCATCAAAATGCTCCATGACCCCGGTCACCACAAGGTTCCCTGCCCTTGTCATCACAATGGTACATGGCCTTGTCATCACAATGTTCCATGGCCTCTGTCATCACCATGCTCCATGGTCTTTCTCATCACAATGCTCTATGACCCCTGTCATCACAATGCTTGATGACCATTGTCATCACAATGCTCCAAGGTCCCTGTCATCACAATGCCTCATGGTCTTTGTAATCACAATGCTCAATGACCACTGTCATCACAATGCTCCATGCCGTTGTCATCACAATGCTCCATGGCCCCTGTAATCACAATGCTCCATGCGCTTGTCATCACAATGCTCCAGAACATTTGTCATCATAATGCTCCATTCCCGTGTCATCACATTGCTCAATGACACTTGTCATCAAAATGTTCCTTGGTCTTTGTCATCACAATGCTCCATGATCCCTGTCATCACAATGATCCCTGCCAATGTCATCACAATGCTCCATGTCTCCTGTAATCACAATGCTCCATGCCCTTGTCATCACAATGCTCCAGTTCTGTTGTCATCACCATGCTTCATGCCAGTGTCATCACAATGCTCCATGAATCTTGTCTTCACAATGCTCCATGGCCCATGTCATCACAATGCTCCATGACCCCTGTGATCACAATGCTCTATGGCCTTTGTCATCACAATGACACGTGACCCCCGTCAACACAATGCCTGATGAACCCTGACATCAAAATGCTAAATGGCACTTGTCATCACAATGCTATATGAAGCCTGTCATCACTATTCACCATGTCACTTGTTTTCACAATGCTCCATGCCCCCTGTAATCCCAGTACTCCATGACCCCTTTCATCACAATGCCCAATGCCACCTCTCATCACAATTCTCCATGGCATTTGTCATCATGATGCTCCATGACACCTGTCATCACAATGCTCCATGACACTTGTCATCACAATGCTCCATGGCCCCTCTCATTACTATGCTCCATAATAACTTGAATCACATTTCTAGATGACCAGTGCCATCACAATGCCCCATGACATTGTCATCACAATTCGCCATGACCATTGTCATCACAATGCTCCATGAACCATGTCATCACAGGGTCCCAGGACACTTGTCATCACAATGATCCATTACCACTTTCATCACAATGCTCCATGACCACTGTCATCTCAATGCCCCATGGCCTTTGTATTCACAATGCTCCATGGCCCCTGTAATCACAGTGCTCCATAACACCTTTCATCATAATGCTCCATGACCACTGCCATCTCAATGCCTCATGACGCCTGTCATCACAATTCTCCAAGGCCCCTCTCATCACAATGCTCCATGACACTTGTCATCACATTGCTCCATAACAACTGTCATCACAGTGTTCCCTGCCCATGTCATCACAATGCTCCATGTCCCCTATAATCACAATGCTCCAAGCCTTTTTCCTCACAATGCTCCAGAATTTTGTCATCACAATGTTCCATGACCGTGGCATCACAATGCTCCACGGCCCTTGTCATCACAATGCTCCAGAATTCTTGTCATCACAATGTTCCATGGACGTGTCATCACAAAGCTACATGACCCTGGTCATCACAGTTCTCCATGACCTTTGTCATCACAATGCTCTATGTCACTATTCATCACAATTCTCAATGACCACTTTAATCACTATGCTCGCTGACCATTTTCATCACATTTCTCTATTGTCATTACCATTCCCCATGGCCCCTTTCTTCACCATGCTCCATGATGCCTGTCATCACAATGCTCCATGGCTTTTGTTATCACAATGCGCCAGGACCAGTTTCATCACAACACTCCATCCCCCTTGTCATCACAGTGCATAATGAAAGCTTTCATTACAATGCTCCGTGACACTTGTCATCACAATGCTCCATGGCCTTTATCGTCACAATGCTCCCAGGCACTTTTCATCACGATGTTCCATGAAAACTTTCATCACATTGCTCCATGACCATTGTCATCACAATAGTCCATAGCCTTGTCAACACAATGCTGCATAATCCCTGTCATCACAATTCTCCATGACTGCTGTCATCACAATAATCCAGGACAATTTTCATAACAATGCTTCATGCCCCCAGTCATCACAGTGCTCCATGATACCTTTCATCACAATTCCTAGATGATCAATGTCATCACAATGCCCAATGACACCTGTCATCACAATTCGCTATGACCCTTGTCATCACAATACTCGATGAACCGTGTCATCACAGTGTTCCAGGACACATGTCATCACAATGATCCATTACTATTTTCATCACAATGCTCCAATACACCTGTCATCACAATGCTCCATGGCCCCTGTTATCATATTGCTCCATGATCTCTTTCATCACAATGCTCCATGACCACTGTGATCACCATACCTCAAGGTGCCTGTCATCTCAATGCTCCATGGCTCTTTTCATCACAATGCCCCATGGGCCCTGTGATCACAATGCTCCATCCCCTTGTCATCAAAGTGCTCCAGAACTTTTGTCATCATAATGCTCCATGCCAATGTCATCAAAATGTGCCATGACACTTGTCATCCCAATGCTCCATGGCTTATGCCATCACAATTTTCCATGGCCCCTGTCATCACAATGCTCCATGCCCTTTTCATCAAAATGGTCCAGAACTCTTGTCATCATAATGCTCCATGCCAATGTCATCAAAATGCCCCATGACACTTGTCATCACAATGCTCCATGGCCTGTGTCATCACAATGTTCCATGGCCCCTGTCATCACAGTGCTCCATTATACCTTTCATCACAATTCTAGATGACCACTGTCATCACCATGCCCCATGACAGATGTCATAACAATTCGCCATGGTCCTTGTCATCACAATGCTCCATGAACCTTGTCATCACAAGGTTCCAGGACTCTTGTCATCACAATGATCCATGATCACTTTCATCACAATGCTCCATGAAACCTGTCACCTCAATGCTCCATAGCCTTTGTATTCACAATGCTCCATGGCCCCTGTAATCACAGTGCTCCATGACCCCTTTCATCACAATGATCCAAGACCTCTGTCATTACAATGCCCCATGACGCCTGCCACCACAAATCTCCAAGGCCTCTCTTACCAAAAAGCTCCATGATCCCTGTCAGTACAATGTTCGATGACACTTTTCATCACAATTCTCCATGCCCCCTGTCATCACAGTGCCCCATAAGCCCTGTAATCCCAATGCTCCATGACCCTGTCATCACAATGCTCCATGACCCCTGTCATCACAAAGTTCTCTGCCCATATCATCACAATGCTCCTTGTCACCTTTCATCACAATGCTCCATGTTCTTTCATCACAATGCTCCATAATTCTTGTCATCGCAATGTTCCTTGACCGTGTCATCACAATGCTCCATGACCCTTGTCATCACAAAGCTCCATGACCCCTGTCATCACAATGATCCATGATTCCTTTCCTCACAGTGCTCCAGTACCCTTTTCATCACAATGCTCCAGGCCATTGTCAGCACAATGCTCCTTGGACCCTGTCATCAAAATGCTCCATCCCCTTTTCATCACAATGTTCCAGATATCCTATCATTACAATGCTCCATGCCCGTGTCAACACAATGCTTCATGACCCCTGTCATCAAAATGCTTTATGAACATTCTTATCACAATGTTCCATGACCCCTGTCATCAAAATGATCCATGACCGTTGTCATCACAATGCTGCATGATACCTTTCATCCCAATCCTCTGTGACTGCTGTCATCATAATGCTCCAAGACAATTTTCATCACAATGCTCCATGCCCCCTGTCATCACAGTGCCCCATAAGCCCTGTAATCCCAATGCTCCATGACCCTGTCATCACAATGCTACATGACCCTTGTCACCACATTGTTCCATGGCCTATGTATTCACAATGTTCCATGGACCCTGTAATCACACTGCTCCATGTTCCTTTTCAACACAATGCTCCATGACCACTGTCATCACAATGTTCCATGAAAGTTGTCATCAAAATGCTCCATGACCCCGGTCACCACAAGGTTCCCTGCCCTTGTCATCACAATGGTACATGGCCTTGTCATCACAATGTTCCATGGCCTCTGTCATCACCATGCTCCATGGTCTTTCTCATCACAATGCTCTATGACCCCTGTCATCACAATGCTTGATGACCATTGTCATCACAATGCTCCAAGGTCCCTGTCATCACAATGCCTCATGGTCTTTGTAATCACAATGCTCAATGACCACTGTCATCACAATGCTCCATGCCGTTGTCATCACAATGCTCCATGGCCCCTGTAATCACAATGCTCCATGCGCTTGTCATCACAATGCTCCAGAACATTTGTCATCATAATGCTCCATTCCCGTGTCATCACATTGCTCAATGACACTTGTCATCAAAATGTTCCTTGGTCTTTGTCATCACAATGCTCCATGATCCCTGTCATCACAATGATCCCTGCCAATGTCATCACAATGCTCCATGTCTCCTGTAATCACAATGCTCCATGCCCTTGTCATCACAATGCTCCAGTTCTGTTGTCATCAACATGCTTCATGCCAGTGTCTTCACAATGCTCCATGAATCTTGTCTTCACAATGCTCCATGGCCCATGTCATCACAATGCTCCATGACCCCTGTGATCACAATGCTCTATGGCCTTTGTCATCACAATGACACGTGACCCCCGTCAACACAATCCTGATGAACCCTGACATCAAAATGCTAAATGGCACTTGTCATCACAATGCTATATGAAGCCTGTCATCACTATTCACCATGTCACTTGTTTTCACAATGCTCCATGCCCCCTGTAATCCCAGTACTCCATGACCCCTTTCATCACAATGCCCAATGCCACCTCTCATCACAATTCTCCATGGCATTTGTCATCACAATGCTGCATGACACTTGTCATCACAATGCTCCATGGCCCCTCTCATTACTGTGCTCCATAATAACTTGAATCACATTTCTAGATGACCAGTGCCATCACAATGCCCCATGACATTGGCATCACAATTCGCCATGACCATTGTCATCACAATGCTCCATGAACCATGTCTTCACAGGGTTCCAGGACACTTGTCATCACAATGATCCATTACCACTTTCATCACAATGCTCCATGACCACTGTCATCTCAATGCCCCATGGCCTTTGTATTCACAATGCTCCATGGCCCCTGTAATCACAGTGCTCCATAACACCTTTCATCATAATGCTCCATGACCACTGCCATCTCAATGCCTCATGACGCCTGTCATCACAATTCTCCAAGGCCCCTCTCATCACAATGCTCCATGACACTTGTCATCACATTGCTCCATAACACCTGTCATCACAGTGTTCCCTGCCCATGTCATCACAATGCTCCATGTCCCCTATAATCACAATGCTCCAAGCCTTTTTCCTCACAATGCTCCAGAATTTTGTCATCACAATGTTCCATGACCGTGGCATCACAATGCTCCATGGCCCTTGTCATCACAATGCTCCAGAATTCTTGTCATCACAATGTTCCATGGACGTGTCATCACAAAGCTACATGACCCTGGTCATCACAGTTCTCCATGACCTTTGTCATCACAATGCTCTATGTCACTATTCATCACAATTCTCAATGACCACTTTAATCACTATGCTCGCTGACCATTTTCATCACATTTCTCTATTGTCATTACAATTCCCCATGGCCCCTTTCTTCACCATGCTCCATGATGCCTGTCATCACAATGCTCCATGGCTTTTGTTATCACAATGCGCCAGGACCAGTTTCATCACAACACTCCATCCCCCTTGTCATCACAGTGCATAATGAAAGCTTTCATTACAATGCTCCGTGACACTTGTCATCACAATGCTCCATGGCCTTTATCGTCACAATGCTCCCAGGCACTTTTCATCACGATGTTCCATGAAAACTTTCATCACATTGCTCCATGACCATTGTCATCACAATAGTCCATAGCCTTGTCAACACAATGCTGCATAATCCCTGTCATCACAATTCTCCATGACTGCTGTCATCACAATAATCCAGGACAATTTTCATAACAATGCTTCATGCCCCCAGTCATCACAGTGCTCCATGATACCTTTCATCACAATTCCTAGATGATCAATGTCATCACAATGCCCAATGACACCTGTCATCACAATTCGCTATGACCCTTGTCATCACAATACTCGATGAACCGTGTCATCACAGTGTTCCAGGACACATGTCATCACAATGATCCATTACTATTTTCATCACCATGCTCCAATACACCTGTCATCACAATGCTCCATGGCCCCTGTTATCATATTGCTCCATGATCTCTTTCATCACAATGCTCCATGACCACTGTCATCACCATACCTCAAGACGACTGTCATCTCAATGCTCCATGGCTCTTTTCATCACAATGCCCCATGGGCCCTGTGATCACAATGCTCCATGCCCTTGTCATCAAAGTGCTCCAGAACTCTTGTCATCATAATGCTCCATGCCAATGTCATCAAAATGTCCCATGACACTTGTCATCACAATGCTCCATGGCTTATGCCATCACAATTTTCCATGGCCCCTGTCATCACAATGCTCCATGCCCTTTTCATCAAAATGCTCCAGAACTCTTGTCATCATAATGCTCCATGCCAATGTCATCAAAATGCCCCATGACACTTGTCATCACAATGCTCCATGGCCTTTGTCATCACAATGTTCCATGGCCCCTGTCATCACAGTGCTCCATTATACCTTTCATCACAATTCTAGATGACCACTGTCATCACCATGCCCCATGACAGAGGTCATAACAATTCGCCATGGTCCTTGTCATCACAATGCTCCATGAACCTTGTCATCACGAGGTTCCAGGACTCTTGTCATCACAATGATCCATGATCACTTTCATCACAATGCTCCATGAAACCTGTCACCTCAATGCTCCATAGCCTTTGTATTCACAATGCTCCATGGCCCCTGTAATCACAGTGCTCCATGACCCCTTTCATCACAATGATCCAAGACCGCTGTCATTACAATGCCCCATGACGCCTGCCACCACAAATCTCCAAGGCCTCTCTTACCAAAAAGCTCCATGATCCCTGTCAGTACAATGTTCGATGACACTTTTCATCACAATGCTCCATGACCCCTGTCATCACAAAGTTCTCTGCCCATATCATCACAATGCTCCTTGTCACCTTGCATCACAATGCTCCATAATTCTTGTCATCGCAATGTTCCTTGACCGTGTCATCACAATGCTCCATGACCCTTGTCATCACAAAGCTCCATGACCCCTGTCATCACAATGATCCATGATTCCTTTCCTCACAGTGCTCCAGTACCCTTTTCATCACAATGCTCCATGCCATTGTCAGCACAATGCTCCTTGGACCCTGTCATCAAAATGCTCCATCCCCTTTTCATCACAATGCTCCAGATATCCTATCATTACAATGCTCCATGCCCGTGTCAACACAATGCTTCATGACCCCTGTCATCAAAATGCTTTATGAACATTCTTATCACAATGTTCCATGACCCCTGTCATCAAAATGATCCATGACCGTTGTCATCACAATGCTGCATGATACCTTTCATCCCAATCCTCTGTGACTGCTGTCATCATAATGCTCCAGGACAATTTTCATCACAATGCTCCATGCCCCCTGTCATCACAGTGCCCCATAAGCCCTGTAATCCCAATGCTCCATGACCCTGTCATCACAATGCTACATGACCCCTGTCATCACATTGTTCCATGGCCTATGTATTCACAATGTTCCATGGACCCTGTAATCACACTGCTCCATGTTCCTTTTCAACACAATGCTCCATGACCCCTGTCATCACAATGTTCCATGAAAGTTGTCATCAAAATGCTCCATGACCCCGGTCACCACAAGGTTCCCTGCCCTTGTCATCACAATGGTACATGGCCTTGTCATCACAATGTTCCATGGCCTCTGTCATCACCATGCTCCATGGTCTTTCTCATCACAATGCTCTATGACCCCTGTCATCACAATGCTTGATGACCATTGTCATCACAATGCTCCAAGGTCCCTGTCATCACAATGCCTCATGGTCTTTGTAATCACAATGCTCAATGACCACTGTCATCACAATGCTCCATGCCGTTGTCATCACAATGCTCCATGGCCCCTGTAATCACAATGCTCCATGCGCTTGTCATCACAATGCTCCAGAACATTAGTCATCATAATGCTCCATTCCCGTGTCATCACATTGCTCAATGACACTTGTCATCAAAATGTTCCCTGGTCTTTGTCATCACAATGCTCCATGATCCCTGTCATCACAATGATCCCTGCCAATGTCATCACAATGCTCCATGTCTCCTGTAATCACAATGCTCCATGCCCTTGTCATCACAATGCTCCAGTTCTGTTGTCATCAACATGCTTCATGCCAGTGTCATCACAATGCTCCATGAATCTTGTCTTCACAATGCTCCATGGCCCATGTCATCACAATGCTCCATGACCCCTGTGATCACAATGCTCTATGGCCTTTGTCATCACAATGACACGTGACTACCGTCAACACAATGCCTGATGAACCCTGACATCAAAATGCTAAATGGCACTTGTCATCACAATGCTATATGAAGCCTGTCATCAGTATTCACCATGTCACTTGTTTTCACAATGCTCCATGCCCCCTGTAATCCCAGTACTCCATGACCCCTTTCATCACAATGCCCAATGCCACCTCTCATCACAATTCTCCATGGCATTTGTCATCACGATGCTCCATGACACCTGTCATCACAAGGCTCCATGACACTTGTCATCACAATGCTCCATGGCCCCTCTCATTACTGTGCTCCATAATAACTTGAATGACATTTCTAGATGACCAGTGCCATCACAATGCCCCATGACATTGTCATCACAATTCGCCATGACCATTGTCATCACAATGCTCCATGAACCATGTCATCACAGGGTCCCAGGACACTTGTCATCACAATGATCCATTACCACTTTCATCACAATGCTCCATGACCACTGTCATCTCAATGCCCCATGGCCTTTGTATTCACAATGCTCCATGGCCCCTGTAATCACAGTGCTCCATAACACCTTTCATCATAATGCTCCATGACCACTGCCATCTCAATGCCTCATGACGCCTGTCATCACAATTCTCCAAGGCACCTCTCATCACAATGCTCCATGACACCTGTCATCACATTGCTCCATAACAACTCTCATCACAGTGTTCCCTGCCCACGTCATCACAATGCTCCATGTCCCCTATAATCACAATGCTCCAAGCCTTTTTCCTCACAATGCTCCAGAATTTTGTCATCACAATGTTCCATGACCGTGGCATCACAATGCTCCACGGCCCTTGTCATCACAATGCTCCAGAATTCTTGTCATCACAATGTTCCATGGACGTGTCATCACAAAGCTACATGACCCTGGTCATCACAGTTCTCCATGACCTTTGTCATCACAATGCTCTAAGTCACTATTCATCACAATTCTCAAAGACCACTTTAATCACTATGCTCTCTGACCATTTTCATCACATTTCTCTATTGTCATTACAATTCCCCATGGCCCCTTTCTTCACCATGCTCCATGATGCCTGTCATCACAATGCTCCATGGCTTTTGTTATCACAATGCGCCAGGACCAGTTTCATCACAATACTCCATCCCCCTTGTCATCACAGTGCATAATGAAAGCTTTCATTACAATGCTCCATGACACTTGTCATCACAATGCTCCATGGCCTTTATCGTCACAATGCTCCCAGGCACTTTTCATCAAGATGTTCCATGAAAACTTTCATCACATTGCTCCATGACCATTGTCATCACAATAGTCCATAGCCTTGTCAACACAATGCTGCATAATCCCTGTCATCACAATTCCCCATGATTGCTGTCATCACAATAATCCAGGACAATTTTCATAACAATGCTTCATGCCCCCAGTCATCACAGTGCTCCATGATACCTTTCATCACAATTCCTAGATGATCAATGTCATCACAATGCCCAATGACACCTGTCATCACAATTCGCTATGACCCTTGTCATCACAATACTCGATGAACCGTGTCATCACAGTGTTCCAGGACACATGTCATCACAATGATCCATGACTATTTTCATCACAATGTTCCAATACACCTGTCATCACAATGCTCCATGGCCCCTGTTATCATATTGCTCCATGATCTCTTCCATCACAATGCTCCATAACCACTGTCATCACCATACCTCAAGACGCCTGTCATCTCAATGCTCCATGGCTCTTTTCATCACAATGCCCCATGGGCCCTGTGATCACAATGCTCCATGCCCTTGTCATCAAAGTGCTCCAGAACTCTTGTCATCATAATGCTCCATGCCAATGTCATCAAAATGCCCCATGACACTTGTCATCACAATGGTCCATGGCCTTTGTCATCACAATGTTCCATGGCCCCTGTCATCACAGTGCTCCATTATACCTTTCATCACAATTCTAGATGACCACTGTCATCACAATGCCCCATGACAGATGTCATAACAATTCACCATGGTCCTTGTCATCACAATGCTCCATGAACCTTGTCATCACAAGGTTCCAGGACTCTTGTCATCACAATGATCCATGATCACTTTCATCACAATGCTCCATGAAACCTGTCACCTCAATGCTCCATAGCCTTTGTATTCACAATGCTCCTTGGCCCCTGTAATCACAGTGCTCCATGACCCCTTTCATCACAATGATCCAAGACCACTGTCATTACAATGCCCCATGACGCCTGCCACCACAAATCTCCAAGGCCTCTCTTACCAAAAAGCTCCATGATCCCTGTGAGTACAATGTTCGATGACACTTTTCATCACAATGCTCCATGACCCCTGTCATCACAAAGTTCTCTGCACATATCATCACAATGCTCCTTGTCACCTTTCATCAAAATGCTCCATGTCCTTTCATCACAATGCTCCATAATTCTTGTCATCGCAATGTTCCTTGACCGTGTCATCACAATGCTCCATGACCCTTGTCATCACAAAGCTCCATGACCCCTGTCATCACAATGATCCATGATTCCTTTCCTCACAGTGCTCCAGTACCTTTTTCATCACAATGCTCCATGCCATTGTCAGCACAATGCTCCTTGGACCCTGTCATCAAAATGCTCCATCCCCTTTTCATCACAATGCTCCAGATATCCTATCATTACAATGCTCCATGCCCGTGTCAACACAATGCTTCATGACCCCTGTCATCAAAATGCTTTATGAACATTCTTATCACAATGTTCCATGACCCCTGTCATCAAAATGATCCATGACCGTTGTCATCACAATGCTGCATGATACCTTTCATCCCAATCCTCTGTGACTGCTGTCATCATAATGCTCCAGGACAATTTTCATCACAATGCTCCATGCCCCCTCTCATCACAGTGCCCCATAAGCCCTGTAATCCCAATGCTCCATGACCCTGTCATCACAATGCTACATGACCCCTGTCATGACATTGTTCCATGGCCTATGTATTCACAGTGTTCCATGGGCCCTGTAATCACACTGCTCCATGTTCCTTTTCAACACAATGCTCCATGACCCCTGTCATCACAATGTTCCATGAAAGTTGTCATCAAAATGCTCCATGACCCCGGTCACCACAAGGTTCCCTGCCCTTGTCATCACAATGGTACATGGCCTTGTCATCACAATGTTCCATGGCCTCTGTCATCACCATGCTCCATGGTCTTTCTCATCACAATGCTCTATGACCCCTGTCATCACAATGCTTGATGACCATTGTCATCACAATGCTCCAAGGTCCCTGTCATCACAATGCCTCATGGTCTTTGTAATCACAATGCTCAATGACCACTGTCATCACAATGCTCCATGCCGTTGTCATCACAATGCTCCATGGCCCCTGTAATCACAATGCTCCATGCGCTTGTCATCACAATGCTCCAGAACATTTGTCATCATAATGCTCCATTCCCGTGTCATCACATTGCTCAATGACACTTGTCATCAAAATGTTCCTTGGTCTTTGTCATCACAATGCTCCATGATCCCTGTCATCACAATGATCCCTGCCAATGTCATCACAATGCTCCATGACTCCTGTAATCACAATGCTCCATGCCCTTGTCATCACAATGCTCCAGTTCTGTTGTCATCACCATGCTTCATGCCAGTGTCATCACAATGCTCCATGAATCTTATCTTCACAATGCTCCATGGCCCATGTCATCACAGTGCTCCATGACCCCTGTGATCACAATGCTCTATGGCCTTTGTCATCACAATGACACGTGACTCCCGTCAACACAATGCCTGATGAACCCTGACATCAAAATGCTAAATGGCACTTGTCATCACAATGCTATATGAAGCCTGTCATCAGTATTCACCATGTCACTTGTTTTCACAATGCTCCATGCCCCCTGTAATCCCAGTACTCCATGACCCCTTTCATCACAATGCCCAATGCCACCTCTCATCACAATTCTCCATGGCATTTGTCATCACGATGCTCCATGACACCTGTCATCACAATGCTCCATGACACTTGTCATCACAATGCTCCATGGCCCCTCTCATTACTGTGCTCCATAATAACTTGAATCACATTTCTAGATGACCAGTGCTATCACAATGCCCCATGACATTGTCATCACAATTCGCCATGACCATTGTCATCACAATGCTCCATGAACCATGTCATCACAGGGTCCCAGGACACTTGTCATCACAATGATCCATTACCACTTTCATCACAATGCTCCATGACCACTGTCATCTCAATGCCCCATGGCCTTTGTATTCACAATGCTCCATGGCCCCTGTAATCACAGTGCTCCATAACACCTTTCATCATAATGCTCCATGACCACTGCCATCTCAATGCCTCATGACGCCTGTCATCACAATTCTCCAAGGCCCCTCCAATCACAATGCTCCATGACACCTGTCATCACATTGCTCCATAACAACTCTCATCACAGTGTTCCCTGCCCATGTCATCACAATGCTCCATGTCCCCTATAATCACAATGCTCCAAGCCTTTTTCCTCACAATGCTCCAGAATTTTGTCATCACAATGTTCCATGACCGTGGCATCACAATGCTCCACGGCCCTTGTCATCACAATGCTCCAGAATTCTTGTCATCACAATGTTCCATGGACGTGTCATCACAAAGCTACATGACCCTGGTCATCACAGTTCTCCATGACCTTTGTCATCACAATGCTCTATGTCACTATTCATCACAATTCTCAATGACCACTTTAATCACTATGCTCGCTGACCATTTTCATCACATTTCTCTATTGTCATTACAATTCCCCATGGCCCCTTTCTTCACCATGCTCCATGATGCCTGTCATCACAATGCTCCATGGCTTTTGTTATCACAATGCGCCAGGACCAGTTTCATCACAATACTCCATCCCCCTTGTCATCACAGTGCATAATGAAAGCTTTCATTACAATGCTCCGTGACACTTGTCATCACAATGCTCCATGGCCTTTATCGTCACAATGCTCCCAGGCACTTTTCATCACGATGTTCCATGAAAACTTTCATCACATTGCTCCATGACCATTGTCATCACAATAGTCCATAGCCTTGTCAACACAATGCTGCATAATCCCTGTCATCACAAGTCCCCATGATTGCTGTCATCACAATAATCCAGGACAATTTTCAGAACAATGCTTCATGCCCCCAGTCATCACAGTGCTCCATGATACCTTTCTTCACAATTCCTAGATGATCAATGTCATCACAATGCACAATGACACCTGTCATCACAATTCGCTATGGCCCTTGTCATCACAATACTCGATGAACCGTGTCATCACAGTGTTCCAGGACACATGTCATCACAATGATCCATGACTATTTTCATCACAATGCTCCAATACACCTGTCATCACAATGCTCCATGGCCCCTGTTATCATATTGCTCCATGATCTCTTTCATCACAATGCTCCATAACCACTGTCATCACCATACCTCAAGACGCCTGTCATCTCAATGCTCCATGGCTCTTTTCATCACAATGCCCCATGGGCCCTGTGATCACAATGCTCCATGCCCTTGTCATCAAAGTGCTCCAGAACTCTTGTCATCATAATGCTCCATGCCAATGTCATCAAAATGTCCCATGACACTTGTCATCACAATGCTCCATGGCTTATGCCATCACAATTTTCCATGGCCCCTGTCATCACAATGCTCCATGCCCTTTTCATCAAAATGCTCCAGAACTCTGGTCATCATAATGCTCCATGCCAATGTCATCAAAATGCCCCATGACACTTGTCATCACAATGCTCCATGGCCTTTGTCATCACAATGTTCAATGGCCCCTGTCATCACAGTGCTCCATTATACCTTTCATCACAATTCTAGATGACCACTGTCATCACAATGCCCCATGACAGATGTCATAACAATTCACCATGGTCCTTGTCATCACAATGCTCCATGAACCTTGTCATCACAAGGTTCCAGGACTCTTGTCATCTCAATGATCCATGATCACTTTCATCACAATGCTCCATGAAACCTGTCACCTCAATGCTCCATAGCCTTTGTATTCACAATGCTCCTTGGCCCCTGTAATCACAGTGCTCCATGACCCCTTTCATCACAATGATCCAAGACCGCTGTCATTACAATGCCCCATGACGCCTGCCACCACAAATCTCCAAGGCCTCTCTTACCAAAAAGCTCCATGATCCCTGTCAGTACAATGTTCGATGACACTTTTCATCACAATGCTCCATGACCCCTGTCATCACAAAGTTCTCTGCCCATATCATCACAATGCTCCTTGTCACCTTTCTTCACAATGCTCCATGTCCTTTCATCACAATGCTCCATAATTCTTGTCATCGCAATGTTCCTTGACCGTGTCATCACAATGCTCCATGACCCTTGTCATCACAAAGCTCCATGACCCCTGTCATCACAATGATCCATGATTCCTTTCCTCACAGTGCTCCAGTACCTTTTTCATAACAATGCTCCATGCCATTGTCAGCACAATGCTCCTTGGACCCTGTCATCAAAATGCTCCATCCCCTTTTCATCACAATGCTCCAGATATCCTATCATTACAATGCTCCATGCCCGGGTCAACACAATGCTTCATGACCCCTGTCATCAAAATGCTTTATGAACATTCTTATCCCAATGTTCCATGACCCCTGTCATTAAATGATCCATGACCGTTGTCATCACAATGCTGCATGACACCTTTCATCCCAATCCTCTGTGACTGCTGTCATCATAATGCTCCAGGACCATTTTCATCACAATGCTCCATGCCCCCTGTCATCACAGTGCCCCATAAGCCCTGTAATCCCAATGCTCCATGACCCTGTCATCACAATGCTACATGACCCCTGTCATGACATTGTTCCATGGCCTATGTATTCACAATGTTCCATGGACCCTGTAATCACACTGCTCCATGTTCCTTTTCAACACAATGCTCCATGACCCCTGTCATCACAATGTTCCATGAAAGTTGTCATCAAAATGCTCCATGACCCCGGTCACCACAAGCTTCCCTGCCCTTGTCATCACAATGGTACATGGCCTTGTCATCACAATGTTCCATGGCCTCTGTCATCACCATGCTCCATGGTCTTTCTCATCACAATGCTCTATGACCCCTGTCATCACAATGCTTGATGACCATTGTCATCACAATGCTCCAAGGTCCCTGTCATCACAATGCCTCATGGTCTTTGTAATCACAATGCTCAATGACCACTGTCATCACAATGCTCCATGCCGTTGTCATCACAATGCTCCATGGCCCCTGTAATCACAATGCTCCATGCGCTTGTCATCACAATGCTCCAGAACATTAGTCATCATAATGCTCCATTCCCGTGTCATCACATTGCTCAATGACACTTGTCATCAAAATGTTCCCTGGTCTTTGTCATCACAATGCTCCATGATCCCTGTCATCACAATGATCCCTGCCAATGTCATCACAATGCTCCATGTCTCCTGTAATCACAATGCTCCATGCCCTTGTCATCACAATGCTCCAGTTCTGTTGTCATCAACATGCTTCATGCCAGTGTCATCATAATGCTCCATGAATCTTGTCTTCACAATGCTCCATGGCCCATGTCATCACAATGCTCCATGACCCCTGTGATCACAATGCTCTATGGCCTTTGTCATCACAATGACACGTGACTACCGTCAACACAATGCCTGATGAACCCTGACATCAAAATGCTAAATGGCACTTGTCATCACAATGCTATATGAAGCCTGTCATCAGTATTCACCATGTCACTTGTTTTCACAATGCTCCATGCCCCCTGTAATCCCAGTACTCCATGACCCCTTTCATCACAATGCCCAATGCCACCTCTCATCACAATTCTCCATGGCATTTGTCATCACGATGCTCCATGACACCTGTCATCACAATGCTCCATGACACTTGTCATCACAATGCTCCATGGCCCCTCTCATTACTGTGCTCCATAATAACTTGAATGACATTTCTAGATGACCAGTGCCATCACAATGCCCCATGACATTGTCATCACAATTCGCCATGACCATTGTCATCACAATGCTCCATGAACCATGTCATCACAGGGTCCCAGGACACTTGTCATCACAATGATCCATTACCACTTTCATCACAATGCTCCATGACCACTGTCATCTCAATGCCCCATGGCCTTTGTATTCACAATGCTCCATGGCCCCTGTAATCACAGTGCTCCATAACACCTTTCATCATAATGCTCCATGACCACTGCCATCTCAATGCCTCATGAGGCCTGTCATCACAATTCTCCAAGGCCCCTCTCATCACAATGCTCCATGACACCTGTCATCACATTGCTCCATAACAACTCTCATCACAGTGTTCCCTGCCCACGTCATCACAATGCTCCATGTCCCCTATAATCACAATGCTCCAAGCCTTTTTCCTCACAATGCTCCAGAATTTTGTCATCACAATGTTCCATGACCGTGGCATCACAATGCTCCACGGCCCTTGTCATCACAATGCTCCAGAATTCTTGTCATCACAATGTTCCATGGACGTGTCATCACAAAGCTACATGACCCTGGTCATCACAGTTCTCCATGACCTTTGTCATCACAATGCTCTAAGTCACTATTCATCACAATTCTCAAAGACCACTTTAATCACTATGCTCTCTGACCATTTTCATCACATTTCTCTATTGTCATTACAATTCCCCATGGCCCCTTTCTTCACCATGCTCCATGATGCCTGTCATCACAATGCTCCATGGCTTTTGTTATCACAATGCGCCAGGACCAGTTTCATCACAATACTCCATCCCCCTTGTCATCACAGTGCATAATGAAAGCTTTCATTACAATGTTCCGTGACACTTGTCATCACAATGATCCATGGCCTTTATCGTCACAATGCTCCCAGGCACTTTTCATCAAGATGTTCCATGAAAACTTTCATCACATTGCTCCATGACCATTGTCATCACAATAGTCCATAGCCTTGTCAACACAATGCTGCATAATCCCTGTCATCACAATTCTCCATGACTGCTGTCATCACAATAATCCAGGACAATTTTCATAACAATGCTTCATGCCCCCAGTCATCACAGTGCTCCATGATACCTTTCATCACAATTCCTAGATGATCAATGTCATCACAATGCCCAATGACACCTGTCATCACAATTCGCTATGACCCTTGTCATCACAATACTCGATGAACCGTGTCATCACAGTGTTCCAGGACACATGTCATCACAATGATCCATGACTATTTTCATCACAATGCTCCAATACACCTGTCATCGCAATGCTCCATGGCCCCTGTTATCATATTGCTCCATGATCTCTTTCATCACAATGCTCCATAACCACTGTCATCACCATACCTCAAGACGCCTGTCATCTCAATGCTCCATGGCTCTTTTCATCACAATGCTCCATGAACCCAGTCATCACAATGTTCCCTGCCCTTGTCATCAAAGTGCTCCAGAACTCTTGTCATCATAATGCTCCATGCCAATGTCATCAAAATGTCCCATGACACTTGTCATCACAATGCTCCATGGCTTATGCCATCACAATTTTCCATGGCCCCTGTCATCACAATGCTCCATGCCCTTTTCATCAAAATGCTCCAGAACTCTGGTCATCATAATGCTCCATGCCAATGTCATCAAAATGCCCCATGACACTTGTCATCACAATGCTCCATGGCCTTTGTCATCACAATGTTCAATGGCCCCTGTCATCACAGTGCTCCATTATACCTTTCATCACAATTCTAGATGACCACTGTCATCACAATGCCCCATGACAGATGTCATAACAATTCACCATGGTCCTTGTCATCACAATGCTCCATGAACCTTGTCATCACAAGGTTCCAGGACTCTTGTCATCACAATGATCCATGATCACTTTCATCACAATGCTCCATGAAACCTGTCACCTCAATGCTCCATAGCCTTTGTATTCACAATGCTCCTTGGCCCCTGTAATCACAGTGCTCCATGACCCCTTTCATCACAATGATCCAAGACCGCTGTCATTACAATGCCCCATGACGCCTGCCACCACAAATCTCCAAGGCCTCTCTTACCAAAAAGCTCCATGATCCCTGTCAGTACAATGTTCGATGACACTTTTCATCACAATGCTCCATGACCCCTGTCATCACAAAGTTCTCTGCCCATATCATCACAATGCTCCTTGTCACCTTTCTTCACAATGCTCCATGTCCTTTCATCACAATGCTCCATAATTCTTGTCATCGCAATGTTCCTTGACCGTGTCATCACAATGCTCCATGACCCTTGTCATCACAAAGCTCCATGACCCCTGTCATCACAATGATCCATGATTCCTTTCCTCACAGTGCTCCAGTACCTTTTTCATCACAATGCTCCATGCCATTGTCAGCACAATGCTCCTTGGACCCTGTCATCAAAATGCTCCATCCCCTTTTCATCACAATGCTCCAGATATCCTATCATTACAATGCTCCATGCCCGTGTCAACACAATGCTTCATGACCCCTGTCATCAAAATGCTTTATGAACATTCTTATCACAAAGTTCCATGACCCCTGTCATCAAAATGATCCATGACCGTTGTCATCACAATGCTGCATGATACCTTTCATCCCAATCCTCTGTGACTGCTGTCATCATAATGCTCCAGGACAATTTTCATCACAATGCTCCATGCCCCCTGTCATCACAGTGCCCCATAAGCCCTGTAATCCCAATGCTCCATGACCCTGTCATCACAATGCTACATGACCCCTGTCATCACATTGTTCCATGGCCTATGTATTCACAATGTTCCATGGACCCTGTAATCACACTGCTCCATGTTCCTTTTCAACACAATGCTCCATGACCCCTGTCATCACAATGTTCCATGAAAGTTGTCATCAAAATGCTCCATGACCCCGGTCACCACAAGGTTCCCTGCCCTTGTCATCACAATGGGACATGGCCTTGTCATCACAATGTTCCATGGCCTCTGTCATCACCATGCTCCATGGTCTTTCTCATCACAATGCTCTATGACCCCTGTCATCACAATGCTTGATGACCATTGTCATCACAATGCTCCAAGGTCCCTGTCATCACAATGCCTCATGGTCTTTGTAATCACAATGCTCAATGACCACTGTCATCACAATGCTCCATGCCGTTGTCATCACAATGCTCCATGGCCCCTGTAATCACAATGATCCATGCGCTTGTCATCACAATGCTCCAGAACATTTGTCATCATAATGCTCCATTCCCGTGTCATCGCATTGCTCAATGACACTTGTCATCAAAATGTTCCTTGGTCTTTGTCATCACAATGCTCCATGATCCCTGTCATCACAATGATCCCTGCCAATGTCATCACAATGCTCCATGTCTCCTGTAATCACAATGCTCCATGCCCTTGTCATCACAATGCTCCAGTTCTGTTGTCATCACCATGCTTCATGCCAGTGTCATCACAATGCTCCATGAATCTTGTCTTCACAATGCTCCATGGCCCATGTCATCACAATGCTCCATGACCCCTGTGATCACAATGCTCTATGGCCTTTGTCATCACAATGACACGTGACTCCCGTCAACACAATGCCTGATGAACCCTGACATCAAAATTCTAAATGGCACTAGTCATCACAATGCTATATGAAGCCTGTCATCAGTATTCACCATGTCACTTGTTTTCACAATGCTCCATGCCCCCTGTAATCCCAGTACTCCATGACCCCTTTCATCACAATGCCCAATGCCACCTCTCATCACAATTCTCCATGGCATTTGTCATCACGATGCTCATTGACACCTGTCATCACAATGCTCCATGACACTTGTCATCACAATGCTCCATGGCCCCTCTCATTACTGTGCTCCATAATAACTTGAATGACATTTCTAGATGACCAGTGCCATCACAATGCCCCATGACATTGTCATCACAATTCGCCATGACCATTGTCATCACAATGCTCCATGAACCATGTCATCACAGGGTCCCAGGACACTTGTCATCACAATGATCCATTACCACTTTCATCACAATGCTCCATGACCCCTGTCATCTCAATGCCCCATGGCCTTTGTATTCACAATGCTCCATGGCCCCTGTAATCACAGTGCTCCATAACACCTTTCATAATAATGCTCCATGACCACTGCCATCTCAATGCCTCATGACGCCTGTCATCACAATTCTCCAAGGCCCCTCCAATCACAATGCTCCATGACACCTTTCATCACATTGCTCCATAACAACTCTCATCACAGTGTTCCCTGCCCATGTCATCACAATGCTCCATGTCCCCTATTATCACAATGCTCCAAGCCTTTTTCCTCACAATGCTCCAGAATTTTGTCATCACAATGTTCCATGACCGTGGCATCACAATGCTCCACGGCCCTTGTCATCACAATGCTCCAGAATTCTTGTCATCACAATGTTCCATGGACGTGTCATCACAAAGCTACATGACCCTGGTCATCACAGTTCTCCATGACCTTTGTCATCACAATGCTCTATGTCACTATTCATCACAATTCTCAATGACCACTTTAATCACTATGCTCGCTGACCATTTTCATCACATTTCTCTATTGTCATTACAATTCCCCATGGCCCCTTTCTTCACCATGCTCCATGATGCCTGTCATCACAATGCTCCATGGCTTTTGTTATCACAATGTGCCAGGACCAGTTTCATCACAATACTCCATCCCCCTTGTCATCACAGTGCATAATGAAAGCTTTCATTACAATGCTCCGTGACACTTGTCATCACAATGCTCCATGGCCTTTATCGTCACAATGCTCCCAGGCACTTTTCATCAAGATGTTCCATGAAAACTTTCATCACATTGCTCCATGACCATTGTCATCACAATAGTCCATAGCCTTGTCAACACAATGCTGCATAATCCCTGTCATCACAAGTCCCCATGATTGCTGTCATCACAATAATCCAGGACAATTTTCAGAACAATGCTTCATGCCCCCAGTCATCACAGTGCTCCATGATACCTTTGTTCACAATTCCTAGATGATCAATGTCATCACAATGCCCA
Source organism: Balaenoptera physalus (assembly GCF_965194825.1). Classification (NCBI taxonomy): domain Eukaryota; kingdom Metazoa; phylum Chordata; class Mammalia; order Artiodactyla; family Balaenopteridae; genus Balaenoptera; species Balaenoptera physalus. The sequence goes on along the minus strand of NW_028125943.1, from coordinate 108,073 downwards.
ATGACACCTGTCATCACAATTCGCTATGGCCCTTGTCATCACAATACTCGATGAACCGTGTCATCACAGTGTTCCAGGACACATGTCATCACAATGATCCATGACTATTTTCATCACAATGCTCCAATACACCTGTCATCACAATGCTCCATGGCCCCTGTTATCATATTGCTCCATGATCTCTTTCATCACAATGCTCCATGACCACTGTCATCACCATACCTCAAGACGCCTGTCATCTCAATGCTCCATGGCTCTTTTCATCACAATGCCCCATGGGCCCTGTGATCACAATGCTCCATGCCCTTGTCATCAAAGTGCTCCAGAACTCTTGTCATCATAATGCTCCATGCCAATGTCATCAAAATGCCCCATGACACTTGTCATCACAATGCTCCATGGCCTTTGTCATCACAATGTTCCATGGCCCCTGTCATCACAGTGCTCCATTATACCTTTCATCACAATTCTAGATGACCACTGTCATCACAATGCCCCATGACAGATGTCATAACAATTCACCATGGTCCTTGTCATCACAATGCTCCATGAACCTTGTCATCACAAGGTTCCAGGACTCTTGTCATCACAATGATCCATGATCACTTTCATCACAATGCTCCATGAAACCTGTCACCTCAATGCTCCATAGCCTTTGTATTCACAATGCTCCTTGGCCCCTGTAATCACAGTGCTCCATGACCCCTTTCATCACAATGATCCAAGACCACTGTCATTACAATGCCCCATGACGCCTGCCACCACAAATCTCCAAGGCCTCTCTTACCAAAAAGCTCCATGATCCCTGTCAGTACAATGTTCGATGACACTTTTCATCACAATGCTCCATGACCCCTGTCATCACAAAGTTCTCTGCCCATATCATCACAATGCTCCTTGTCACCTTTCATCACAATGCTCCATGTCCTTTCATCACAATGCTCCATAATTCTTGTCATCGCAATGTTCCTTGACCGTGTCATCACAATGCTCCATGACCCTTGTCATCACAAAGCTCCATGACCCCTTTCATCACAATGATCCATGATTCCTTTCCTCACAGTGCTCCAGTACCTTTTTCATCACAATGCTCCATGCCATTGTCAGCACAATGCTCCTTGGACCCTGTCATCAAAATGCTCCATCCCCTTTTCATCACAATGCTCCAGATATCCTATCATTACAATGCTCCATGCCCGTGTCAACACAATGCTTCATGACCCCTGTCATCAAAATGCTTTATGAACATTCTTATCACAATGTTCCATGACCCCTGTCATCAAAATGATCCATGACCGTTGTCATCACAATGCTGCATGATACCTTTCATCCCAATCCTCTGTGACTGCTGTCATCATAATGCTCCAGGACAATTTTCATCACAATGCTCCATGCCCCCTGTCATCACAGTGCCCCATAAGCCCTGTAATCCCAATGCTCCATGACCCTGTCATCACAATGCTACATGACCCCTGTCATGACATTGTTCCATGGCCTATGTATTCACAATGTTCCATGGACCCTGTAATCACACTGCTCCATGTTCCTTTTCAACACAATGCTCCATGACCCCTGTCATCACAATGTTCCATGAAAGTTGTCATCAAAATGCTCCATGACCCCGGTCACCACAAGGTTCCCTGCCCTTGTCATCACAATGGTACATGGCCTTGTCATCACAATGTTCCATGGCCTCTGTCATCACCATGCTCCATGGTCTTTCTCATCACAATGCTCTATGACCCCTGTCATCACAATGCTTGATGACCATTGTCATCACAATGCTCCATGACCCCTGTCATCTCAATGCCCCATGGCCTTTGTATTCACAATGCTCCATGGCCCCTGTAATCACAGTGCTCCATAACACCTTTCATAATAATGCTCCATGACCACTGCCATCTCAATGCCTCATGACGCCTGTCATCACAATTCTCCAAGGCCCCTCCAATCACAATGCTCCATGACACCTTTCATCACATTGCTCCATAACAACTCTCATCACAGTGTTCCCTGCCCATGTCATCACAATGCTCCATGTCCCCTATTATCACAATGCTCCAAGCCTTTTTCCTCACAATGCTCCAGAATTTTGTCATCACAATGTTCCATGACCGTGGCATCACAATGCTCCACGGCCCTTGTCATCACAATGCTCCAGAATTCTTGTCATCACAATGTTCCATGGACGTGTCATCACAAAGCTACATGACCCTGGTCATCACAGTTCTCCATGACCTTTGTCATCACAATGCTCTATGTCACTATTCATCACAATTCTCAATGACCACTTTAATCACTATGCTCGCTGACCATTTTCATCACATTTCTCTATTGTCATTACAATTCCCCATGGCCCCTTTCTTCACCATGCTCCATGATGCCTGTCATCACAATGCTCCATGGCTTTTGTTATCACAATGTGCCAGGACCAGTTTCATCACAATACTCCATCCCCCTTGTCATCACAGTGCATAATGAAAGCTTTCATTACAATGCTCCGTGACACTTGTCATCACAATGCTCCATGGCCTTTATCGTCACAATGCTCCCAGGCACTTTTCATCAAGATGTTCCATGAAAACTTTCATCACATTGCTCCATGACCATTGTCATCACAATAGTCCATAGCCTTGTCAACACAATGCTGCATAATCCCTGTCATCACAAGTCCCCATGATTGCTGTCATCACAATAATCCAGGACAATTTTCAGAACAATGCTTCATGCCCCCAGTCATCACAGTGCTCCATGATACCTTTGTTCACAATTCCTAGATGATCAATGTCATCACAATGCCCAATGACACCTGTCATCACAATTCGCTATGGCCCTTGTCATCACAATACTCGATGAACCGTGTCATCACAGTGTTCCAGGACACATGTCATCACAATGATCCATGACTATTTTCATCACAATGCTCCAATACACCTGTCATCACAATGCTCCATGGCCCCTGTTATCATATTGCTCCATGATCTCTTTCATCACAATGCTCCATGACCACTGTCATCACCATACCTCAAGACGCCTGTCATCTCAATGCTCCATGGCTCTTTTCATCACAATGCCCCATGGGCCCTGTGATCACAATGCTCCATGCCCTTGTCATCAAAGTGCTCCAGAACTCTTGTCATCATAATGCTCCATGCCAATGTCATCAAAATGCCCCATGACACTTGTCATCACAATGCTCCATGGCCTTTGTCATCACAATGTTCCATGGCCCCTGTCATCACAGTGCTCCATTATACCTTTCATCACAATTCTAGATGACCACTGTCATCACAATGCCCCATGACAGATGTCATAACAATTCACCATGGTCCTTGTCATCACAATGCTCCATGAACCTTGTCATCACAAGGTTCCAGGACTCTTGTCATCACAATGATCCATGATCACTTTCATCACAATGCTCCATGAAACCTGTCACCTCAATGCTCCATAGCCTTTGTATTCACAATGCTCCTTGGCCCCTGTAATCACAGTGCTCCATGACCCCTTTCATCACAATGATCCAAGACCACTGTCATTACAATGCCCCATGACGCCTGCCACCACAAATCTCCAAGGCCTCTCTTACCAAAAAGCTCCATGATCCCTGTCAGTACAATGTTCGATGACACTTTTCATCACAATGCTCCATGACCCCTGTCATCACAAAGTTCTCTGCCCATATCATCACAATGCTCCTTGTCACCTTTCATCACAATGCTCCATGTCCTTTCATCACAATGCTCCATAATTCTTGTCATCGCAATGTTCCTTGACCGTGTCATCACAATGCTCCATTACCCTTGTCATCACAAAGCTCCATGACCCCTTTCATCACAATGATCCATGATTCCTTTCCTCACAGTGCTCCAGTACCTTTTTCATCACAATGCTCCATGCCATTGTCAGCACAATGCTCCTTGGACCCTGTCATCAAAATGCTCCATCCCCTTTTCATCACAATGCTCCAGATATCCTATCATTACAATGCTCCATGCCCGTGTCAACACAATGCTTCATGACCCCTGTCATCAAAATGCTTTATGAACATTCTTATCACAATGTTCCATGACCCCTGTCATCAAAATGATCCATGACCGTTGTCATCACAATGCTGCATGATACCTTTCATCCCAATCCTCTGTGACTGCTGTCATCATAATGCTCCAGGACAATTTTCATCACAATGCTCCATGCCCCCTGTCATCACAGTGCCCCATAAGCCCTGTAATCCCAATGCTCCATGACCCTGTCATCACAATGCTACATGACCCCTGTCATGACATTGTTCCATGGCCTATGTATTCACAATGTTCCATGGACCCTGTAATCACACTGCTCCATGTTCCTTTTCAACACAATGCTCCATGACCCCTGTCATCACAATGTTCCATGAAAGTTGTCATCAAAATGCTCCATGACCCCGGTCACCACAAGGTTCCCTGCCCTTGTCATCACAATGGTACATGGCCTTGTCATCACAATGTTCCATGGCCTCTGTCATCACCATGCTCCATGGTCTTTCTCATCACAATGCTCTATGACCCCTGTCATCACAATGCTTGATGACCATTGTCATCACAATGCTCCAAGGTCCCTGCCATCACAATGCCTCATGGTCTTTGTAATCACAATGCTCAATGACCACTGTCATCACAATGCTCCATGCCGTTGTCATCACAATGCTCCATGGCCCCTGTAATCACAATGCTCCATGCGCTTGTCATCACAATGCTCCAGAACATTTGTCATCATAATGCTCCATTCCCGTGTCATCACATTGCTCAATGACACTTGTCATCAAAATGTTCCTTGGTCTTTGTCATCACAATGCTCCATGATCCCTGTCATCACAATGATCCCTGCCAATGTCATCACAATGCTCCATGACTCCTGTAATCACAATGCTCCATGCCCTTGTCATCACAATGCTCCAGTTCTGTTGTCATCACCATGCTTCATGCCAGTGTCATCACAATGCTCCATGAATCTTATCTTCACAATGCTCCATGGCCCATGTCATCACAATGCTCCATGACCCCTGTGATCACAATGCTCTATGGCCTTTGTCATCACAATGACACGTGACCCCCGTCAACACAATGCCTGATGAACCCTAAAATCAAAATGCTAAATGGCACTTGTCATCACAATGCTATATGAAGCCTGTCATCAGTATTCACCATGTCACTTGTTTTCACAATGCTCCATGCCCCCTGTAATCCCAGTACTCCATGACCCCTTTCATCACAATGCCCAATGCCACCTCTCATCACAATTCTCCATGGCATTTGTCATCACGATGCTCCATGACACCTGTCATCACAATGCTCCATGACACTTGTCATCACAATGCTCCATGGCCCCTCTCATTACTGTGCTCCATAATAACTTGAATGACATTTCTAGATGACCAGTGCCATCACAATGCCCCATGACATTGTCATCACAATTCGCCATGACCATTGTCATCACAATGCTCCATGAACCATGTCATCACAGGGTCCCAGGACACTTGTCATCACAATGATCCATTACCACTTTCATCACAATGCTCCATGACCCCTGTCATCTCAATGCCCCATGGCCTTTGTATTCACAATGCTCCATGGCCCCTGTAATCACAGTGCTCCATAACACCTTTCATAATAATGCTCCATGACCACTGCCATCTCAATGCCTCATGACGCCTGTCATCACAATTCTCCAAGGCCCCTCCAATCACAATGCTCCATGACACCTTTCATCACATTGCTCCATAACAACTCTCATCACAGTGTTCCCTGCCCATGTCATCACAATGCTCCATGTCCCCTATAATCACAATGCTCCAAGCCTTTTTCCTCACAATGCTCCAGAATTTTGTCATCACAATGTTCCATGACCGTGGCATCACAATGCTCCACGGCCCTTGTCATCACAATGCTCCAGAATTCTTGTCATCACAATGTTCCATGGACGTGTCATCACAAAGCTACATGACCCTGGTCATCACAGTTCTCCATGACCTTTGTCATCACAATGCTCTATGTCACTATTCATCACAATTCTCAATGACCACTTTAATCACTATGCTCGCTGACCATTTTCATCACATTTCTCTATTGTCATTACAATTCCCCATGGCCCCTTTCTTCACCATGCTCCATGATGCCTGTCATCACAATGCTCCATGGCTTTTGTTATCACAATGTGCCAGGACCAGTTTCATCACAATACTCCATCCCCCTTGTCATCACAGTGCATAATGAAAGCTTTCATTACAATGCTCCGTGACACTTGTCATCACAATGCTCCATGGCCTTTATCGTCACAATGCTCCCAGGCACTTTTCATCAAGATGTTCCATGAAAACTTTCATCACATTGCTCCATGACCATTGTCATCACAATAGTCCATAGCCTTGTCAACACAATGCTGCATAATCCCTGTCATCACAAGTCCCCATGATTGCTGTCATCACAATAATCCAGGACAATTTTCAGAACAATGCTTCATGCCCCCAGTCATCACAGTGCTCCATGATACCTTTGTTCACAATTCCTAGATGATCAATGTCATCACAATGCCCAATGACACCTGTCATCACAATTCGCTATGGCCCTTGTCATCACAATACTCGATGAACCGTGTCATCACAGTGTTCCAGGACACATGTCATCACAATGATCCATGACTATTTTCATCACAATGCTCCAATACACCTGTCATCACAATGCTCCATGGCCCCTGTTATCATATTGCTCCATGATCTCTTTCATCACAATGCTCCATGACCACTGTCATCACCATACCTCAAGACGCCTGTCATCTCAATGCTCCATGGCTCTTTTCATCACAATGCCCCATGGGCCCTGTGATCACAATGCTCCATGCCCTTGTCATCAAAGTGCTCCAGAACTCTTGTCATCATAATGCTCCATGCCAATGTCATCAAAATGCCCCATGACACTTGTCATCACAATGCTCCATGGCCTTTGTCATCACAATGTTCCATGGCCCCTGTCATCACAGTGCTCCATTATACCTTTCATCACAATTCTAGATGACCACTGTCATCACAATGCCCCATGACAGATGTCATAACAATTCACCATGGTCCTTGTCATCACAATGCTCCATGAACCTTGTCATCACAAGGTTCCAGGACTCTTGTCATCACAATGATCCATGATCACTTTCATCACAATGCTCCATGAAACCTGTCACCTCAATGCTCCATAGCCTTTGTATTCACAATGCTCCTTGGCCCCTGTAATCACAGTGCTCCATGACCCCTTTCATCACAATGATCCAAGACCACTGTCATTACAATGCCCCATGACGCCTGCCACCACAAATCTCCAAGGCCTCTCTTACCAAAAAGCTCCATGATCCCTGTCAGTACAATGTTCGATGACACTTTTCATCACAATGCTCCATGACCCCTGTCATCACAAAGTTCTCTGCCCATATCATCACAATGCTCCTTGTCACCTTTCATCACAATGCTCCATGTCCTTTCATCACAATGCTCCATAATTCTTGTCATCGCAATGTTCCTTGACCGTGTCATCACAATGCTCCATGACCCTTGTCATCACAAAGCTCCATGACCCCTTTCATCACAATGATCCATGATTCCTTTCCTCACAGTGCTCCAGTACCTTTTTCATCACAATGCTCCATGCCATTGTCAGCACAATGCTCCTTGGACCCTGTCATCAAAATGCTCCATCCCCTTTTCATCACAATGCTCCAGATATCCTATCATTACAATGCTCCATGCCCGTGTCAACACAATGCTTCATGACCCCTGTCATCAAAATGCTTTATGAACATTCTTATCACAATGTTCCATGACCCCTGTCATCAAAATGATCCATGACCGTTGTCATCACAATGCTGCATGATACCTTTCATCCCAATCCTCTGTGACTGCTGTCATCATAATGCTCCAGGACAATTTTCATCACAATGCTCCATGCCCCCTGTCATCACAGTGCCCCATAAGCCCTGTAATCCCAATGCTCCATGACCCTGTCATCACAATGCTACATGACCCCTGTCATGACATTGTTCCATGGCCTATGTATTCACAATGTTCCATGGACCCTGTAATCACACTGCTCCATGTTCCTTTTCAACACAATGCTCCATGACCCCTGTCATCACAATGTTCCATGAAAGTTGTCATCAAAATGCTCCATGACCCCGGTCACCACAAGGTTCCCTGCCCTTGTCATCACAATGGTACATGGCCTTGTCATCACAATGTTCCATGGCCTCTGTCATCACCATGCTCCATGGTCTTTCTCATCACAATGCTCTATGACCCCTGTCATCACAATGCTTGATGACCATTGTCATCACAATGCTCCAAGGTCCCTGTCATCACAATGCCTCATGGTCTTTGTAATCACAATGCTCAATGACCACTGTCATCACAATGCTCCATGCCGTTGTCATCACAATGCTCCATGGCCCCTGTAATCACAATGCTCCATGCGCTTGTCATCACAATGCTCCAGAACATTTGTCATCATAATGCTCCATTCCCGTGTCATCACATTGCTCAATGACACTTGTCATCAAAATGTTCCTTGGTCTTTGTCATCACAATGCTCCATGATCCCTGTCATCACAATGATCCCTGCCAATGTCATCACAATGCTCCATGACTCCTGTAATCACAATGCTCCATGCCCTTGTCATCACAATGCTCCAGTTCTGTTGTCATCACCATGCTTCATGCCAGTGTCATCACAATGCTCCATGAATCTTATCTTCACAATGCTCCATGGCCCATGTCATCACAATGCTCCATGACCCCTGTGATCACAATGCTCTATGGCCTTTGTCATCACAATGACACGTGACCCCCGTCAACACAATGCCTGATGAACCCTAAAATCAAAATGCTAAATGGCACTTGTCATCACAATGCTATATGAAGCCTGTCATCAGTATTCACCATGTCACTTGTTTTCACAAGGCTCCATGCCCCCTGTAATCCCAGTACTCCATGACCCCTTTCATCACAATGCCCAATGCCACCTCTCATCACAATTCTCCATGGCATTTGTCATCACGATGCTCCATGACACCTGTCATCACAATGCTCCATGACACTTGTCATCACAATGCTCCATGGCCCCTCTCATTACTGTGCTCCATAATAACTTGAATGACATTTCTAGATGACCAGTGCCATCACAATGCCCCATGACATTGTCATCACAATTCGCCATGACCATTGTCATCACAATGCTCCATGAACCATGTCATCACAGGGTCCCAGGACACTTGTCATCACAATGATCCATTACCACTTTCATCACAATGCTCCATGACCCCTGTCATCTCAATGCCCCATGGCCTTTGTATTCACAATGCTCCATGGCCCCTGTAATCACAGTGCTCCATAACACCTTTCATAATAATGCTCCATGACCACTGCCATCTCAATGCCTCATGACGCCTGTCATCACAATTCTCCAAGGCCCCTCCAATCACAATGCTCCATGACACCTTTCATCACATTGCTCCATAACAACTCTCATCACAGTGTTCCCTGCCCATGTCATCACAATGCTCCATGTCCCCTATAATCACAATGCTCCAAGCCTTTTTCCTCACAATGCTCCAGAATTTTGTCATCACAATGTTCCATGACCGTGGCATCACAATGCTCCACGGCCCTTGTCATCACAATGCTCCAGAATTCTTGTCATCACAATGTTCCATGGACGTGTCATCACAAAGCTACATGACCCTGGTCATCACAGTTCTCCATGACCTTTGTCATCACAATGCTCTATGTCACTATTCATCACAATTCTCAATGACCACTTTAATCACTATGCTCGCTGACCATTTTCATCACATTTCTCTATTGTCATTACAATTCCCCATGGCCCCTTTCTTCACCATGCTCCATGATGCCTGTCATCACAATGCTCCATGGCTTTTGTTATCACAATGTGCCAGGACCAGTTTCATCACAATACTCCATCCCCCTTGTCATCACAGTGCATAATGAAAGCTTTCATTACAATGCTCCGTGACACTTGTCATCACAATGCTCCATGGCCTTTATCGTCACAATGCTCCCAGGCACTTTTCATCAAGATGTTCCATGAAAACTTTCATCACATTGCTCCATGACCATTGTCATCACAATAGTCCATAGCCTTGTCAACACAATGCTGCATAATCCCTGTCATCACAAGTCCCCATGATTGCTGTCATCACAATAATCCAGGACAATTTTCAGAACAATGCTTCATGCCCCCAGTCATCACAGTGCTCCATGATACCTTTGTTCACAATTCCTAGATGATCAATGTCATCACAATGCCCAATGACACCTGTCATCACAATTCGCTATGGCCCTTGTCATCACAATACTCGATGAACCGTGTCATCACAGTGTTCCAGGACACATGTCATCACAATGATCCATGACTATTTTCATCACAATGCTCCAATACACCTGTCATCACAATGCTCCATGGCCCCTGTTATCATATTGCTCCATGATCTCTTTCATCACAATGCTCCATGACCACTGTCATCACCATACCTCAAGACGCCTGTCATCTCAATGCTCCATGGCTCTTTTCATCACAATGCCCCATGGGCCCTGTGATCACAATGCTCCATGCCCTTGTCATCAAAGTGCTCCAGAACTCTTGTCATCATAATGCTCCATGCCAATGTCATCAAAATGTCCCATGACACTTGTCATCACAATGCTCCATGGCTTATGCCATCACAATTTTCCATGGCCCCTGTCATCACAATGCTCCATGCCCTTTTCATCAAAATGCTCCAGAACTCTGGTCATCATAATGCTCCATGCCAATGTCATCAAAATGCCCCATGACACTTGTCATCACAATGCTCCATGGCCCCTCTCATTACTGTGCTCCATAATAACTTGAATCACATTTCTAGATGACCAGTGCCATCACAATGCCCCATGACATTGTCATCACAATTCGCCATGACCATTGTCATCACAATGCTCCATGAACCATGTCATCACAGGGTCCCAGGACACTTGTCATCACAATGATCCATTACCACTTTCATCACAATGCTCCATGACCACTGTCATCTCAATGCCCCATGGCCTTTGTATTCACAATGCTCCATGGCCCCTGTAATCACAGTGCTCCATGACCCCTTTCATCACAATGATCCAAGACCGCTGTCATTACAATGCCCCATGACGCCTGCCACCACAAATCTCCAAGGCCTCTCTTACCAAAAAGCTCCATGATCCCTGTCAGTACAATGTTCGATGACACTTTTCATCACAATGCTCCATGACCCCTGTCATCACAAAGTTCTCTGCCCATATCATCACAATGCTCCTTGTCACCTTTCATCACAATGCTCCATAATTCTTGTCATCGCAATGTTCCTTGACCGTGTCATCACAATGCTCCATGACCCTTGTCATCACAAAGCTCCATGACCCCTGTCATCACAATGATCCATGATTCCTTTCCTCACAGTGCTCCAGTACCCTTTTCATCACAATGCTCCAGGCCATTGTCAGCACAATGCTCCTTGGACCCTGTCATCAAAATGCTCCATCCCCTTTTCATCACAATGCTCCAGATATCCTATCATTACAATGCTCCATGCCCGTGTCAACACAATGCTTCATGACCCCTGTCATCAAAATGCTTTATGAACATTCTTATCACAATGTTCCATGACCCCTGTCATCAAAATGATCCATGACTGTTGTCATCACAATGCTGCATGATACCTTTCATCCCAATCCTCTGTGACTGCTGTCATCATAATGCTCCAGGACAATTTTCATCACAATGCTCCATGCCCCCTGTCATCACAGTGCCCCATAAGCCCTGTAATCCCAATGCTCCATGACCCTGTCATCACAATGCTACATGACCCCTGTCATCACATTGTTCCATGGCCTATGTATTCACAATGTTCCATGGACCCTGTAATCACACTGCTCCATGTTCCTTTTCAACACAATGCTCCATGACCCCTGTCATCACAATGTTCCATGAAAGTTGTCATCAAAATGCTCCATGACCCCGGTCACCACAAGGTTCCCTGCCCTTGTCATCACAATGGTACATGGCCTTGTCATCACAATGTTCCATGGCCTCTGTCATCACCATGCTCCATGGTCTTTCTCATCACAATGCTCTATGACCCCTGTCATCACAATGCTTGATGACCATTGTCATCACAATGCTCCAAGGTCCCTGTCATCACAATGCCTCATGGTCTTTGTAATCACAATGCTCAATGACCACTGTCATCACAATGCTCCATGCCGTTGTCATCACAATGCTCCATGGCCCCTGTAATCACAATGCTCCATGCGCTTGTCATCACAATGCTCCAGAACATTTGTCATCATAATGCTCCATTCCCGTGTCATCACATTGCTCAATGACACTTGTCATCAAAATGTTCCTTGGTCTTTGTCATCACAATGCTCCATGATCCCTGTCATCACAATGATCCCTGCCAATGTCATCACAATGCTCCATGACTCCTGTAATCACAATGCTCCATGCCCTTGTCATCACAATGCTCCAGTTCTGTTGTCATCACCATGCTTCATGCCAGTGTCATCACAATGCTCCATGAATCTTGTCTTCACAATGCTCCATGGCCCATGTCATCACAATGCTCCATGACCCCTGTGATCACAATGCTCTATGGCCTTTGTCATCACAATGACACGTGACTCCCGTCAACACAATGCCTGATGAACCCTGACATCAAAATTCTAAATGGCACTAGTCATCACAGTGCTATATGAAGCCTGTCATCAGTATTCACCATGTCACTTGTTTTCACAATGCTCCATGCCCCCTGTAATCCCAGTACTCCATGACCCCTTTCATCACAATGCCCAATGCCACCTCTCATCACAATTCTCCATGGCATTTGTCATCACGATGCTCATTGACACCTGTCATCACAATGCTCCATGACACTTGTCATCACAATGCTCCATGGCCCCTCTCATTACTGTGCTCCATAATAACTTGAATGACATTTCTAGATGACCAGTGCCATCACAATGCCCCATGACATTGTCATCACAATTCGCCATGACCATTGTCATCACAATGCTCCATGAACCATGTCATCACAGGGTCCCAGGACACTTGTCATCACAATGATCCATTACCACTTTCATCACAATGCTCCATGACCCCTGTCATCTCAATGCCCCATGGCCTTTGTATTCACAATGCTCCATGGCCCCTGTAATCACAGTGCTCCATAACACCTTTCATAATAATGCTCCATGACCACTGCCATCTCAATGCCTCATGACGCCTGTCATCACAATTCTCCAAGGCCCCTCCAATCACAATGCTCCATGACACCTTTCATCACATTGCTCCATAACAACTCTCATCACAGTGTTCCCTGCCCATGTCATCACAATGCTCCATGTCCCCTATAATCACAATGCTCCAAGCCTTTTTCCTCACAATGCTCCAGAATTTTGTCATCACAATGTTCCATGACCGTGGCATCACAATGCTCCACGGCCCTTGTCATCACAATGCTCCAGAATTCTTGTCATCACAATGTTCCATGGACGTGTCATCACAAAGCTACATGACCCTGGTCATCACAGTTCTCCATGACCTTTGTCATCACAATGCTCTATGTCACTATTCATCACAATTCTCAATGACCACTTTAATCACTATGCTCGCTGACCATTTTCATCACATTTCTCTATTGTCATTACAATTCCCCATGGCCCCTTTCTTCACCATGCTCCATGATGCCTGTCATCACAATGCTCCATGGCTTTTGTTATCACAATGTGCCAGGACCAGTTTCATCACAATACTCCATCCCCCTTGTCATCACAGTGCATAATGAAAGCTTTCATTACAATGCTCCGTGACACTTGTCATCACAATGCTCCATGGCCTTTATCGTCACAATGCTCCCAGGCACTTTTCATCAAGATGTTCCATGAAAACTTTCATCACATTGCTCCATGACCATTGTCATCACAATAGTCCATAGCCTTGTCAACACAATGCTGCATAATCCCTGTCATCACAAGTCCCCATGATTGCTGTCATCACAATAATCCAGGACAATTTTCAGAACAATGCTTCATGCCCCCAGTCATCACAGTGATCCATGATACCTTTCTTCACAATTCCTAGATGATCAATGTCATCACAATGCCCAATGACACCTGTCATCACAATTCGCTATTGCCCTTGTCATCACAATACTCGATGAACCGTGTCATCACAGTGTTCCAGGACACATGTCATCACAATGATCCATGACTATTTTCATCACAATGCTCCAATACACCTGTCATCACAATGCTCCATGGCCCCTGTTATCATATTGCTCCATGATCTCTTTCATCACAATGCTCCATAACCACTGTCATCACCATACCTCAAGACGCCTGTCATCTCAATGCTCCATGGCTCTTTTCATCACAATGCCCCATGGGCCCTGTGATCACAATGCTCCATGCCCTTGTCATCAAAGTGCTCCAGAACTCTTGTCATCATAATGCTCCATGCCAATGTCATCAAAATGCCCCATGACACTTGTCATCACAATGCTCCATGGCCTTTGTCATCACAATGTTCCATGGCCCCTGTCATCACAGTGCTCCATTATACCTTTCATCACAATTCTAGATGACCACTGTCATCACAATGCCCCATGACAGATGTCATAACAATTCACCATGGTCCTTGTCATCACAATGCTCCATGAACCTTGTCATCACAAGGTTCCAGGACTCTTGTCATCACAATGATCCATGATCACTTTCATCACAATGCTCCATGAAACCTGTCACCTCAATGCTCCATAGCCTTTGTATTCACAATGCTCCTTGGCCCCTGTAATCACAGTGCTCCATGACCCCTTTCATCACAATGATCCAAGACCACTGTCATTACAATGCCCCATGACGCCTGCCACCACAAATCTCCAAGGCCTCTCTTACCAAAAAGCTCCATGATCCCTGTCAGTACAATGTTCGATGACACTTTTCATCACAATGCTCCATGACCCCTGTCATCACAAAGTTCTCTGCCCATATCATCACAATGCTCCTTGTCACCTTTCATCACAATGCTCCATGTCCTTTCATCACAATGCTCCATAATTCTTGTCATCGCAATGTTCCTTGACCGTGTCATCACAATGCTCCATGACCCTTGTCATCACAAAGCTCCATGACCCCTTTCATCACAATGATCCATGATTCCTTTCCTCACAGTGCTCCAGTACCTTTTTCATCACAATGCTCCATGCCATTGTCAGCACAATGCTCCTTGGACCCTGTCATCAAAATGCTCCATCCCCTTTTCATCACAATGCTCCAGATATCCTATCATTACAATGCTCCATGCCCGTGTCAACACAATGCTTCATGACCCCTGTCATCAAAATGCTTTATGAACATTCTTATCACAATGTTCCATGACCCCTGTCATCAAAACGATCCATGACCGTTGTCATCACAATGCTGCATGATACCTTTCATCCCAATCCTCTGTGACTGCTGTCATCATAATGCTCCAGGACCATTTTCATCACAATGCTCCATGCCCCCTGTCATCACAGTGCCCCATAAGCCCTGTAATCCCAATGCTCCATGACCCTGTCATCACAATGCTACATGACCCCTGTCATGACATTGTTCCATGGCCTATGTATTCACAATGTTCCATGGACCCTGTAATCACACTGCTCCATGTTCCTTTTCAACACAATGCTCCATGACACCTGTCATCACAATGTTCCATGAAAGTTGTCATCAAAATGCTCCATGACCCCGGTCACCACAAGGTTCCCTGCCCTTGTCATCACAATGGTACATGGCCTTGTCATCACAATGTTCCATGGCCTCTGTCATCACCATGCTCCATGGTCTTTCTCATCACAATGCTCTATGACCCCTGTCATCACAATGCTTGATGACCATTGTCATCACAATGCTCCAAGGTCCCTGTCATCACAATGCCTCATGGTCTTTGTAATCACAATGCTCAATGACCACTGTCATCACAATGCTCCATGCCGTTGTCATCACAATGCTCCATGGCCCCTGTAATCACAATGCTCCATGCGCTTGTCATCACAATGCTCCAGAACATTTGTCATCATAATGCTCCATTCCCGTGTCATCACATTGCTCAATGACACTTGTCATCAAAATGTTCCTTGGTCTTTGTCATCACAATGCTCCATGATCCCTGTCATCACAATGATCCCTGCCAATGTCATCACAATGCTCCATGTCCCCTATAATCACAATGCTCCAAGCCTTTTTCCTCACAATGCTCCAGAATTTTGTCATCACAATGTTCCATGACCGTGGCATCACAATGCTCCACGGCCCTTGTCATCACAATGCTCCAGAATTCTTGTCATCACAATGTTCCATGGACGTGTCATCACAAAGCTACATGACCCTGGTCATCACAGTTCTCCATGACCTTTGTCATCACAATGCTCTATGTCACTATTCATCACAATTCTCAATGACCACTTTAATCACTATGCTCGCTGACCATTTTCATCACATTTCTCTATTGTCATTACAATTCCCCATGGCCCCTTTCTTCACCATGCTCCATGATGCCTGTCATCACAATGCTCCATGGCTTTTGTTATCACAATGTGCCAGGACCAGTTTCATCACAATACTCCATCCCCCTTGTCATCACAGTGCATAATGAAAGCTTTCATTACAATGCTCCGTGACACTTGTCATCACAATGCTCCATGGCCTTTATCGTCACAATGCTCCCAGGCACTTTTCATCAAGATGTTCCATGAAAACTTTCATCACATTGCTCCATGACCATTGTCATCACAATAGTCCATAGCCTTGTCAACACAATGCTGCATAATCCCTGTCATCACAAGTCCCCATGATTGCTGTCATCACAATAATCCAGGACAATTTTCAGAACAATGCTTCATGCCCCCAGTCATCACAGTGCTCCATGATACCTTTCTTCACAATTCCTAGATGATCAATGTCATCACAATGCCCAATGACACCTGTCATCACAATTCGCTATGGCCCTTGTCATCACAATACTCGATGAACCGTGTCATCACAGTGTTCCAGGACACATGTCATCACAATGATCCATGACTATTTTCATCACAATGCTCCAATACACCTGTCATCACAATGCTCCATGGCCCCTGTTATCATATTGCTCCATGATCTCTTTCATCACAATGCTCCATGACCACTGTCATCACCATACCTCAAGACGCCTGTCATCTCAATGCTCCATGGCTCTTTTCATCACAATGCCCCATGGGCCCTGTGATCACAATGCTCCATGCCCTTGTCATCAAAGTGCTCCAGAACTCTTGTCATCATAATGCTCCATGCCAATGTCATTAAAATGTCCCATGACACTTGTCATCACAATGCTCCATGCCCTTTTCATCAAAATGCTCCAGAACTCTGGTCATCATAATGCTCCATGCCAATGTCATCAAAATGCCCCATGACACTTGTCATCACAATGCTCCATGGCCTTTGTCATCACAATGTTCAATGGCCCCTGTCATCACAGTGCTCCATTATACCTTTCATCACAATTCTAGATGACCACTGTCATCACAATGCCCCATGACAGATGTCATAACAATTCACCATGGTCCTTGTCATCACAATGCTCCATGAACCTTGTCATCACAAGGTTCCAGGACTCTTGTCATCACAATGATCCATGATCACTTTCATCACAATGCTCCATGAAACCTGTCACCTCAATCCTCCATAGCCTTTGTATTCACAATGCTCCTTGGCCCCTGTAATCACAGTGCTCCATGACCCCTTTCATCACAATGATCCAAGACCGCTGTCATTACAATGCCCCATGACGCCTGCCACCACAAATCTCCAAGGCCTCTCTTACCAAAAAGCTCCATGATCCCTGTCAGTACAATGTTCGATGACACTTTTCATCACAATGCTCCATGACCCCTGTCATCACAAAGTTCTCTGCCCATATCATCACAATGCTCCTTGTCACCTTTCTTCACAATGCTCCATGTCCTTTCATCACAATGCTCCATAATTCTTGTCATCGCAATGTTCCTTGACCGTGTCATCACAATGCTCCATGACCCTTGTCATCACAAAGCTCCATGACCCCTGTCATCACAATGATCCATGATTCCTTTCCTCACAGTGCTCCAGTACCTTTTTCATCACAATGCTCCATGCCATTGTCAGCACAATGCTCCTTGGACCCTGTCATCAAAATGCTCCATCCCCTTTTCATCACAATGCTCCAGATATCCTATCATTACAATGCTCCATGCCCGTGTCAACACAATGCTTCATGACCCCTGTCATCAAAATGCTTTATGAACATTCTTATCACAAAGTTCCATGACCCCTGTCATCAAAATGATCCATGACCGTTGTCATCACAATGCTGCATGATACCTTTCATCCCAATCCTCTGTGACTGCTGTCATCATAATGCTCCAGGACAATTTTCATCACAATGCTCCATGCCCCCTCTCATCACAGTGCCCCATAAGCCCTGTAATCCCAATGCTCCATGACCCTGTCATCACAATGCTACATGACCCCTGTCATCACATTGTTCCATGGCCTATGTATTCACAATGTTCCATGGACCCTGTAATCACACTGCTCCATGTTCCTTTTCAACACAATGCTCCATGACCCCTGTCATCACAATGTTCCATGAAAGTTGTCATCAAAATGCTCCATGACCCCGGTCACCACAAGGTTCCCTGCCCTTGTCATCACAATGGTACATGGCCTTGTCATCACAATGTTCCATGGCCTCTGTCATCACCATGCTCCATGGTCTTTCTCATCACAATGCTCTATGACCCCTGTCATCACAATGCTTGATGACCATTGTCATCACAATGCTCCAAGGTCCCTGTCATCACAATGCCTCATGGTCTTTGTAATCACAATGCTCAATGACCACTGTCATCACAATGCTCCATGCCGTTGTCATCACAATGCTCCATGGCCCCTGTAATCACAATGATCCATGCGCTTGTCATCACAATGCTCCAGAACATTTGTCATCATAATGCTCCATTCCCGTGTCATCGCATTGCTCAATGACACTTGTCATCAAAATGTTCCTTGGTCTTTGTCATCACAATGCTCCATGATCCCTGTCATCACAATGATCCCTGCCAATGTCATCACAATGCTCCATGTCTCCTGTAATCACAATGCTCCATGCCCTTGTCATCACAATGCTCCAGTTCTGTTGTCATCACCATGCTTCATGCCAGTGTCATCACAATGCTCCATGAATCTTGTCTTCACAATGCTCCATGGCCCATGTCATCACAATGCTCCATGACCCCTGTGATCACAATGCTCTATGGCCTTTGTCATCACAATGACACGTGACCCCCGTCAACACAATGCCTGATGAACCCTGACATCAAAATGCTAAATGGCACTTGTCATCACAATGCTATATGAAGCCTGTCATCACTATTCACCATGTCACTTGTTTTCACAATGCTCCATGCCCCCTGTAATCCCAGTACTCCATGACCCCTTTCATCACAATGCCCAATGCCACCTCTCATCACAATTCTCCATGGCATTTGTCATCACGATGCTCCATGACACCTGTCATCACAATGCTCCATGACACTTGTCATCACAATGCTCCATGGCCCCTCTCATTACTGTGCTCCATAATAACTTGAATCACATTTCTAGATGACCAGTGCCATCACACTGCCCCATGACATTGTCATCACAATTCGCCATGACCATTGTCATCACAATGCTCCATGAACCATGTCATCACAGGGTCCCAGGACACTTGTCATCACAATGATCCATTACCACTTTCATCACAATGCTCCATGACCACTGTCATCTCAATGCCCCATGGCCTTTGTATTCACAATGCTCCATGGCCCCTGTAATCACAGTGCTCCATAACACCTTTCATCATAATGCTCCATGACCACTGCCATCTCAATGCCTCATGACGCCTGTCATCATAATTCTCCAAGGCCCCTCTCATCACAATGCTCCATGACACTTGTCATCACATTGCTCCATAACAACTGTCATCACAGTGTTCCCTGCCCATGTCATCACAATGCTCCATGTCCTCTATAATCACAATGCTCCAAGCCTTTTTCCTCACAATGCTCCAGAATTTTGTCATCACAATGATCCATGACTGTGGCATCACAATGCTCCACGGCCCTTGTCATCACAATGCTCCAGAATTCTTGTCATCACAATGTTCCATGGACGTGTCATCACAAAGCTACATGACCCTGGTCATCACAGTTCTCCATGACCTTTGTCATCACAATGCTCTATGTCACTATTCATCACAATTCTCAATGACCACTTTAATCACTATGCTCGCTGACCATTTTCATCACATTTCTGTATTGTCATTACAATTCCCCATGGCCCCTTTCTTCACCATGCTCCATGATGCCTGTCATCACAATGCTCCATGGCTTTTGTTATCACAATGCGCCAGGACCAGTTTCATCACAATACTGCATCCCCCTTGTCATCACAGTGCATAATGAAAGCTTTCATTACAATGCTCCGTGACACTTGTCATCACAATGCTCCATGGCCTTTATCGTCACAATGCTCCCAGGCACTTTTCATCACGATGTTCCATGAAAACTTTCATCACATTGCTCCATGACCATTGTCATCACAATAGTCCATAGCCTTGTCAACACAATGCTGCATAATCCCTGTCATCACAATTCTCCATGACTGCTGTCATCACAATAATCCAGGACAATTTTCATAACAATGCTTCATGGCCCCAGTCATCACAGTGCTCCATGATACCTTTCATCACAATTCCTAGATGATCAATGTCATCACAATGCCCAATGACACCTGTCATCACAATTCGCTATGACCCTTGTGATCACAATACTCGATGAACCGTGTCATCACAGTGTTCCAGGACACATGTCATCACAATGATCCATGACTATTTTCATCACAATGCTCCAATACACCTGTCATCACAATGCTCCATGGCCCCTGTTATCATATTGCTCCATGATCTCTTTCATCACAATGCTCCATGACCACTGTCATCACCATACCTCAAGACGCCTGTCATCTCAATGCTCCATGGCTCTTTTCATCACAATGCCCCATGGGCCCTGTGATCACAATGCTCCATGCCCTTGTCATCAAAGTGCTCCAGAACTCTTGTCATCATAATGCTCCATGCCAATGTCATTAAAATGTCCCATGACACTTGTCATCACAATGCTCCATGCCCTTTTCATCAAAATGCTCCAGAACTCTGGTCATCATAATGCTCCATGCCAATGTCATCAAAATGCCCCATGACACTTGTCATCACAATGCTCCATGGCCTTTGTCATCACAATGTTCAATGGCCCCTGTCATCACAGTGCTCCATTATACCTTTCATCACAATTCTAGATGACCACTGTCATCACAATGCCCCATGACAGATGTCATAACAATTCACCATGGTCCTTGTCATCACAATGCTCCATGAACCTTGTCATCACAAGGTTCCAGGACTCTTGTCATCACAATGATCCATGATCACTTTCATCACAATGCTCCATGAAACCTGTCACCTCAATCCTCCATAGCCTTTGTATTCACAATGCTCCTTGGCCCCTGTAATCACAGTGCTCCATGACCCCTTTCATCACAATGATCCAAGACCGCTGTCATTACAATGCCCCATGACGCCTGCCACCACAAATCTCCAAGGCCTCTCTTACCAAAAAGCTCCATGATCCCTGTCAGTACAATGTTCGATGACACTTTTCATCACAATGCTCCATGACCCCTGTCATCACAAAGTTCTCTGCCCATATCATCACAATGCTCCTTGTCACCTTTCTTCACAATGCTCCATGTCCTTTCATCACAATGCTCCATAATTCTTGTCATCGCAATGTTCCTTGACCGTGTCATCACAATGCTCCATGACCCTTGTCATCACAAAGCTCCATGACCCCTGTCATCACAATGATCCATGATTCCTTTCCTCACAGTGCTCCAGTACCTTTTTCATCACAATGCTCCATGCCATTGTCAGCACAATGCTCCTTGGACCCTGTCATCAAAATGCTCCATCCCCTTTTCATCACAATGCTCCAGATATCCTATCATTACAATGCTCCATGCCCGTGTCAACACAATGCTTCATGACCCCTGTCATCAAAATGCTTTATGAACATTCTTATCACAAAGTTCCATGACCCCTGTCATCAAAATGATCCATGACCGTTGTCATCACAATGCTGCATGATACCTTTCATCCCAATCCTCTGTGACTGCTGTCATCATAATGCTCCAGGACAATTTTCATCACAATGCTCCATGCCCCCTCTCATCACAGTGCCCCATAAGCCCTGTAATCCCAATGCTCCATGACCCTGTCATCACAATGCTACATGACCCCTGTCATCACATTGTTCCATGGCCTATGTATTCACAATGTTCCATGGACCCTGTAATCACACTGCTCCATGTTCCTTTTCAACACAATGCTCCATGACCCCTGTCATCACAATGTTCCATGAAAGTTGTCATCAAAATGCTCCATGACCCCGGTCACCACAAGGTTCCCTGCCCTTGTCATCACAATGGTACATGGCCTTGTCATCACAATGTTCCATGGCCTCTGTCATCACCATGCTCCATGGTCTTTCTCATCACAATGCTCTATGACCCCTGTCATCACAATGCTTGATGACCATTGTCATCACAATGCTCCAAGGTCCCTGTCATCACAATGCCTCATGGTCTTTGTAATCACAATGCTCAATGACCACTGTCATCACAATGCTCCATGCCGTTGTCATCACAATGCTCCATGGCCCCTGTAATCACAATGATCCATGCGCTTGTCATCACAATGCTCCAGAACATTTGTCATCATAATGCTCCATTCCCGTGTCATCGCATTGCTCAATGACACTTGTCATCAAAATGTTCCTTGGTCTTTGTCATCACAATGCTCCATGATCCCTGTCATCACAATGATCCCTGCCAATGTCATCACAATGCTCCATGTCTCCTGTAATCACAATGCTCCATGCCCTTGTCATCACAATGCTCCAGTTCTGTTGTCATCACCATGCTTCATGCCAGTGTCATCACAATGCTCCATGAATCTTGTCTTCACAATGCTCCATGGCCCATGTCATCACAATGCTCCATGACCCCTGTGATCACAATGCTCTATGGCCTTTGTCATCACAATGACACGTGACCCCCGTCAACACAATGCCTGATGAACCCTGACATCAAAATGCTAAATGGCACTTGTCATCACAATGCTATATGAAGCCTGTCATCACTATTCACCATGTCACTTGTTTTCACAATGCTCCATGCCCCCTGTAATCCCAGTACTCCATGACCCCTTTCATCACAATGCCCAATGCCACCTCTCATCACAATTCTCCATGGCATTTGTCATCACGATGCTCCATGACACCTGTCATCACAATGCTCCATGACACTTGTCATCACAATGCTCCATGGCCCCTCTCATTACTGTGCTCCATAATAACTTGAATCACATTTCTAGATGACCAGTGCCATCACACTGCCCCATGACATTGTCATCACAATTCGCCATGACCATTGTCATCACAATGCTCCATGAACCATGTCATCACAGGGTCCCAGGACACTTGTCATCACAATGATCCATTACCACTTTCATCACAATGCTCCATGACCACTGTCATCTCAATGCCCCATGGCCTTTGTATTCACAATGCTCCATGGCCCCTGTAATCACAGTGCTCCATAACACCTTTCATCATAATGCTCCATGACCACTGCCATCTCAATGCCTCATGACGCCTGTCATCATAATTCTCCAAGGCCCCTCTCATCACAATGCTCCATGACACTTGTCATCACATTGCTCCATAACAACTGTCATCACAGTGTTCCCTGCCCATGTCATCACAATGCTCCATGTCCTCTATAATCACAATGCTCCAAGCCTTTTTCCTCACAATGCTCCAGAATTTTGTCATCACAATGATCCATGACTGTGGCATCACAATGCTCCACGGCCCTTGTCATCACAATGCTCCAGAATTCTTGTCATCACAATGTTCCATGGACGTGTCATCACAAAGCTACATGACCCTGGTCATCACAGTTCTCCATGACCTTTGTCATCACAATGCTCTATGTCACTATTCATCACAATTCTCAATGACCACTTTAATCACTATGCTCGCTGACCATTTTCATCACATTTCTGTATTGTCATTACAATTCCCCATGGCCCCTTTCTTCACCATGCTCCATGATGCCTGTCATCACAATGCTCCATGGCTTTTGTTATCACAATGCGCCAGGACCAGTTTCATCACAATACTGCATCCCCCTTGTCATCACAGTGCATAATGAAAGCTTTCATTACAATGCTCCGTGACACTTGTCATCACAATGCTCCATGGCCTTTATCGTCACAATGCTCCCAGGCACTTTTCATCACGATGTTCCATGAAAACTTTCATCACATTGCTCCATGACCATTGTCATCACAATAGTCCATAGCCTTGTCAACACAATGCTGCATAATCCCTGTCATCACAATTCTCCATGACTGCTGTCATCACAATAATCCAGGACAATTTTCATAACAATGCTTCATGGCCCCAGTCATCACAGTGCTCCATGATACCTTTCATCACAATTCCTAGATGATCAATGTCATCACAATGCCCAATGACACCTGTCATCACAATTCGCTATGACCCTTGTGATCACAATACTCGATGAACCGTGTCATCACAGTGTTCCAGGACACATGTCATCACAATGATCCATGACTATTTTCATCACAATGCTCCAATACACCTGTCATCACAATGCTCCATGGCCCCTGTTATCATATTGCTCCATGATCTCTTTCATCACAATGCTCCATGACCACTGTCATCACCATACCTCAAGACGCCTGTCATCTCAATGCTCCATGGCTCTTTTCATCACAATGCCCCATGGGCCCTGTGATCACAATGCTCCATGCCCTTGTCATCAAAGTGCTCCAGAACTCTTGTCATCATAATGCTCCATGCCAATGTCATTAAAATGTCCCATGACACTTGTCATCACAATGCTCCATGCCCTTTTCATCAAAATGCTCCAGAACTCTGGTCATCATAATGCTCCATGCCAATGTCATCAAAATGCCCCATGACACTTGTCATCACAATGCTCCATGGCCTTTGTCATCACAATGTTCAATGGCCCCTGTCATCACAGTGCTCCATTATACCTTTCATCACAATTCTAGATGACCACTGTCATCACAATGCCCCATGACAGATGTCATAACAATTCACCATGGTCCTTGTCATCACAATGCTCCATGAACCTTGTCATCACAAGGTTCCAGGACTCTTGTCATCACAATGATCCATGATCACTTTCATCACAATGCTCCATGAAACCTGTCACCTCAATCCTCCATAGCCTTTGTATTCACAATGCTCCTTGGCCCCTGTAATCACAGTGCTCCATGACCCCTTTCATCACAATGATCCAAGACCGCTGTCATTACAATGCCCCATGACGCCTGCCACCACAAATCTCCAAGGCCTCTCTTACCAAAAAGCTCCATGATCCCTGTCAGTACAATGTTCGATGACACTTTTCATCACAATGCTCCATGACCCCTGTCATCACAAAGTTCTCTGCCCATATCATCACAATGCTCCTTGTCACCTTTCTTCACAATGCTCCATGTCCTTTCATCACAATGCTCCATAATTCTTGTCATCGCAATGTTCCTTGACCGTGTCATCACAATGCTCCATGACCCTTGTCATCACAAAGCTCCATGACCCCTGTCATCACAATGATCCATGATTCCTTTCCTCACAGTGCTCCAGTACCTTTTTCATCACAATGCTCCATGCCATTGTCAGCACAATGCTCCTTGGACCCTGTCATCAAAATGCTCCATCCCCTTTTCATCACAATGCTCCAGATATCCTATCATTACAATGCTCCATGCCCGTGTCAACACAATGCTTCATGACCCCTGTCATCAAAATGCTTTATGAACATTCTTATCACAAAGTTCCATGACCCCTGTCATCAAAATGATCCATGACCGTTGTCATCACAATGCTGCATGATACCTTTCATCCCAATCCTCTGTGACTGCTGTCATCATAATGCACCAGGACAATTTTCATCACAATGCTCCATGCCCCCTCTCATCACAGTGCCCCATAAGCCCTGTAATCCCAATGCTCCATGACCCTGTCATCACAATGCTACATGACCCCTGTCATCACATTGTTCCATGGCCTATGTATTCACAATGTTCCATGGACCCTGTAATCACACTGCTCCATGTTCCTTTTCAACACAATGCTCCATGACCCCTGTCATCACAATGTTCCATGAAAGTTGTCATCAAAATGCTCCATGACCCCGGTCACCACAAGGTTCCCTGCCCTTGTCATCACAATGGTACATGGCCTTGTCATCACAATGTTCCATGGCCTCTGTCATCACCATGCTCCATGGTCTTTCTCATCACAATGCTCTATGACCCCTGTCATCACAATGCTTGATGACCATTGTCATCACAATGCTCCAAGGTCCCTGTCATCACAATGCCTCATGGTCTTTGTAATCACAATGCTCAATGACCACTGTCATCACAATGCTCCATGCCGTTGTCATCACAATGCTCCATGGCCCCTGTAATCACAATGATCCATGCGCTTGTCATCACAATGCTCCAGAACATTTGTCATCATAATGCTCCATTCCCGTGTCATCGCATTGCTCAATGACACTTGTCATCAAAATGTTCCTTGGTCTTTGTCATCACAATGCTCCATGATCCCTGTCATCACAATGATCCCTGCCAATGTCATCACAATGCTCCATGTCTCCTGTAATCACAATGCTCCATGCCCTTGTCATCACAATGCTCCAGTTCTGTTGTCATCACCATGCTTCATGCCAGTGTCATCACAATGCTCCATGAATCTTGTCTTCACAATGCTCCATGGCCCATGTCATCACAATGCTCCATGACCCCTGTGATCACAATGCTCTATGGCCTTTGTCATCACAATGACACGTGACCCCCGTCAACACAATGCCTGATGAACCCTGACATCAAAATGCTAAATGGCACTTGTCATCACAATGCTATATGAAGCCTGTCATCACTATTCACCATGTCACTTGTTTTCACAATGCTCCATGCCCCCTGTAATCCCAGTACTCCATGACCCCTTTCATCACAATGCCCAATGCCACCTCTCATCACAATTCTCCATGGCATTTGTCATCACGATGCTCCATGACACCTGTCATCACAATGCTCCATGACACTTGTCATCACAATGCTCCATGGCCCCTCTCATTACTGTGCTCCATAATAACTTGAATCACATTTCTAGATGACCAGTGCCATCACACTGCCCCATGACATTGTCATCACAATTCGCCATGACCATTGTCATCACAATGCTCCATGAACCATGTCATCACAGGGTCCCAGGACACTTGTCATCACAATGATCCATTACCACTTTCATCACAATGCTCCATGACCACTGTCATCTCAATGCCCCATGGCCTTTGTATTCACAATGCTCCATGGCCCCTGTAATCACAGTGCTCCATAACACCTTTCATCATAATGCTCCATGACCACTGCCATCTCAATGCCTCATGACGCCTGTCATCATAATTCTCCAAGGCCCCTCTCATCACAATGCTCCATGACACTTGTCATCACATTGCTCCATAACAACTGTCATCACAGTGTTCCCTGCCCATGTCATCACAATGCTCCATGTCCTCTATAATCACAATGCTCCAAGCCTTTTTCCTCACAATGCTCCAGAATTTTGTCATCACAATGATCCATGACTGTGGCATCACAATGCTCCACGGCCCTTGTCATCACAATGCTCCAGAATTCTTGTCATCACAATGTTCCATGGACGTGTCATCACAAAGCTACATGACCCTGGTCATCACAGTTCTCCATGACCTTTGTCATCACAATGCTCTATGTCACTATTCATCACAATTCTCAATGACCACTTTAATCACTATGCTCGCTGACCATTTTCATCACATTTCTGTATTGTCATTACAATTCCCCATGGCCCCTTTCTTCACCATGCTCCATGATGCCTGTCATCACAATGCTCCATGGCTTTTGTTATCACAATGCGCCAGGACCAGTTTCATCACAATACTGCATCCCCCTTGTCATCACAGTGCATAATGAAAGCTTTCATTACAATGCTCCGTGACACTTGTCATCACAATGCTCCATGGCCTTTATCGTCACAATGCTCCCAGGCACTTTTCATCACGATGTTCCATGAAAACTTTCATCACATTGCTCCATGACCATTGTCATCACAATAGTCCATAGCCTTGTCAACACAATGCTGCATAATCCCTGTCATCACAATTCTCCATGACTGCTGTCATCACAATAATCCAGGACAATTTTCATAACAATGCTTCATGGCCCCAGTCATCACAGTGCTCCATGATACCTTTCATCACAATTCCTAGATGATCAATGTCATCACAATGCCCAATGACACCTGTCATCACAATTCGCTATGACCCTTGTCATCACAATACTCGATGAACCGTGTCATCACAGTGTTCCAGGACACATGTCATCACAATGATCCATGACTATTTTCATCACAATGCTCCAATACACCTGTCATCACAATGCTCCATGGCCCCTGTTATCATATTGCTCCATGATCTCTTTCATCACAATGCTCCATGACCACTGTCATCACCATACCTCAAGACGCCTGTCATCTCAATGCTCCATGGCTCTTTTCATCACAATGCCCCATGGGCCCTGTGATCACAATGCTCCATGCCCTTGTCATCAAAGTGCTCCAGAACTCTTGTCATCATAATGCTCCATGCCAATGTCATTAAAATGTCCCATGACACTTGTCATCACAATGCTCCATGCCCTTTTCATCAAAATGCTCCAGAACTCTGGTCATCATAATGCTCCATGCCAATGTCATCAAAATGCCCCATGACACTTGTCATCACAATGCTCCATGGCCTTTGTCATCACAATGTTCAATGGCCCCTGTCATCACAGTGCTCCATTATACCTTTCATCACAATTCTAGATGACCACTGTCATCACAATGCCCCATGACAGATGTCATAACAATTCACCATGGTCCTTGTCATCACAATGCTCCATGAACCTTGTCATCACAAGGTTCCAGGACTCTTGTCATCACAATGATCCATGATCACTTTCATCACAATGCTCCATGAAACCTGTCACCTCAATGCTCCATAGCCTTTGTATTCACAATGCTCCAAGGCCCCTGTAATCACAGTGCTCCATGACCCCTTTCATCACAATGATCCAAGACCGCTGTCATTACAATGCCCCATGACGCCTGCCACCACAAATCTCCAAGGCCTCTCTTACCAAAAAGCTCCATGATCCCTGTCAGTACAATGTTCGATGACACTTTTCATCACAATGCTCCATGACCCCTGTCATCACAAAGTTCTCTGCCCATATCATCACAATGCTCCTTGTCACCTTTCTTCACAATGCTCCATGTCCTTTCATCACAATGCTCCATAATTCTTGTCATCGCAATGTTCCTTGACCGTGTCATCACAATGCTCCATGACCCTTGTCATCACAAAGCTCCATGACCCCTGTCATCACAATGATCCATGATTCCTTTCCTCACAGTGCTCCAGTACCTTTTTCATCACAATGCTCCATGCCATTGTCAGCACAATGCTCCTTGGACCCTGTCATCAAAATGCTCCATCCCCTTTTCATCACAATGCTCCAGATATCCTATCATTACAATGCTCCATGCCCGTGTCAACACAATGCTTCATGACCCCTGTCATCAAAATGCTTTATGAACATTCTTATCACAAAGTTCCATGACCCCTGTCATCAAAATGATCCATGACCGTTGTCATCACAATGCTGCATGATACCTTTCATCCCAATCCTCTGTGACTGCTGTCATCATAATGCTCCAGGACAATTTTCATCACAATGCTCCATGCCCCCTCTCATCACAGTGCCCCATAAGCCCTGTAATCCCAATGCTCCATGACCCTGTCATCACAATGCTACATGACCCCTGTCATCACATTGTTCCATGGCCTATGTATTCACAATGTTCCATGGACCCTGTAATCACACTGCTCCATGTTCCTTTTCAACACAATGCTCCATGACCCCTGTCATCACAATGTTCCATGAAAGTTGTCATCAAAATGCTCCATGACCCCGGTCACCACAAGGTTCCCTGCCCTTGTCATCACAATGGTACATGGCCTTGTCATCACAATGTTCCATGGCCTCTGTCATCACCATGCTCCATGGTCTTTCTCATCACAATGCTCTATGACCCCTGTCATCACAATGCTTGATGACCATTGTCATCACAATGCTCCAAGGTCCCTGTCATCACAATGCCTCATGGTCTTTGTAATCACAATGCTCAATGACCACTGTCATCACAATGCTCCATGCCGTTGTCATCACAATGCTCCATGGCCCCTGTAATCACAATGATCCATGCGCTTGTCATCACAATGCTCCAGAACATTTGTCATCATAATGCTCCATTCCCGTGTCATCGCATTGCTCAATGACACTTGTCATCAAAATGTTCCTTGGTCTTTGTCATCACAATGCTCCATGATCCCTGTCATCACAATGATCCCTGCCAATGTCATCACAATGCTCCATGTCTCCTGTAATCACAATGCTCCATGCCCTTGTCATCACAATGCTCCAGTTCTGTTATCATCACCATGCTTCATGCCAGTGTCATCACAATGCTCCATGAATCTTGTCTTCACAATGCTCCATGGCCCATGTCATCACAATGCTCCATGACCCCTGTGATCACAATGCTCTATGGCCTTTGTCATCACAAAGACACGTGACTCCCGTCAACACAATGCCTGATGAACCCTGACATCAAAATTCTAAATGGCACTTGTCATCACAATGCTATATGAAACCTGTCATCAGTATTCACCATGTCACTTGTTTTCACAATGCTCCATGCCCCCTGTTATCCCAGTACTCCATGACCCCTTTCATCACAATGCCCAATGCCACCTCTCATCACAATTCTCCATGGCATTTGTCATCACGATGCTCATTGACACCTGTCATCACAATGCTCCATGACACTTGTCATCACAATGCTCCATGGCCCCTCTCATTACTGTGCTCCATAATAACTTGAATGACATTTCTAGATGACCAGTGCCATCACAATGCCCCATGACATTGTCATCACAATTCGCCATGACCATTGTCATCACAATGCTCCATGAACCATGTCATCACAGGGTCCCAGGACACTTGTCATCACAATGATCCATTACCACTTTCATCACAATGCTCCATGACCACTGTCATCTCAATGCCCCATGGCCTTTGTATTCACAATGCTCCATGGCCCCTGTAATCACAGTGCTCCATAACACCTTTCATAATAATGCTCCATGACCACTGCCATCTCAATGCCTCATGACGCCTGTCATCACAATTCTCCAAGGCCCCTCTCATCACAATGCTCCATGACACCTGTCATCACATTGCTCCATAACAACTGTCATCACAGTGTTCCCTGCCCATGTCATCACAATGCTCCATGTCCCCTATAATCACAATGCTCCAAGCCTTTTTCCTCACAATGCTCCAGAATTTTGTCATCACAATGTTCCATGACCGTGGCATCACAATGCTCCACGGCCCTTGTCATCACAATGCTCCAGAATTCTTGTCATCACAATGTTCCATGGACGTGTCATCACAAAGCTACATGACCCTGGTCATCACAGTTCTCCATGACCTTTGTCATCACAATGCTCTATGTCACTATTCATCACAATTCTCAATGACCACTTTAATCACTATGCTCGCTGACCATTTTCATCACATTTCTCTATTGTCATTACAATTCCCCATGGCCCCTTTCTTCACCATGCTCCATGATGCCTGTCATCACAATGCTCCATGGCTTTTCTTATCACAATGTGCCAGGACCAGTTTCATCACAATACTCCATCCCCCTTGTCATCACAGTGCATAATGAAAGCTTTCATTACAATGCTCCGTGACACTTGTCATCACAATGCTCCAAGGCCTTTATCGTCACAATGCTCCCAGGCACTTTTCATCAAGATGTTCCATGAAAACTTTCATCACATTGCTCCATGACCATTGTCATCACAATAGTCCATAGCCTTGTCAACACAATGCTGCATAATCCCTGTCATCACAATTCTCCATGACTGCTGTCATCACAATAATCCAGGACAATTTTCATAACAATGCTTCATGCCCCCAGTCATCACAGTGCTCCATGATACCTTTCATCACAATTCCTAGATGATCAATGTCATCACAATGCCCAATGACACCTGTCATCACAATTCGCTATGGCCCTTGTCATCACAATACTCGATGAACCGTGTCATCACAGTGTTCCAGGACACATGTCATCACAATGATCCATGACTATTTTCATCACAATGCTCCAATACACCTGTCATCACAATGCTCCATGGCCCCTGTTATCATATTGCTCCATGATCTCTTTCATCACAATGCTCCATGACCACTGTCATCACCATACCTCAAGACACCTGTCATCTCAATGCTCCATGGCTCTTTTCATCACAATGCCCCATGGGCCCTGTGATCACAATGCTCCATGCCCTTGTCATCCAAGTGCTCCAGAACTCTTGTCATCATAATGCTCCATGCCAATGTCATCAAAATGCCCCATGACACTTGTCATCACAATGCTCCATGGCTTATGCCATCACAATTTTCCATGGCCCCTGTCTTCACAATGCTCCATGCCCTTTTCATCAAAATGCTCCAGAACTCTTGTCATCATAATGCTCCATGCCAATGTCATCAAAATGCCCCATGACACTTGTCATCACAATGCTCCATGGCCTTTTTCATCACAATGTTCCATGGCCCCTGTCATCACAGTGCTCCATGATACCTTTCATCACAATTCTAGATGACCACTGTCATCACAATGCCCCATTACAGATGTCATAACAATTCACCATGGTCCTTGTCATCACAATGCTCCATGAACCTTGTCATCACAAGGTTCCAGGACTCTTGTCATCACAATGATCCATGATCACTTTCATCACAATGCTCCATGAAACCTGTCACCTCAATGCTCCATAGCCTTTGTATTCACAATGCTCCAAGGCCCCTGTAATCACAGTGCTCCATGACCCCTTTCATCACAATGATCCAAGACCGCTGTCATTACAATGCCCCATGACGCCTGCCACCACAAATCTCCAAGGCCTCTCTTACCAAAAAGCTCCATGATCCCTGTCAGTACAATGTTCGATGACACTTTTCATCACAATGCTCCATGACCCCTGTCATCACAAAGTTCTCTGCCCATATCATCACAATGCTCCTTGTCACCTTTCTTCACAATGCTCCATGTCCTTTCATCACAATGCTCCATAATTCTTGTCATCGCAATGTTCCTTGACCGTGTCATCACAATGCTCCATGACCCTTGTCATCACAAAGCTCCATGACCCCTGTCATCACAATGATCCATGATTCCTTTCCTCACAGTGCTCCAGTACCTTTTTCATCACAATGCTCCATGCCATTGTCAGCACAATGCTCCTTGGACCCTGTCATCAAAATGCTCCATCCCCTTTTCATCACAATGCTCCAGATATCCTATCATTACAATGCTCCATGCCCGTGTCAACACAATGCTTCATGACCCCTGTCATCAAAATGCTTTATGAACATTCTTATCACAAAGTTCCATGACCCCTGTCATCAAAATGATCCATGACCGTTGTCATCACAATGCTGCATGATACCTTTCATCCCAATCCTCTGTGACTGCTGTCATCATAATGCTCCAGGACAATTTTCATCACAATGCTCCATGCCCCCTCTCATCACAGTGCCCCATAAGCCCTGTAATCCCAATGCTCCATGACCCTGTCATCACAATGCTACATGACCCCTGTCATCACATTGTTCCATGGCCTATGTATTCACAATGTTCCATGGACCCTGTAATCACACTGCTCCATGTTCCTTTTCAACACAATGCTCCATGACCCCTGTCATCACAATGTTCCATGAAAGTTGTCATCAAAATGCTCCATGACCCCGGTCACCACAAGGTTCCCTGCCCTTGTCATCACAATGGTACATGGCCTTGTCATCACAATGTTCCATGGCCTCTGTCATCACCATGCTCCATGGTCTTTCTCATCACAATGCTCTATGACCCCTGTCATCACAATGCTTGATGACCATTGTCATCACAATGCTCCAAGGTCCCTGTCATCACAATGCCTCATGGTCTTTGTAATCACAATGCTCAATGACCACTGTCATCACAATGCTCCATGCCGTTGTCATCACAATGCTCCATGGCCCCTGTAATCACAATGATCCATGCGCTTGTCATCACAATGCTCCAGAACATTTGTCATCATAATGCTCCATTCCCGTGTCATCGCATTGCTCAATGACACTTGTCATCAAAATGTTCCTTGGTCTTTGTCATCACAATGCTCCATGATCCCTGTCATCACAATGATCCCTGCCAATGTCATCACAATGCTCCATGTCTCCTGTAATCACAATGCTCCATGCCCTTGTCATCACAATGCTCCAGTTCTGTTGTCATCACCATGCTTCATGCCAGTGTCATCACAATGCTCCATGAATCTTGTCTTCACAATGCTCCATGGCCCATGTCATCACAATGCTCCATGACCCCTGTGATCACAATGCTCTATGGCCTTTGTCATCACAAAGACACGTGACTCCCGTCAACACAATGCCTGATGAACCCTGACATCAAAATTCTAAATGGCACTTGTCATCACAATGCTATATGAAACCTGTCATCAGTATTCACCATGTCACTTGTTTTCACAATGCTCCATGCCCCCTGTTATCCCAGTACTCCATGACCCCTTTCATCACAATGCCCAATGCCACCTCTCATCACAATTCTCCATGGCATTTGTCATCACGATGCTCATTGACACCTGTCATCACAATGCTCCATGACACTTGTCATCACAATGCTCCATGGCCCCTCTCATTACTGTGCTCCATAATAACTTGAATGACATTTCTAGATGACCAGTGCCATCACAATGCCCCATGACATTGTCATCACAATTCGCCATGACCATTGTCATCACAATGCTCCATGAACCATGTCATCACAGGGTCCCAGGACACTTGTCATCACAATGATCCATTACCACTTTCATCACAATGCTCCATGACCACTGTCATCTCAATGCCCCATGGCCTTTGTATTCACAATGCTCCATGGCCCCTGTAATCACAGTGCTCCATAACACCTTTCATAATAATGCTCCATGACCACTGCCATCTCAATGCCTCATGACGCCTGTCATCACAATTCTCCAAGGCCCCTCTCATCACAATGCTCCATGACACCTGTCATCACATTGCTCCATAACAACTGTCATCACAGTGTTCCCTGCCCATGTCATCACAATGCTCCATGTTCCCTATAATCACAATGCTCCAAGCCTTTTTCCTCACAATGCTCCAGAATTTTGTCATCACAATGTTCCATGACCGTGGCATCACAATGCTCCACGGCCCTTGTCATCACAATGCTCCAGAATTCTTGTCATCACAATGTTCCATGGACGTGTCATCACAAAGCTACATGACCCTGGTCATCACAGTTCTCCATGACCTTTGTCATCACAATGCTCTATGTCACTATTCATCACAATTCTCAATGACCACTTTAATCACTATGCTCGCTGACCATTTTCATCACATTTCTCTATTGTCATTACAATTCCCCATGGCCCCTTTCTTCACCATGCTCCATGATGCCTGTCATCACAATGCTCCATGGCTTTCCTTATCACAATGTGCCAGGACCAGTTTCATCACAATACTCCATCCCCCTTGTCATCACAGTGCATAATGAAAGCTTTCATTACAATGCTCCGTGACACTTGTCATCACAATGCTCCAAGGCCTTTATCGTCACAATGCTCCCAGGCACTTTTCTTCAAGATGTTCCATGAAAACTTTCATCACATTGCTCCATGACCATTGTCATCACAATAGTCCATAGCCTTGTCAACACAATGCTGCATAATCCCTGTCATCACAATTCTCCATGACTGCTGTCATCACAATAATCCAGGACAATTTTCATAACAATGCTTCATGCCCCCAGTCATCACAGTGCTCCATGATACCTTTCATCACAATTCCTAGATGATCAATGTCATCACAATGCCCAATGACACCTGTCATCACAATTCGCTATGGCCCTTGTCATCACAATACTCGATGAACCGTGTCATCACAGTGTTCCAGGACACATGTCATCACAATGATCCATGACTATTTTCATCACAATGCTCCAATACACCTGTCATCACAATGCTCCATGGCCCCTGTTATCATATTGCTCCATGATCTCTTTCATCACAATGCTCCATGACCACTGTCATCACCATACCTCAAGACACCTGTCATCTCAATGCTCCATGGCTCTTTTCATCACAATGCCCCATGGGCCCTGTGATCACAATGTTCCATGCCCTTGTCATCCAAGTGCTCCAGAACTCTTGTCATCATAATGCTCCATGCCAATGTCATCAAAATGTCCCATGACACTTGTCATCACAATGCTCCATGGCTTATGCCATCACAATTTTCCATGGCCCCTGTCTTCACAATGCTCCATGCCCTTTTCATCAAAATGCTCCAGAACTCTTGTCATCATAATGCTCCATGCCAATGTCATCAAAATGCCCCATGACACTTGTCATCACAATGCTCCATGGCCTTTTTCATCACAATGTTCCATGGCCCCTGTCATCACAGTGCTCCATGATACCTTTCATCACAATTCTAGATGACCACTGTCATCACAATGCCCCATTACAGATGTCATAACAATTCACCATGGTCCTTGTCATCACAATGCTCCATGAACCTTGTCATCACAAGGTTCCAGGACTCTTGTCATCACAATGATCCATGATCACTTTCATCACAATGCTCCATGAAACCTGTCACCTCAATGCTCCATAGCCTTTGTATTCACAATGCTCCAAGGCCCCTGTAATCACAGTGCTCCATGACCCCTTTCATCACAATGATCCAAGACCGCTGTCATTACAATGCCCCATGACGCCTGCCACCACAAATCTCCAAGGCCTCTCTTACCAAAAAGCTCCATGATCCCTGTCAGTACAATGTTCGATGACACTTTTCATCACAATGCTCCATGACCCCTGTCATCACAAAGTTCTCTGCCCATATCATCACAATGCTCCTTGTCACCTTTCTTCACAATGCTCCATGTCCTTTCATCACAATGCTCCATAATTCTTGTCATCGCAATGTTCCTTGACCGTGTCATCACAATGCTCCATGACCCTTGTCATCACAAAGCTCCATGACCCCTGTCATCACAATGATCCATGATTCCTTTCCTCACAGTGCTCCAGTACCTTTTTCATCACAATGCTCCATGCCATTGTCAGCACAATGCTCCTTGGACCCTGTCATCAAAATGCTCCATCCCCTTTTCATCACAATGCTCCAGATATCCTATCATTACAATGCTCCATGCCCGTGTCAACACAATGCTTCATGACCCCTGTCATCAAAATGCTTTATGAACATTCTTATCACAATGTTCCATGACCCCTGTCATCAAAATGATCCATGACCGTTGTCATCACAATGCTGCATGATACCTTTCATCCCAATCCTCTGTGACTGCTGTCATCATAATGCTCCAGGACAATTTTCATCACAATGCTCCATGCCCCCTCTCATCACAGTGCCCCATAAGCCCTGTAATCCCAATGCTCCATGACCCTGTCATCACAATGCTACATGACCCCTGTCATGACATTTTTCCATGGCCTATGTATTCACAATGTTCCAAGGGCCCTGTAATCACACTGCTCCATGTTCCTTTTCAACACAATGCTCCATGACCCCTGTCATCACAATGTTCCATGAAAGTTGTCATCAAAATGCTCCATGACCCCGGTCACCACAAGGTTCCCTGCCCTTGTCATCACAATGGTACATGGCCTTGTCATCACAATGTTCCATGGCCTCTGTCATCACCATGCTCCATGGTCTTTCTCATCACAATGCTCTATGACCCCTGTCATCACA
The DNA here is from genome assembly GCF_965194825.1 of Balaenoptera physalus. Lineage (NCBI taxonomy): Eukaryota > Metazoa > Chordata > Mammalia > Artiodactyla > Balaenopteridae > Balaenoptera > Balaenoptera physalus. Next base: position 69,719 of record NW_028125943.1, on the reverse strand, counting down.
ATGCTTGATGACCATTGTCATCACAATGCTCCAAGGTCCCTGTCATCACAATGCCTCATGGTCTTTGTAATCACAATGCTCAATGACCACTCTCATCACAATGCTCCATGTCGTTGTCATCACAATGCTCCATGGCCCCTGTAATCACAATGATCCATGCGCTTGTCATCACAATGCTCCAGAACATTTGTCATCATAATGCTCCATTCCCGTGTCATCGCATTGCTCAATGACACTTGTCATCAAAATGTTCCTTGGTCTTTGTCATCACAATGCTCCATGATCCCTGTCATCACAATGATCCCTGCCAATGTCATCACAATGCTCCATGTCTCCTGTAATCACAATGCTCCATCCCCTTTTCATCACAATGCTCCAGATATCCTATCATTACAATGCTCCATGCCCATGTCAACACAATGCTTCATGACCTCTGTCATCAAAATGGTTTATGAACATACTTATCACAATGTTCCATGACCCCTGTCATCAAAATGATCCATGACCGTTGTCATCACAATGCTGCATGATACCTTTCATCCCAATCCTCTGTGACTGCAGTCATCATAATGCTCCAGGACCATTTTCATCACAATGCTCCATGCCCCCTGTCATCACAGTGCCCCATAAGCCCTGTAATCCCAATGCTCCATGACCCTGTCATCACAATGCTACATGACCCCTGTCATCACATTGTTCCATGGCCTATGTATTCACAATGTTCCATGGACCCTGTAATCACACTGCTCCATGTTCCTTTTCAACACAATGCTCCATGACTCCTGTCATCACAATGTTCCATGAAAGTTGTCATCAAAATGCTCCATGACCCCGGTCACCACAAGGTTCCCTGCCCTTGTCATCACAATGGTACATGGCCTTGTCATCACAATGTTCCATGGCCTCTGTCATCACCATGCTCCATGGTCTTTCTCATCACAATGCTCTATGACCCCTGTCATCACAATGCTTGATGACCATTGTCATCACAATGCTCCAAGGTCCCTGTCAGCACAATGCCTCATGGTCTTTGTAATCACAATGCTCAATGACCACTGTCATCAGAATGCTGCATGCCGTTGTCATCACAATGCTCTATGGCCCCTTTAATCACAATGCTCCATGCGCTTGTCATCACAATGCTCCAGAACATTTGTCATCATAATGTTCCATTCCCGTGTCATCACATTGCTCAATGACACTTGTCATCAAAATGTTCCTTGGTCTTTGTCATCACAATGCTCCATGAACCCTGTCATCACAATGATCCCTGCCAATGTCATCACAATGCTCCATGTCTCCTGTAACCACAATGCTCCATGCCCTTGTCATCAAAATGCTCCAGTTCTGTTGTCATCACCATGCTTCAAGCCAGTGTCATCACAATGCTCCATGAATCTTGTCTTCACAATGCTCCATGGCCCATGTCGTCACAATGCTCCATGACCCCTGTGATCACAATGCTCTATGGCCTTTGTCATCACAATGACACGTGACCCCCGTCAACACAATGCCTGATGAACCCTGACATCAAAATGCTAAATGGCACTTGTCATCACAATGCTATATGAAGCCTGTCATCACTATTCACCATGTCACTTGTTTTCACAAGGCTCCATGCCCCCTGTAATCCCAGTACTCCATGACCCCTTTCATCACAATGCCCAATGCCACCTCTCATCACAATTCTCCATGGCATTTGTCATCACGATGCTCCATGACACCTGTCATCACAATGCTCCATGACATTGTCATCACAATTCGCCATGACCATTGTCATCACAATGCTCCATGAACCATGTCATCACAGGGTCCCAGGACACTTGTCATCACAATGATCCATTACCACTGTCATCTCAATGCCCCATGGCCTTTGTATTCACAATGCTCCATGGCCCCTGTAATCACAGTGCTCCATAACACCTTTCATCATAATGCTCCATGACCACTGCCATCTCAATGCCTCATGACGCCTGTCATCACAATTCTCCAAGGCCCCTCTCATCACAATGCTCCATGACACTTGTCATCACATTGCTCCATAACAACTGTCATCACAGTGTTCCCTGCCCATGTCATCACAATGCTCCATGTCCTCTATAATCACAATGCTCCAAGCCTTTTTCCTCACAATGCTCCAGAATTTTGTCATCACAATGATCCATGACCGTGGCATCACAATGCTCCACGGCCCGTGTCATCACAATGCTCCAGAATTCTTGTCATCACAATGTTCCATGGACGTGTCATCACAAAGCTACATGACCCTGATCATCACAGTTCTCCATGACCTTTGTCATCACAATGATCTATGTCACTATTCATCACAATTCTCAATGACCACTTTAATCACTATGCTCGCTGACCATTTTCATCACATTTCTCTATTGTCATTACAATTCCCCATGGCCCCTTTCTTCACCATGCTCCATGATGCCTGTCATCACAATGCTCCATGGCTTTTGTTATCACAATGCGCCAGGACCAGTTTCATCACAACACTCCATCCCCCTTGTCATCACAGTGCATAATGAAAGCTTTCATTACAATGCTCCGTGACACTTGTCATCACAATGCTCCATGGCCTTTATCGTCACAATGCTCCCAGGCACTTTTCATCACGATGTTCCATGAAAACTTTCATCACATTGCTCCATGACCATTGTCATCACAATAGTCCATAGCCTTGTCAACACAATGCTGCATAATCCCTGTCATCACAATTCTCCATGACTGCTGTCATCACAATAATCCAGGACAATTTTCATAACAATGCTTCATGCCCCCAGTCATCACAGTGCTCCATGATACCTTTCATCACAATTCCTAGATGATCAATGTCATCACAATGCCCAATGACACCTGTCATCACAATTCGCTATGACCCTTGTCATCACAATGCTCGATGAACCGTGTCATCACAGTGTTCCAGGACACATGTCATCACAATGATCCATTACTATTTTCATCACAATGCTCCAATACACCTGTCATCACAATGCTCCATGGCCCCTGTTATCATATTGCTCCATGATCTCTTTCATCACAATGCTCCATGACCACTGTCATCACCATACCTCAAGACGCCTGTCATCTCAATGCTCCATGGCTCTTTTCATCACAATGCCCCATGGGTCCTGTGATCACAATGCTCCATGCCCTTGTCATCAAAGTGCTCCAGAACTCTTGTCATCATAATGCTCCATGCCAATGTCATCAAAATGTCCCATGACACTTGTCATCACAATGCTCCATGGCTTATACCATCACAATTTTCCATGGCCCCTGTCATCACAATGCTCCATGCCCTTTTCATCAAAATGCTCCAGAACTCTTGTCATTATAATGCTCCATGCCAATGTCATCAAAATGCCCCATGACACTTGTCATCACAATGCTCCATGGCCTTTGTCATCACAATGTTCCATGGCCCCTGTCATCACAGTGCTCCATTATACCTTTCATCACAATTCTAGATGACCACTGTCATCACAATGCCCCATGACAGATGTCATAACAATTCGCCATGGTCCTTGTCATCACAATGTTCCATGAACCTTGTCATCACAAGGTTCCAGGACTCTTGTCATCACAATGATCCATGATCACTTTCATCACAATGCTCCATGAAACCTGTCACCTCAATGCTCCATAGCCTTTGTATTCACAATGCTCCATGGCCCCTGTAATCACAGTGCTCCATGACCCCTTTCATCACAATGATCCAAGACCGCTCTCATTAGAATGCCCCATGACGCCTGCCACCACAAATCTCCAAGGCCTCTCTTACCAAAAAGCTCCATGATCCCTGTCAGTACAATGTTCGATGACACTTTTCATCACAATGCTCCATGACCCCTGTCATCACAAAGTTCTCTGCCCATATCATCACAATGCTCCTTGTCACCTTTCATCACAATGCTCCATGTCCTTTCATCACAATGCTCCATAATTCTTGTCATCGCAATGTTCCTTGACCGTGTCATCACAATGCTCCATGACCCTTGTCATCACAAAGCTCCATGACCCCTGTCATCACAATGATCCATGATTCCTTTCCTCACAGTGCTCCAGTACCCTTTTCATCACAATGCTCCAGGCCATTGTCAGCACAATGCTCCTTGGACCCTGTCATCAAAATGCTCCATCCCCTTTTCATCACAATGCTCCAGATATCCTATCATTACAATGCTCCATGCCCGTGTCAACACAATGCTTCATGACCCCTGTCATCAAAATGCTTTATGAATATTCTTATCACAATGTTCCATGACCCCTGTCATCAAAATGATCCATGACCGTTGTCATCACAATGCTGCATGATACCTTTCATCCCAATCCTCTGTGACTGCTGTCATCATAATGCTCCAGGACCATTTTCATCACAATGCTCCATGCCCCCTGTCATCACAGTGCCCCATAAGCCCTGTAATCCCAATGCTCCATGACCCTGTCATCACAATGCTACATGACCCCTGTCATCACATTGTTCCATGGCCTATGTATTCACAATGTTCCATGGACCCTGTAATCACACTGCTCCATGTTCCTTTTCAACACAATGCTCCATGACCCCTGTCATCACAATGTTCCATGAAAGTTGTCATCAAAATGCTCCATGACCCCGGTCACCACAAGGTTCCCTGCCCTTGTCATCACAATGGTACATGGCCTTGTCATCACAATGTTCCATGGCCTCTGTCATCACCATGCTCCATGGTCTTTCTCATCACAATGCTCTATGACCCCTGTCATCACAATGCTTGATGACCATTGTCATCACAATGCTCCAAGGTCCCTGTCATCACAATGCCTCATGGTCTTTGTAATCACAATGCTCAATGACTGCTGTCATCACAATGCTCCATGCCGTTGTCATCATAATGCTCCATGGCCCCTGTAGTCACAATGCTCCATGCGCTTGTCATCACAATGCTCCAGAACATTTGTCATCATAATGCTCCATTCCCGTGTCATCGCATTGCTCAATGACACTTGTCATCAAAATGTTCCTTGGTCTTTGTCATCACAATGCTCCATGATCCCTGTCATCACAATGATCCCTGCCAATGTCATCACAATGCTCCATGTCTCCTGTAATCACAATGCTCCATGCCCTTGTCATCACAATGCTCCAGTTCTGTTGTCATCACCATGCTTCATGCCAGTGTCATCACAATGCTCCATGAATCTTGTCTTCACAATGCTCCATGGCCCATGTCATCACAATGCTCCATGACCCCTGTGATCACAATGCTCTATGGCCTTTGTCATCACAATGACACGTGACCCCTGTCAACACAATGCCTGATGAACCCTGACATCAAAATGCTAAATGGCACTTGTCATCACAATGCTATATGAAGCCTGTCATCACTATTCACCATGTCACTTGTTTTCACAAGGCTCCATGCCCCCTGTAATCCCAGTACTCCATGACCCCTTTCATCACAATGCCCAATGCCACCTCTCATCACAATTCTCCATGGCATTTGTCATCACGATGCTCCATGACACCTGTCATCACAATGCTCCATGACACTTGTCATCACAATGCTCCATGGCTCCTCTCATTATTGTGCTCCATAATAACTTGAATCACATTTCTAGATGACCAGTGCCATCACAATGCCCCATGACATTGTCATCACAATTCGCCATGACCATTGTCATCACAATGCTCCATGAACCATGTCATCACAGGGTCCCAGGACACTTGTCATCACAATGATCCATTACCACTTTCATCACAATGCTCCATGACCACTGTCATCTCAATGCCCCATGGCCTTTGTATTCACAATGCTCCATGGCCCCTGTAATCACAGTGCTCCATAACACCTTTCATCATAATGCTCCATGACCACTGCCATCTCAATGCCTCATGACGCCTGTCATCACAATTCTCCAAGGCCCCTCTCATCACAATGCTCCATGACACTTGTCATCACATTGCTCCATAACAACTGTCATCACAGTGTTCCCTGCCCATGTCATCACAATGCTCCATGTCCTCTATAATCACAATGCTCCAAGCCTTTTTCCTCACAATGCTCCAGAATTTTGTCATCACAATGATCCATGACCGTGGCATCACAATGCTCCACGGCCCTTGTCATCACAATGCTCCAGAATTCGTGTCATCACAATGTTCCATGGACGTGTCATCACAAAGCTACATGACCCTGGTCATCACAGTTCTCCATGACCTTTGTCATCACAATGCTCTATGTCACTATTCATCACAATTCTCAATGACCACTTTAATCACTATGCTCGCTGACCATTTTCATCACATTTCTCTATTGTCATTACAATTCCCCATGGCCCCTTTCTTCACCATGCTCCATGATGCCTGTCATCACAATGCTCCATGTCTTTTCTTATCACAATGCGCCAGGACCAGTTTCATCACAATACTCCATCCCCCTTGTCATCACAGTGCATAATGAAAGCTTTCATTACAATGCTCCGTGACACTTGTCATCACAATGCTCCATGGCCTTTATCGTCACAATGCTCCCAGGCACTTTTCATCACGATGTTCCATGAAAACTTTCATCACATTGCTCCATGACCATTGTCATCACAATAGTCCATAGCCTTGTCAACACAATGCTGCATAATCCCTGTCATCACAATTCTCCATGACTGCTGTCATCACAATAATCCAGGACAATTTTCATAACAATGCTTCATGCCCCCAGTCATCACAGTGCTCCATGATACCTTTCATCACAATTCCTAGATGATCAATGTCATCACAATGCCCAATGACACCTGTCATCACAATTCGCTATGACCCTTGTCATCACAATACTCGATGAACCGTGTCATCACAGTGTTCCAGGACACATGTCATCACAATGATCCATTACTATTTTCATCACAATGCTCCAATACACCTGTCATCACAATGCTCCATGGCCCCTGTTATCATATTGCTCCATGATCTCATTCATCACAATGCTCCATGACCACTGTCATTACCATACCTCAAGACACCTGTCATCTCAATGCTCCATGGCTCTTTTCATCACAATGCCCCATGGGCCCTGTGATCACAATGCTCCATGCCCTTGTCATCAAAGTGCTCCAGAACTCTTGTCATCATAATGCTCCATGCCAATGTCATCAAAATGTCCCATGACACTTGTCATCACAATGCTCCATGGCTTATGCCATCACAATTTTCCATGGCCCCTGTCATCACAATGCTCCATGCCCTTTTCATCAAAATGCACCAGAACTCTTGTCATTATAATGCTCCATGCCAATGTCATCAAAATGCCCCATGACACTTGTCATCACAATACTCCATGGCCTTAGTCATCACAATGTTCCATGGCCCCTGTCATCACAGTGCTGCATGATACCTTTCATCACAATTCTAGATGACCACTGTCATCACAATGCCCCATGACAGATGTCATAACAATTCGCCATGATCCTTGTCATCACAATGCTCCATGAACCTTGTCATTACAAGGTTCCAGGACTCTTGTCATCACAATGATCCATGATCACTTTCATCACAATGCTCCATGAAACCTGTCACCTAATGTTCCCTAGCCTTTGTATTCACAATGCTCCATGGCCCCTCTAATCACAGTGCTCCATGACCACTTTCATCACAATGATCCAAGACCGCTGTCATTACAATGCCCCATGACGCCTGCCACCATAAATCTCCAAGGCCTCTCTTACCAAAAAGCTCCATGATCCCTCTCAGTACAATGTTCGATGACACTTTTCATCACAATGCTCCATGACCCCTGTCATCACAAAGTTCTCTGCCCATATCATCACAATGCTCCTTGTCACCTTTCATCACAATGCTCCATGTGCTTTCATCACAATGCTCCCTAATTCTTGTCATCGCAATGTTCCTTGACCGTGTCATCACAATGCTCCATGACCCTTGTCATCACAAAGCTCCATGACCCCTGTCATCACAATGATCCATGATTCCTTTCCTCACAGTGCTCCAGTACCTTTTTCATCACAATGCTCCATGCCATTGTCAGCACAATGCTCCTTGGACCCTGTCATCAAAATGCTCCATCCCCTTTTCATCACAATGCTCCAGATATCCTATCATTACAATGCTCCATGCCCGTGTCAACACAATGCTTCATGACCCCTGTCATCAAAATGCTTTATGAACATTCTTATCACAATGTTCCATGACCCCTGTCATCAAAATGATCCATGACCGTTGTCATCACAATGCTGCATGATACCTTTCATCCCAATCCTCTGTGACTGCAGTCATCATAATGCTCCAGGACCATTTTCATCACAATGCTCCATGCCCCCTGTCATCACAGTGCCCCATAAGCCCTGTAATCCCAATGCTCCATGACCCTGTCATCACAATGCTACATGACCCCTGTCATCACATTGTTCCATGGCCTATGTATTCACAATGTTCCATGGACCCTGTAATCACACTGCTCCATGTTCCTTTTCAACACAATGCTCCATGACTCCTGTCATCACAATGTTCCATGAAAGTTGTCATCAAAATGCTCCATGACCCCGGTCACCACAAGGTTCCCTGCCCTTGTCATCACAATGGTACATGGCCTTGTCATCACAATGTTCCATGGCCTCTGTCATCACCATGCTCCATGGTCTTTCTCATCACAATGCTCTATGACCCCTGTCATCACAATGCTTGATGACCATTGTCATCACAATGCTCCAAGGTCCCTGTCATCACAATGCCTCATGGTCTTTGTAATCACAATGCTCAATGACCACTGTCATCAGAATGCTGCATGCCGTTGTCATCACAATGCTCTATGGCCCCTTTAATCACAATGCTCCATGCGCTTGTCATCACAATGCTCCAGAACATTTGTCATCATAATGTTCCATTCCCGTGTCATCACATTGCTCAATGACACTTGTCATCAAAATGTTCCTTGGTCTTTGTCATCACAATGCTCCATGAACCCTGTCATCACAATGATCCCTGCCAATGTCATCACAATGCTCCATGTCTCCTGTAACCACAATGCTCCATGCCCTTGTCATCAAAATGCTCCAGTTCTGTTGTCATCACCATGCTTCAAGCCAGTGTCATCACAATGCTCCATGAATCTTGTCTTCACAATGCTCCATGGCCCATGTCGTCACAATGCTCCATGACCCCTGTGATCACAATGCTCTATGGCCTTTGTCATCACAATGACACGTGACCCCCGTCAACACAATGCCTGATGAACCCTGACATCAAAATGCTAAATGGCACTTGTCATCACAATGCTATATGAAGCCTGTCATCACTATTCACCATGTCACTTGTTTTCACAAGGCTCCATGCCCCCTGTAATCCCAGTACTCCATGACCCCTTTCATCACAATGCCCAATGCCACCTCTCATCACAATTCTCCATGGCATTTGTCATCACGATGCTCCATGACACCTGTCATCACAATGCTCCATGACATTGTCATCACAATTCGCCATGACCATTGTCATCACAATGCTCCATGAACCATGTCATCACAGGGTCCCAGGACACTTGTCATCACAATGATCCATTACCACTGTCATCTCAATGCCCCATGGCCTTTGTATTCACAATGCTCCATGGCCCCTGTAATCACAGTGCTCCATAACACCTTTCATCATAATGCTCCATGACCACTGCCATCTCAATGCCTCATGACGCCTGTCATCACAATTCTCCAAGGCCCCTCTCATCACAATGCTCCATGACACTTGTCATCACATTGCTCCATAACAACTGTCATCACAGTGTTCCCTGCCCATGTCATCACAATGCTCCATGTCCTCTATAATCACAATGCTCCAAGCCTTTTTCCTCACAATGCTCCAGAATTTTGTCATCACAATGATCCATGACCGTGGCATCACAATGCTCCACGGCCCTTGTCATCACAATGCTCCAGAATTCGTGTCATCACAATGTTCCATGGACGTGTCATCACAAAGCTACATGACCCTGGTCATCACAGTTCTCCATGACCTTTGTCATCACAATGCTCTATGTCACTATTCATCACAATTCTCAATGACCACTTTAATCACTATGCTCGCTGACCATTTTCATCACATTTCTCTATTGTCATTACAATTCCCCATGGCCCCTTTCTTCACCATGCTCCATGATGCCTGTCATCACAATGCTCCATGTCTTTTCTTATCACAATGCGCCAGGACCAGTTTCATCACAATACTCCATCCCCCTTGTCATCACAGTGCATAATGAAAGCTTTCATTACAATGCTCCGTGACACTTGTCATCACAATGCTCCATGGCCTTTATCGTCACAATGCTCCCAGGCACTTTTCATCACGATGTTCCATGAAAACTTTCATCACATTGCTCCATGACCATTGTCATCACAATAGTCCATAGCCTTGTCAACACAATGCTGCATAATCCCTGTCATCACAATTCTCCATGACTGCTGTCATCACAATAATCCAGGACAATTTTCATAACAATGCTTCATGCCCCCAGTCATCACAGTGCTCCATGATACCTTTCATCACAATTCCTAGATGATCAATGTCATCACAATGCCCAATGACACCTGTCATCACAATTCGCTATGACCCTTGTCATCACAATACTCGATGAACCGTGTCATCACAGTGTTCCAGGACACATGTCATCACAATGATCCATTACTATTTTCATCACAATGCTCCAATACACCTGTCATCACAATGCTCCATGGCCCCTGTTATCATATTGCTCCATGATCTCATTCATCACAATGCTCCATGACCACTGTCATTACCATACCTCAAGACACCTGTCATCTCAATGCTCCATGGCTCTTTTCATCACAATGCCCCATGGGCCCTGTGATCACAATGCTCCATGCCCTTGTCATCAAAGTGCTCCAGAACTCTTGTCATCATAATGCTCCATGCCAATGTCATCAAAATGTCCCATGACACTTGTCATCACAATGCTCCATGGCTTATGCCATCACAATTTTCCATGGCCCCTGTCATCACAATGCTCCATGCCCTTTTCATCAAAATGCGCCAGAACTCTTGTCATTATAATGCTCCATGCCAATGTCATCAAAATGCCCCATGACACTTGTCATCACAATACTCCATGGCCTTAGTCATCACAATGTTCCATGGCCCCTGTCATCACAGTGCTGCATGATACCTTTCATCACAATTCTAGATGACCACTGTCATCACAATGCCCCATGACAGATGTCATAACAATTCGCCATGATCCTTGTCATCACAATGCTCCATGAACCTTGTCATTACAAGGTTCCAGGACTCTTGTCATCACAATGATCCATGATCACTTTCATCACAATGCTCCATGAAACCTGTCACCTAATGTTCCCTAGCCTTTGTATTCACAATGCTCCATGGCCCCTCTAATCACAGTGCTCCATGACCACTTTCATCACAATGATCCAAGACCGCTGTCATTACAATGCCCCATGACGCCTGCCACCATAAATCTCCAAGGCCTCTCTTACCAAAAAGCTCCATGATCCCTCTCAGTACAATGTTCGATGACACTTTTCATCACAATGCTCCATGACCCCTGTCATCACAAAGTTCTCTGCCCATATCATCACAATGCTCCTTGTCACCTTTCATCACAATGCTCCATGTGCTTTCATCACAATGCTCCCTAATTCTTGTCATCGCAATGTTCCTTGACCGTGTCATCACAATGCTCCATGACCCTTGTCATCACAAAGCTCCATGACCCCTGTCATCACAATGATCCATGATTCCTTTCCTCACAGTGCTCCAGTACCTTTTTCATCACAATGCTCCATGCCATTGTCAGCACAATGCTCCTTGGACCCTGTCATCAAAATGCTCCATCCCCTTTTCATCACAATGCTCCAGATATCCTATCATTACAATGCTCCATGCCCGTGTCAACACAATGCTTCATGACCCCTGTCATCAAAATGCTTTATGAACATTCTTATCACAATGTTCCATGACCCCTGTCATCAAAATGGTCCATGACCGTTGTCATCACAATGCTGCATGATACCTTTCATCCCAATCCTCTGTGACTGCAGTCATCATAATGCTCCAGGACCATTTTCATCACAATGCTCCATGCCCCCTGTCATCACAGTGCCCCATAAGCCCTGTAATCCCAATGCTCCATGACCCTGTCATCACAATGCTACATGACCCCTGTCATCACATTGTTCCATGGCCTATGTATTCACAATGTTCCATGGACCCTGTAATCACACTGCTCCATGTTCCTTTTCAACACAATGCTCCATGACTCCTGTCATCACAATGTTCCATGAAAGTTGTCATCAAAATGCTCCATGACCCCGGTCACCACAAGGTTCCCTGCCCTTGTCATCACAATGGTACATGGCCTTGTCATCACAATGTTCCATGGCCTCTGTCATCACCATGCTCCATGGTCTTTCTCATCACAATGCTCTATGACCCCTGTCATCACAATGCTTGATGACCATTGTCATCACAATGCTCCAAGGTCCCTGTCAGCACAATGCCTCATGGTCTTTGTAATCACAATGCTCAATGACCACTGTCATCAGAATGCTGCATGCCATTGTCATCACAATGCTCTATGGCCCCTTTAATCACAATGCTCCATGCGCTTGTCATCACAATGCTCCAGAACATTTGTCATCATAATGTTCCATTCCCGTGTCATCACATTGCTCAATGACACTTGTCATCAAAATGTTCCTTGGTCTTTGTCATCACAATGCTCCATGAACCCTGTCATCACAATGATCCCTGCCAATGTCATCACAATGCTCCATGTCTCCTGTAACCACAATGCTCCATGCCCTTGTCATCAAAATGCTCCAGTTCTGTTGTCATCACCATGCTTCAAGCCAGTGTCATCACAATGCTCCATGAATCTTGTCTTCACAATGCTCCATGGCCCATGTCGTCACAATGCTCCATGACCCCTGTGATCACAATGCTCTATGGCCTTTGTCATCACAATGACACGTGACCCCCGTCAACACAATGCCTGATGAACCCTGACATCAAAATGCTAAATGGCACTTGTCATCACAATGCTATATGAAGCCTGTCATCACTATTCACCATGTCACTTGTTTTCACAAGGCTCCATGCCCCCTGTAATCCCAGTACTCCATGACCCCTTTCATCACAATGCCCAATGCCACCTCTCATCACAATTCTCCATGGCATTTGTCATCACGATGCTCCATGACACCTGTCATCACAATGCTCCATGACATTGTCATCACAATTCGCCATGACCATTGTCATCACAATGCTCCATGAGCCATGTCATCACAGGGTCCCAGGACACTTGTCATCACAATGATCCATTACCACTGTCATCTCAATGCCCCATGGCCTTTGTATTCACAATGCTCCATGGCCCCTGTAATCACAGTGCTCCATAACACCTTTCATCATAATGCTCCATGACCACTGCCATCTCAATGCCTCATGACGCCTGTCATCACAATTCTCCAAGGCCCCTCTCATCACAATGCTCCATGACACTTGTCATCACATTGCTCCATAACAACTGTCATCACAGTGTTCCCTGCCCATGTCATCACAATGCTCCATGTCCTCTATAATCACAATGCTCCAAGCCTTTTTCCTCACAATGCTCCAGAATTTTGTCATCACAATGATCCATGACCGTGGCATCACAATGCTCCACGGCCCGTGTCATCACAATGCTCCAGAATTCTTGTCATCACAATGTTCCATGGACGTGTCATCACAAAGCTACATGACCCTGATCATCACAGTTCTCCATGACCTTTGTCATCCCAATGATCTATGTCACTATTCATCACAATTCTCAATGACCACTTTAATCACTATGCTCGCTGACCATTTTCATCACATTTCTCTATTGTCATTACAATTCCCCATGGCCCCTTTCTTCACCATGCTCCATGATGCCTGTCATCACAATGCTCCATGGCTTTTGTTATCACAATGCGCCAGGACCAGTTTCATCACAACACTCCATCCCCCTTGTCATCACAGTGCATAATGAAAGCTTTCATTACAATGCTCCGTGACACTTGTCATCACAATGCTCCATGGCCTTTATCGTCACAATGCTCCCAGGCACTTTTCATCACGATGTTCCATGAAAACTTTCATCACATTGCTCCATGACCATTGTCATCACAATAGTCCATAGCCTTGTCAACACAATGCTGCATAATCCCTGTCATCACAATTCTCCATGACTGCTGTCATCACAATAATCCAGGACAATTTTCATAACAATGCTTCATGCCCCCAGTCATCACAGTGCTCCATGATACCTTTCATCACAATTCCTAGATGATCAATGTCATCACAATGCCCAATGACACCTGTCATCACAATTCGCTATGACCCTTGTCATCACAATACTCGATGAACCGTGTCATCACAGTGTTCCAGGACACATGTCATCACAATGATCCATTACTATTTTCATCACAATGCTCCAATACACCTGTCATCACAATGCTCCATGGCCCCTGTTATCATATTGCTCCATGATCTCTTTCATCACAATGCTCCATGACCACTGTCATCACCATACCTCCAGACGCCTGTCATCTCAATGCTCCATGGCTCTTTTCATCACAATGCCCCATGGGTCCTGTGATCACAATGCTCCATGCCCTTGTCATCAAAGTGCTCCAGAACTCTTGTCATCATAATGCTCCATGCCAATGTCATCAAAATGTCCCATGACACTTGTCATCACAATGCTCCATGGCTTATACCATCACAATTTTCCATGGCCCCTGTCATCACAATGCTCCATGCCCTTTTCATCAAAATGATCCAGAACTCTTGTCATTATAATGCTCCATGCCAATGTCATCAAAATGCCCCATGACACTTGTCATCACAATGCTCCATGGCCTTTGTCATCACAATGTTCCATGGCCCCTGTCATCACAGTGCTCCATTATACCTTTCATCACAATTCTAGATGACCACTGTCATCACAATGCCCCATGACAGATGTCATAACAATTCGCCATGGTCCTTGTCATCACAATGCTCCATGAACCTTGTCATCACAAGGTTCCAGGACTCTTGTCATCACAATGATCCATGATCACTTTCATCACAATGCTCCATGAAACCTGTCACCTCAATGCTCCATAGCCTTTGTATTCACAATGCTCCATGGCCCCTGTAATCACAGTGCTCCATGACCCCTTTCCTCACAATGATCCAAGACCGCTCTCATTAGAATGCCCCATGACGCCTGCCACCACAAATCTCCAAGGCCTCTCTTACCAAAAAGCTCCATGATCCCTGTCAGTACAATGTTCGATGACACTTTTCATCACAATGCTCCATGACCCCTGTCATCACAAAGTTCTCTGCCCATATCATCACAATGCTCCTTGTCACCTTTCATCACAATGCTCCATGTCCTTTCATCACAATGCTCCATAATTCTTGTCATCGCAATGTTCCTTGACCGTGTCATCACAATGCTCCATGACCCTTGTCATCACAAAGCTCCATGACCCCTGTCATCACAATGATCCATGATTCCTTTCCTCACAGTGCTCCAGTACCCTTTTCATCACAATGCTCCAGGCCATTGTCAGCACAATGCTCCTTGGACCCTGTCATCAAAATGCTCCATCCCCTTTTCATCACAATGCTCCAGATATCCTATCATTACAATGCTCCATGCCCGTGTCAACACAATGCTTCATGACCCCTGTCATCAAAATGCTTTATGAATATTCTTATCACAATGTTCCATGACCCCTGTCATCAAAATGATCCATGACCGTTGTCATCACAATGCTGCATGATACCTTTCATCCCAATCCTCTGTGACTGCTGTCATCATAATTCTCCAGGACCATTTTCATCACAATGCTCCATGACCCCTGTCATCACAATGTTCCATGAAAGTTGTCATCAAAATGCTCCATGACCCCGGTCACCACAAGGTTCCCTGCCCTTGTCATCACAATGGTACATGGCCTTGTCATCACAATGTTCCATGGCCTCTGTCATCACCATGCTCCATGGTCTTTCTCATCACAATGCTCTATGACCCCTGTCATCACAATGCTTGATGACCATTGTCATCACAATGCTCCAAGGTCCCTGTCATCACAATGCCTCATGGTCTTTGTAATCACAATGCTCAATGACCACTGTCATCACAATGCTCCATGCCGTTGTCATCACAATGCTCCATGGCCCCTGTAATCACAATGCTCCATGCGCTTGTCATCACAATGCTCCAGAACATTTGTCATCATAATGCTCCATTCCCTTGTCATCACATTGCTCAATGACACTTGTCATCAAAATGTTCCTTGGTCTTTGTCATCACAATGCTCCATGATCCCTGTCATCACAATGATCCCTGCCAATGTCATCACAATGCTCCATGTCTCCTGTAATCACAATGCTCCATGCCCTTGTCATCACAATGCTCCAGTTCTGTTGTCATCACCATGCTTCATGCCAGTGTCATCACAATGCTCCATGAATCTTGTCTTCACAATGCTCCATGGCCCATGTCATCACAATGCTCCATGACCCCTGTGATCACAATGCTCTATGGCCTTTGTCATCACAATGACACGTGACCCCCGTCAACACAATGCCTGATGAACCCTGACATCAAAATGCTAAATGGCACTTGTCATCACAATGCTATATGAAGCCTGTCATCACTATTCACCATGTCACTTGTTTTCACAATGCTCCATGCCCCCTGTAATCCCAGTACTCCATGACCCCTTTCATCACAATGCCCAATGCCACCTCTCATCACAATTCTCCATGGCATTTGTCATCACGATGCTCCATGACACCTGTCATCACAATGCTCCATGACACTTGTCATCACAATGCTCCATGGCCCCTCTCATTACTGTGCTCCATAATAACTTGAATCACATTTCTAGATGACCAGTGCCATCACAATGCCCCATGACATTGTCATCACAATTCGCCATGACCATTGGCATCACAATGCTCCATGAACCATGTCATCACAGGGTCCCAGGACACTTGTCATCACAATGATCCATTACCACTTTCACCACAATGCTCCATGACCACTGTCATCTCAATGCCCCATGGCCTTTGTATTCACAATGCTCCATGGCCCCTGTAATCACAGTGCTCCATAACACCTTTCATCATAATGCTCCATGACCACTGCCATCTCAATGCCTCATGACGCCTGTCATCACAATTCTCCAAGGCCCCTCTCATCACAATGCTCCATGACACTTGTCATCACATTGCTCCATAACAACTGTCATCACAGTGTTCCCTGCCCATGTCATCACAATGCTCCATGTCCTCTATAATCACAATGCTCCAAGCCTTTTTCCTCACAATGCTCCAGAATTTTGTCATCACAATGATCCATGACCGTGGCATCACAATGCTCCACGGCCCTTGTCATCACAATGCTCCAGAATTCTTGTCATCACAATGTTCCATGGACGTGTCATCACAAAGCTACATGACCCTGGTCATCACAGTTCTCCATGACCTTTGTCATCACAATGCTCTATGTCACTATTCATCACAATTCTCAATGACCACTTTAATCACTATGCTCGCTGACCGTTTTCATCACATTTCTGTATTGTCATTACAATTCCCCATGGCCCCTTTCTTCACCATGCTCCATGATGCCTGTCATCACAATGCTCCATGGCTTTTGTTATCACAATGCGCCAGGACCAGTTTCATCACAATACTGCATCCCCCTTGTCATCACAGTGCTTAATGAAAGCTTTCCTTACAATGCTCCGTGACACTTGTCATCACAATGCTCCATGGCCTTTATCGTCACAATGCTCCCAGGCACTTTTCATCACGATGTTCCATGAAAACTTTCATCACATTGCTCCATGACCATTGTCATCACAATAGTCCATAGCCTTGTCAACACAATGCTGCATAATCCCTGTCATCACAATTCTCCATGACTGCTGTCATCACAATAATCCAGGACAATTTTCATAACAATGCTTCATGCCCCCAGTCATCACAGTGCTCCATGATACCTTTCATCACAATTCCTAGATGATCAATGTCATCACAATGCCCAATGACACCTGTCATCACAATTCGCTATGACCCTTGTCATCACAATACTCGATGAACCGTGTCATCACAGTGTTCCAGGACACATGTCATCACAATGATCCATTACTATTTTCATCACAATGCTCCAATACACCTGTCATCACAATGCTCCATGGCCCCTGTTATCATATTGCTCCATGATCTCTTTCATCACAATGCTCCATGACCACTGTCATCACCATACCTCAAGACGCCTGTCATCTCAATGCTCCATGGCTCTTTTCATCACAATGCCCCATGGGCCCTGTGATCACAATGCTCCATGCCCTTGTCATCAAAGTGCTCCAGAACTCTTGTCATCATAATGCTCCATGCCAATGTCATCAAAATGTCCCATGACACTTGTCATCACAATGCTCCATGGCTTATACCATCACAATTTTCCATGGCCCCTGTCATCACAATGCTCCATGCCCTTTTCATCAAAATGCTCCAGAACTCTTGTCATTATAATGCTCCATGCCAATGTCATCAAAATGCCCCATGACACTTGTCATCACAATGCTCCATGGCCTTTGTCATCACAATGTTCCATGGCCCCTGTCATCACAGTGCTCCATTATACCTTTCATCACAATTCTAGATGACCACTGTCATCACAATGCCCCATGACAGATGTCATAACAATTCGCCATGGTCCTTGTCATCACAATGCTCCATGAACCTTGTCATCACAAGGTTCCAGGACTCTTGTCATCACAGTGATCCATGATCACTTTCATCACAATGCTCCATGAAACCTGTCACCTCAATGCTCCATAGCCTTTGTATTCACAATGCTCCATGGCCCCTGTAATCACAGTGCTCCATGACCCCTTTCATCACAATGATCCAAGACCGCTCTCATTAGAATGCCCCATGACGCCTGCCACCACAAATCTCCAAGGCCTCTCTTACCAAAAAGCTCCATGATCCCTGTCAGTACAATGTTCGATGACACTTTTCATCACAATGCTCCATGACCCCTGTCATCACAAAGTTCTCTGCCCATATCATCACAATACTCCTTGTCACCTTTCATCACAATGCTCCATGTCCTTTCATCACAATGCTCCATAATTCTTGTCATCGCAATGTTCCTTGACCGTGTCATCACAATGCTCCATGACCCTTGTCATCACAAAGCTCCATGACCCCTGTCATCACAATGATCCATGATTCCTTTCCTCACAATGCTCCAGTACCCTTTTCATCACAATGCTCCAGGCCATTGTCAGCACAATGCTCCTTGGACCCTGTCATCAAAATGCTCCATCCCCTTTTCATCACAATGCTCCAGATATCCTATCATTACAATGCTCCATGCCCGTGTCAACACAATGCTTCATGACCCCTGTCATCAAAATGCTTTATGAATATTCTTATCACAATGTTCCATGACCCCTGTCATCAAAATGATCCATGACCGTTGTCATCACAATGCTGCATGATACCTTTCATCCCAATCCTCTGTGACTGCTGTCATCATAATTCTCCAGGACCATTTTCATCACAATGCTCCATGCCCCCTGTCATCACAGTGCCCCATAAGCCCTGTAATCCCAATGCTCCATGACCCTGTCATCACAATGCTACATGACCCCTGTCATCACATTGTTCCATGGCCTATGTATTCACAATGTTCCATGGACCCTGTAATCACACTGCTCCATGTTCCTTTTCAACACAATGCTCCATGACCCCTGTCATCACAATGTTCCATGAAAGTTGTCATCAAAATGCTCCATGACCCCGGTCACCACAAGGTTCCCTGCCCTTGTCATCACAATGGTACATGGCCTTGTCATCACAATGTTCCATGGCCTCTGTCATCACCATGCTCCATGGTCTTTCTCATCACAATGCTCTATGACCCCTGTCATCACAATGCTTGATGACCATTGTCATCACAATGCTCCAAGGTCCCTGTCATCACAATGCCTCATGGTCTTTGTAATCACAATGCTCAATGACCACTGTCATCACAATGCTCCATGCCGTTGTCATCACAATGCTCCATGGCCCCTGTAATCACAATGCTCCATGCGCTTGTCATCACAATGCTCCAGAACATTTGTCATCATAATGCTCCATTCCCGTGTCATCACATTGCTCAATGACACTTGTCATCAAAATGTTCCTTGGTCTTTGTCATCACAATGCTCCATGATCCCTGTCATCACAATGATCCCTGCCAATGTCATCACAATGCTCCATGTCTCCTGTAATCACAATGCTCCATGCCCTTGTCATCACAATGCTCCAGTTCTGTTGTCATCACCATGCTTCATGCCAGTGTCATCACAATGCTCCATGAATCTTGTCTTCACAATGCTCCATGGCCCATGTCATCACAATGCTCCATGACCCCTGTGATCACAATGCTCTATGGCCTTTGTCATCACAATGACACGTGACCCCCGTCAACACAATGCCTGATGAACCCTGACATCAAAATGCTAAATGGCACTTGTCATCACAATGCTATATGAAGCCTGTCATCACTATTCACCATGTCACTTGTTTTCACAATGCTCCATGCCCCCTGTAATCCCAGTACTCCATGACCCCTTTCATCACAATGCCCAATGCCACCTCTCATCACAATTCTCCATGGCATTTGTCATCACGATGCTCCATGACACCTGTCATCACAATGCTCCATGACACTTGTCATCACAATGCTCCATGGCCCCTCTCATTACTGTGCTCCATAATAACTTGAATCACATTTCTAGATGACCAGTGCCATCACAATGCCCCATGACATTGTCATCACAATTCGCCATGACCATTGGCATCACAATGCTCCATGAACCATGTCATCACAGGGTCCCAGGACACTTGTCATCACAATGATCCATTACCACTTTCATCACAATGCTCCATGACCACTGTCATCTCAATGTCCCATGGCCTTTGTATTCACAATGCTCCATGGCCCCTGTAATCACAGTGCTCCATAACACCTTTCATCATAATGCTCCATGACCACTGCCATCTCAATGCCTCATGACGCCTGTCATCACAATTCTCCAAGGCCCCTCTCATCACAATGCTCCATGACACTTGTCATCACATTGCTCCATAACAACTGTCATCACAGTGTTCCCTGCCCATGTCATCACAATGCTCCATGTCCTCTATAATCACAATGCTCCAAGCCTTTTTCCTCACAATGCTCCAGAATTTTGTCATCACAATGATCCATGACCGTGGCATCACAATGCTCCACGGCCCTTGTCATCACAATGCTCCAGAATTCTTGTCATCACAATGTTCCATGGACGTGTCATCACAAAGCTACATGACCCTGGTCATCACAGTTCTCCATGACCTTTGTCATCACAATGCTCTATGTCACTATTCATCACAATTCTCAATGACCACTTTAATCACTATGCTCGCTGACCATTTTCATCACATTTCTCTATTGTCATTACAATTCCCCATGGCCCCTTTCTTCACCATGCTCCATGATGCCTGTCATCACAATGCTCCATGGCTTTTGTTATCACAATGCGCCAGGACCAGTTTCATCACAACACTCCATCCCCCTTGTCATCACAGTGCATAATGAAAGCTTTCATTACAATGCTCCGTGACACTTGTCATCACAATGCTCCATGGCCTTTATCGTCACAATGCTCCCAGGCACTTTTCATCACGATGTTCCATGAAAACTTTCATCACATTGCTCCATGACCATTGTCATCACAATAGTCCATAGCCTTGTCAACACAATGCTGCATAATCCCTGTCATCACAATTCTCCATGACTGCTGTCATCACAATAATCCAGGACAATTTTCATAACAATGCTTCATGCCCCCAGTCATCACAGTGCTCCATGATACCTTTCATCACAATTCCTAGATGATCAATGTCATCACAATGCCCAATGACACCTGTCATCACAATTCGCTATGACCCTTGTCATCACAATACTCGATGAACCGTGTCATCACAGTGTTCCAGGACACATGTCATCACAATGATCCATTACTATTTTCATCACAATGCTCCAATACACCTGTCATCACAATGCTCCATGGCCCCTGTTATCATATTGCTCCATGATCTCTTTCATCACAATGCTCCATGACCACTGTCATCACCATACCTCAAGACGCCTGTCATCTCAATGCTCCATGGCTCTTTTCATCACAATGCCCCATGGGCCCTGTGATCACAATGCTCCATGCCCTTGTCATCAAAGTGCTCCAGAACTCTTGTCATCATAATGCTCCATGCCAATGTCATCAAAATGTCCCATGACACTTGTCATCACAATGCTCCATGGCTTATACCATCACAATTTTCCATGGCCCCTGTCATCACAATGCTCCATGCCCTTTTCATCAAAATGCTCCAGAACTCTTGTCATTATAATGCTCCATGCCAATGTCATCAAAATGCCCCATGACACTTGTCATCACAATGCTCCATGGCCTTTGTCATCACAATGTTCCATGGCCCCTGTCATCACAGTGCTCCATTATACCTTTCATCACAATTCTAGATGACCACTGTCATCACTATGCCCCATGACAGATGTCATAACAATTCGCCATGGTCCTTGTCATCACAATGCTCCATGAACCTTGTCATCACAAGGTTCCAGGACTCTTGTCATCACAGTGATCCATGATCACTTTCATCACAATGCTCCATGAAACCTGTCACCTCAATGCTCCATAGCCTTTGTATTCACAATGCTCCATGGCCCCTGTAATCACAGTGCTCCATGACCCCTTTCCTCACAATGATCCAAGACCGCTCTCATTAGAATGCCCCATGACGCCTGCCACCACAAATCTCCAAGGCCTCTCTTACCAAAAAGCTCCATGATCCCTGTCAGTACAATGTTCGATGACACTTTTCATCACAATGCTCCATGACCCCTGTCATCACAAAGTTCTCTGCCCATATCATCACAATGCTCCTTGTCACCTTTCATCACAATGCTCCATGTCCTTTCATCACAATGCTCCATAATTCTTGTCATCGCAATGTTCCTTGACCGTGTCATCACAATGCTCCATGACCCTTGTCATCACAAAGCTCCATGACCCCTGTCATCACAATGATCCATGATTCCTTTCCTCACAGTGCTCCAGTACCCTTTTCATCACAATGCTCCAGGCCATTGTCAGCACAATGCTCCTTGGACCCTGTCATCAAAATGCTCCATCCCCTTTTCATCACAATGCTCCAGATATCCTATCATTACAATGCTCCATGCCCGTGTCAACACAATGCTTCATGACCCCTGTCATCAAAATGCTTTATGAATATTCTTATCACAATGTTCCATGACCCCTGTCATCAAAATGATCCATGACCGTTGTCATCACAATGCTGCATGATACATTTCATCCCAATCCTCTGTGACTGCTGTCATCATAATGCTCCAGGACCATTTTCATCACAATGCTCCATGCCCCCTGTCATCACAGTGCCCCATAAGCCCTGTAATCCCAATGCTCCATGACCCTGTCATCACAATGCTACATGACCCCTGTCATCACATTGTTCCATGGCCTATGTATTCACAATGTTCCATGGACCCTGTAATCACACTGCTCCATGTTCCTTTTCAACACAATGCTCCATGACCCCTGTCATCACAATGTTCCATGAAAGTTGTCATCAAAATGCTCCATGACCCCGGTCACCACAAGGTTCCCTGCCCTTGTCATCACAATGGTACATGGCCTTGTCATCACAATGTTCCATGGCCTCTGTCATCACCATGCTCCATGGTCTTTCTCATCACAATGCTCTATGACCCCTGTCATCACAATGCTTGATGACCATTGTCATCACAATGCTCCAAGGTCCCTGTCATCACAATGCCTCATGGTCTTTGTAATCACAATGCTCAATGACCACTGTCATCACAATGCTCCATGCCGTTGTCATCACAATGCTCCATGGCCCCTGGAATCACAATGCTCCATGCGCTTGTCATCACAATGCTCCAGAACATTTGTCATCATAATGCTCCATTCCCGTGTCATCACATTGCTCAATGACACTTGTCATCAAAATGTTCCTTGGTCTTTGTCATCACAATGCTCCATGATCCCTGTCATCACAATGATCCCTGCCAATGTCATCACAATGCTCCATGTCTCCTGTAATCACAATGCTCCATGCCCTTGTCATCACAATGCTCCAGTTCTGTTGTCATCACCATGCTTCATGCCAGTGTCATCACAATGCTCCATGAATCTTGTCTTCACAATGCTCCATGGCCCATGTCATCACAATGCTCCATGACCCCTGTGATCACAATGCTCTATGGCCTTTGTCATCACAATGACACGTGACCCCCGTCAACACAATGCCTGATGAACCCTGACATCAAAATGCTAAATGGCACTTGTCATCACAATGCTATATGAAGCCTGTCATCACTATTCACCATGTCACTTGTTTTCACAATGCTCCATGCCCCCTGTAATCCCAGTACTCCATGACCCCTTTCATCACAATGCCCAATGCCACCTCTCATCACAATTCTCCATGGCATTTGTCATCACGATGCTCCATGACACCTGTCATCACAATGCTCCATGACACTTGTCATCACAATGCTCCATGGCCCCTCTCATTACTGTGCTCCATAATAACTTGAATCACATTTCTAGATGACCAGTGCCATCACAATGCCCCATGACATTGTCATCACAATTCGCCATGACCATTGGCATCACAATGCTCCATGAACCATGTCATCACAGGGTCCCAGGACACTTGTCATCACAATGATCCATTACCACTTTCATCACAATGCTCCATGACCACTGTCATCTCAATGTCCCATGGCCTTTGTATTCACAATGCTCCATGGCCCCTGTAATCACAGTGCTCCATAACACCTTTCATCATAATGCTCCATGACCACTGCCATCTCAATGCCTCATGACGCCTGTCATCACAATTCTCCAAGGCCCCTCTCATCACAATGCTCCATGACACTTGTCATCACATTGCTCCATAACAACTGTCATCACAGTGTTCCCTGCCCATGTCATCACAATGCTCCATGTCCTCTATAATCACAATGCTCCAAGCCTTTTTCCTCACAATGCTCCAGAATTTTGTCATCACAATGATCCATGACCGTGGCATCACAATGCTCCACGGCCCTTGTCATCACAATGCTCCAGAATTCTTGTCATCACAATGTTCCATGGACGTGTCATCACAAAGCTACATGACCCTGGTCATCACAGTTCTCCATGACCTTTGTCATCACAATGCTCTATGTCACTATTCATCACAATTCTCAATGACCACTTTAATCACTATGCTCGCTGACCATTTTCATCACATTTCTCTATTGTCATTACAATTCCCCATGGCCCCTTTCTTCACCATGCTCCATGATGCCTGTCATCACAATGCTCCATGGCTTTTGTTATCACAATGCGCCAGGACCAGTTTCATCACAACACTCCATCCCCCTTGTCATCACAGTGCATAATGAAAGCTTTCATTACAATGCTCCGTGACACTTGTCATCACAATGCTCCATGGCCTTTATCGTCACAATGCTCCCAGGCACTTTTCATCACGATGTTCCATGAAAACTTTCATCACATTGCTCCATGACCATTGTCATCACAATAGTCCATAGCCTTGTCAACACAATGCTGCATAATCCCTGTCATCACAATTCTCCATGACTGCTGTCATCACAATAATCCAGGACAATTTTCATAACAATGCTTCATGCCCCCAGTCATCACAGTGCTCCATGATACCTTTCATCACAATTCCTAGATGATCAATGTCATCACAATGCCCAATGACACCTGTCATCACAATTCGCTATGACCCTTGTCATCACAATACTCGATGAACCGTGTCATCACAGTGTTCCAGGACACATGTCATCACAATGATCCATTACTATTTTCATCACAATGCTCCAATACACCTGTCATCACAATGCTCCATGGCCCCTGTTATCATATTGCTCCATGATCTCTTTCATCACAATGCTCCATGACCACTGTCATCACCATACCTCAAGACGCCTGTCATCTCAATGCTCCATGGCTCTTTTCATCACAATGCCCCATGGGCCCTGTGATCACAATGCTCCATGCCCTTGTCATCAAAGTGCTCCAGAACTCTTGTCATCATAATGCTCCATGCCAATGTCATCAAAATGTCCCATGACACTTGTCAACACAATGCTCCATGGCTTATACCATCACAATTTTCCATGGCCCCTGTCATCACAATGCTCCATGCCCTTTTCATCAAAATGCTCCAGAACTCTTGTCATTATAATGCTCCATGCCAATGTCATCAAAATGCCCCATGACACTTGTCATCACAATGCTCCATGGCCTTTGTCATCACAATGTTCCATGGCCCCTGTCATCACAGTGCTCCATTATACCTTTCATCACAATTCTAGATGACCACTGTCATCACTATGCCCCATGACAGATGTCATAACAATTCGCCATGGTCCTTGTCATCACAATGCTCCATGAACCTTGTCATCACAAGGTTCCAGGACTCTTGTCATCACAGTGATCCATGATCACTTTCATCACAATGCTCCATGAAACCTGTCACCTCAATGCTCCATAGCCTTTGTATTCACAATGCTCCATGGCCCCTGTAATCACAGTGCTCCATGACCCCTTTCCTCACAATGATCCAAGACCGCTCTCATTAGAATGCCCCATGACGCCTGCCACCACAAATCTCCAAGGCCTCTCTTACCAAAAAGCTCCATGATCCCTGTCAGTACAATGTTCGATGACACTTTTCATCACAATGCTCCATGACCCCTGTCATCACAAAGTTCTCTGCCCATATCATCACAATGCTCCTTGTCACCTTTCATCACAATGCTCCATGTCCTTTCATCACAATGCTCCATAATTCTTGTCATCGCAATGTTCCTTGACCGTGTCATCACAATGCTCCATGACCCTTGTCATCACAAAGCTCCATGACCCCTGTCATCACAATGATCCATGATTCCTTTCCTCACAGTGCTCCAGTACCCTTTTCATCACAATGCTCCAGGCCATTGTCAGCACAATGCTCCTTGGACCCTGTCATCAAAATGCTCCATCCCCTTTTCATCACAATGCTCCAGATATCCTATCATTACAATGCTCCATGCCCGTGTCAACACAATGCTTCATGACCCCTGTCATCAAAATGCTTTATGAATATTCTTATCACAATGTTCCATGACCCCTGTCATCAAAATGATCCATGACCGTTGTCATCACAATGCTGCATGATACATTTCATCCCAATCCTCTGTGACTGCTGTCATCATAATGCTCCAGGACCATTTTCATCACAATGCTCCATGCCCCCTGTCATCACAGTGCCCCATAAGCCCTGTAATCCCAATGCTCCATGACCCTGTCATCACAATGCTACATGACCCCTGTCATCACATTGTTCCATGGCCTATGTATTCACAATGTTCCATGGACCCTGTAATCACACTGCTCCATGTTCCTTTTCAACACAATGCTCCATGACCCCTGTCATCACAATGTTCCATGAAAGTTGTCATCAAAATGCTCCATGACCCCGGTCACCACAAGGTTCCCTGCCCTTGTCATCACAATGGTACATGGCCTTGTCATCACAATGTTCCATGGCCTCTGTCATCACCATGCTCCATGGTCTTTCTCATCACAATGCTCTATGACCCCTGTCATCACAATGCTTGATGACCATTGTCATCACAATGCTCCAAGGTCCCTGTCATCACAATGCCTCATGGTCTTTGTAATCACAATGCTCAATGACCACTGTCATCACAATGCTCCATGCCGTTGTCATCACAATGCTCCATGGCCCCTGGAATCACAATGCTCCATGCGCTTGTCATCACAATGCTCCAGAACATTTGTCATCATAATGCTCCATTCCCGTGTCATCACATTGCTCAATGACACTTGTCATCAAAATGTTCCTTGGTCTTTGTCATCACAATGCTCCATGATCCCTGTCATCACAATGATCCCTGCCAATGTCATCACAATGCTCCATGTCCCCTGTAATCACAATGCTCCATGCCCTTGTCATCACAATGCTCCAGTTCTGTTGTCATCACCATGCTTCATGCCAGTGTCATCACAATGCTCCATGAATCTTGTCTTCACAATGCTCCATGGCCCATGTCATCACAATGCTCCATGACCCCTGTGATCACAATGCTCTATGGCCTTTGTCATCACAATGACACGTGACCCCCGTCAACACAATGCCTGATGAACCCTGACATCAAAATGCTAAATGGCACTTGTCATCACAATGCTATATGAAGCCTGTCATCACTATTCACCATGTCACTTGTTTTCACAATGCTCCATGCCCCCTGTAATCCCAGTACTCCATGACCCCTTTCATCACAATGCCCAATGCCACCTCTCATCACAATTCTCCATGGCATTTGTCATCACGATGCTCCATGACACCTGTCATCACAATGCTCCATGACATTGTCATCACAATTCGCCATGACCATTGTCATCACAATGCTCCATGAACCATGTCATCACAGGGTCCCAGGACACTTGTCATCACAATGATCCATTACCACTTTCATCACAATGCTCCATGACCACTGTCATCTCAATGCCCCATGGCCTTTGTATTCACAATGCTCCATGGCCCCTGTAATCACAGTGCTCCATAACACCTTTCATCATAATGCTCCATGACCACTGCCATCTCAATGCCTCATGACGCCTGTCATCACAATTCTCCAAGGCCCCTCTCATCACAATGCTCCATGACAC
Organism: Balaenoptera physalus; assembly: GCF_965194825.1. Taxonomy (NCBI): domain Eukaryota; kingdom Metazoa; phylum Chordata; class Mammalia; order Artiodactyla; family Balaenopteridae; genus Balaenoptera; species Balaenoptera physalus. Next base: position 40,796 of record NW_028125943.1, on the reverse strand, counting down.
TTGTCATCACATTGCTCCATAACAACTGTCATCACAGTGTTCCCTGCCCATGTCATCGCAATGCTCCATGTCCTCTATAATCACAATGCTCCAAGCCTTTTTCCTCACAATGCTCCAGAATTTTGTCATCACAATGATCCATGACCGTGGCATCATAATGCTCCACGGCCCGTGTCATCACAATGCTCCAGAATTCTTGTCATCACAATGTTCCATGGACGTGTCATCACAAAGCTACATGACCCTGATCATCACAGTTCTCCATGACCTTTGTCATCACAATGATCTATGTCACTATTCATCACAATTCTCAATGACCACTTTAATCACTATGCTCGCTGACCATTTTCATCACATTTCTCTATTGTCATTACAATTCCCCATGGCCCCTTTCTTCACCATGCTCCATGATGCCTGTCATCACAATGCTCCATGGCTTTTGTTATCACAATGCGCCAGGACCAGTTTCATCACAACACTCCATCCCCCTTGTCATCACAGTGCATAATGAAAGCTTTCATTACAATGCTCCGTGACACTTGTCATCACAATGCTCCATGGCCTTTATCGTCACAATGCTCCCAGGCACTTTTCATCACGATGTTCCATGAAAACTTTCATCACATTGCTCCATGACCATTGTCATCACAATAGTCCATAGCCTTGTCAACACAATGCTGCATAATCCCTGTCATCACAATTCTCCATGACTGCTGTCATCACAATAATCCAGGACAATTTTCATAACAATGCTTCATGCCCCCAGTCATCACAGTGCTCCATGATACCTTTCATCACAATTCCTAGATGATCAATGTCATCACAATGCCCAATGACACCTGTCATCACAATTCGCTATGACCCTTGTCATCACAATACTCGATGAACCGTGTCATCACAGTGTTCCAGGACACATGTCATCACAATGATCCATTACTATTTTCATCACAATGCTCCAATACACCTGTCATCACAATGCTCCATGGCCCCTGTTATCATATTGCTCCATGATCTCTTTCATCACAATGCTCCATGACCACTGTCATCACCATACCTCAAGACGCCTGTCATCTCAATGCTCCATGGCTCTTTTCATCACAATGCCCCATGGGTCCTGTGATCACAATGCTCCATGCCCTTGTCATCAAAGTGCTCCAGAACTCTTGTCATCATAATGCTCCATGCCAATGTCATCAAAATGTCCCATGACACTTGTCATCACAATGCTCCATGGCTTATACCATCACAATTTTCCATGGCCCCTGTCATCACAATGCTCCATGCCCTTTTCATCAAAATGCTCCAGAACTCTTGTCATTATAATGCTCCATGCCAATGTCATCAAAATGCCCCATGACACTTGTCATCACAATGCTCCATGGCCTTTGTCATCACAATGTTCCATGGCCCCTGTCATCACAGTGCTCCATTATACCTTTCATCACAATTCTAGATGACCACTGTCATCACAATGCCCCATGACAGATGTCATAACAATTCGCCATGGTCCTTGTCATCACAATGCTCCATGAACCTTGTCATCACAAGGTTCCAGGACTCTTGTCATCACAATGATCCATGATCACTTTCATCACAATGCTCCATGAAACCTGTCACCTCAATGCTCCATAGCCTTTGTATTCACAATGCTCCATGGCCCCTGTAATCACAGTGCTCCATGACCCCTTTCATCACAATGATCCAAGACCGCTCTCATTAGAATGCCCCATGACGCCTGCCACCACAAATCTCCAAGGCCTCTCTTACCAAAAAGCTCCATGATCCCTGTCAGTACAATGTTCGATGACACTTTTCATCACAATGCTCCATGACCCCTGTCATCACAAAGTTCTCTGCCCATATCATCACAATGCTCCTTGTCACCTTTCATCACAATGCTCCATGTCCTTTCATCACAATGCTCCATAATTCTTGTCATCGCAATGTTCCTTGACCGTGTCATCACAATGCTCCATGACCCTTGTCATCACAAAGCTCCATGACCCCTGTCATCACAATGATCCATGATTCCTTTCCTCACAGTGCTCCAGTACCCTTTTCATCACAATGCTCCAGGCCATTGTCAGCACAATGCTCCTTGGACCCTGTCATCAAAATGCTCCATCCCCTTTTCATCACAATGCTCCAGATATCCTATCATTACAATGCTCCATGCCCGTGTCAACACAATGCTTCATGACCCCTGTCATCAAAATGCTTTATGAATATTCTTATCACAATGTTCCATGACCCCTGTCATCAAAATGATCCATGACCGTTGTCATCACAATGCTGCATGATACCTTTCATCCCAATCCTCTGTGACTGCTGTCATCATAATTCTCCAGGACCATTTTCATCACAATGCTCCATGACCCCTGTCATCACAATGTTCCATGAAAGTTGTCATCAAAATGCTCCATGACCCCGGTCACCACAAGGTTCCCTGCCCTTGTCATCACAATGGTACATGGCCTTGTCATCACAATGTTCCATGGCCTCTGTCATCACCATGCTCCATGGTCTTTCTCATCACAATGCTCTATGACCCCTGTCATCACAATGCTTGATGACCATTGTCATCACAATGCTCCAAGGTCCCTGTCATCACAATGCCTCATGGTCTTTGTAATCACAATGCTCAATGACCACTGTCATCACAATGCTCCATGCCGTTGTCATCACAATGCTCCATGGCCCCTGTAATCACAATGCTCCATGCGCTTGTCATCACAATGCTCCAGAACATTTGTCATCATAATGCTCCATTCCCGTGTCATCACATTGCTCAATGACACTTGTCATCAAAATGTTCCTTGGTCTTTGTCATCACAATGCTCCATGATCCCTGTCATCACAATGATCCCTGCCAATGTCATCACAATGCTCCATGTCTCCTGTAATCACAATGCTCCATGCCCTTGTCATCACAATGCTCCAGTTCTGTTGTCATCACCATGCTTCATGCCAGTGTCATCACAATGCTCCATGAATCTTGTCTTCACAATGCTCCATGGCCCATGTCATCACAATGCTCCATGACCCCTGTGATCACAATGCTCTATGGCCTTTGTCATCACAATGACACGTGACCCCCGTCAACACAATGCCTGATGAACCCTGACATCAAAATGCTAAATGGCACTTGTCATCACAATGCTATATGAAGCCTGTCATCACTATTCACCATGTCACTTGTTTTCACAATGCTCCATGCCCCCTGTAATCCCAGTACTCCATGACCCCTTTCATCACAATGCCCAATGCCACCTCTCATCACAATTCTCCATGGCATTTGTCATCACGATGCTCCATGACACCTGTCATCACAATGCTCCATGACACTTGTCATCACAATGCTCCATGGCCCCTCTCATTACTGTGCTCCATAATAACTTGAATCACATTTCTAGATGACCAGTGCCATCACAATGCCCCATGACATTGTCATCACAATTCGCCATGACCATTGGCATCACAATGCTCCATGAACCATGTCATCACAGGGTCCCAGGACACTTGTCATCACAATGATCCATTACCACTTTCACCACAATGCTCCATGACCACTGTCATCTCAATGCCCCATGGCCTTTGTATTCACAATGCTCCATGGCCCCTGTAATCACAGTGCTCCATAACACCTTTCATCATAATGCTCCATGACCACTGCCATCTCAATGCCTCATGACGCCTGTCATCACAATTCTCCAAGGCCCCTCTCATCACAATGCTCCATGACACTTGTCATCACATTGCTCCATAACAACTGTCATCACAGTGTTCCCTGCCCATGTCATCACAATGCTCCATGTCCTCTATAATCACAATGCTCCAAGCCTTTTTCCTCACAATGCTCCAGAATTTTGTCATCACAATGATCCATGACCGTGGCATCACAATGCTCCACGGCCCTTGTCATCACAATGCTCCAGAATTCTTGTCATCACAATGTTCCATGGACGTGTCATCACAAAGCTACATGACCCTGGTCATCACAGTTCTCCATGACCTTTGTCATCACAATGCTCTATGTCACTATTCATCACAATTCTCAATGACCACTTTAATCACTATGCTCGCTGACCGTTTTCATCACATTTCTGTATTGTCATTACAATTCCCCATGGCCCCTTTCTTCACCATGCTCCATGATGCCTGTCATCACAATGCTCCATGGCTTTTGTTATCACAATGCGCCAGGACCAGTTTCATCACAATACTGCATCCCCCTTGTCATCACAGTGCTTAATGAAAGCTTTCCTTACAATGCTCCGTGACACTTGTCATCACAATGCTCCATGGCCTTTATCGTCACAATGCTCCCAGGCACTTTTCATCACGATGTTCCATGAAAACTTTCATCACATTGCTCCATGACCATTGTCATCACAATAGTCCATAGCCTTGTCAACACAATGCTGCATAATCCCTGTCATCACAATTCTCCATGACTGCTGTCATCACAATAATCCAGGACAATTTTCATAACAATGCTTCATGCCCCCAGTCATCACAGTGCTCCATGATACCTTTCATCACAATTCCTAGATGATCAATGTCATCACAATGCCCAATGACACCTGTCATCACAATTCGCTATGACCCTTGTCATCACAATACTCGATGAACCGTGTCATCACAGTGTTCCAGGACACATGTCATCACAATGATCCATTACTATTTTCATCACAATGCTCCAATACACCTGTCATCACAATGCTCCATGGCCCCTGTTATCATATTGCTCCATGATCTCTTTCATCACAATGCTCCATGACCACTGTCATCACCATACCTCAAGACGCCTGTCATCTCAATGCTCCATGGCTCTTTTCATCACAATGCCCCATGGGCCCTGTGATCACAATGCTCCATGCCCTTGTCATCAAAGTGCTCCAGAACTCTTGTCATCATAATGCTCCATGCCAATGTCATCAAAATGTCCCATGACACTTGTCATCACAATGCTCCATGGCTTATACCATCACAATTTTCCATGGCCCCTGTCATCACAATGCTCCATGCCCTTTTCATCAAAATGCTCCAGAACTCTTGTCATTATAATGCTCCATGCCAATGTCATCAAAATGCCCCATGACACTTGTCATCACAATGCTCCATGGCCTTTGTCATCACAATGTTCCATGGCCCCTGTCATCACAGTGCTCCATTATACCTTTCATCACAATTCTAGATGACCACTGTCATCACAATGCCCCATGACAGATGTCATAACAATTCGCCATGGTCCTTGTCATCACAATGCTCCATGAACCTTGTCATCACAAGGTTCCAGGACTCTTGTCATCACAGTGATCCATGATCACTTTCATCACAATGCTCCATGAAACCTGTCACCTCAATGCTCCATAGCCTTTGTATTCACAATGCTCCATGGCCCCTGTAATCACAGTGCTCCATGACCCCTTTCATCACAATGATCCAAGACCGCTCTCATTAGAATGCCCCATGACGCCTGCCACCACAAATCTCCAAGGCCTCTCTTACCAAAAAGCTCCATGATCCCTGTCAGTACAATGTTCGATGACACTTTTCATCACAATGCTCCATGACCCCTGTCATCACAAAGTTCTCTGCCCATATCATCACAATACTCCTTGTCACCTTTCATCACAATGCTCCATGTCCTTTCATCACAATGCTCCATAATTCTTGTCATCGCAATGTTCCTTGACCGTGTCATCACAATGCTCCATGACCCTTGTCATCACAAAGCTCCATGACCCCTGTCATCACAATGATCCATGATTCCTTTCCTCACAATGCTCCAGTACCCTTTTCATCACAATGCTCCAGGCCATTGTCAGCACAATGCTCCTTGGACCCTGTCATCAAAATGCTCCATCCCCTTTTCATCACAATGCTCCAGATATCCTATCATTACAATGCTCCATGCCCGTGTCAACACAATGCTTCATGACCCCTGTCATCAAAATGCTTTATGAATATTCTTATCACAATGTTCCATGACCCCTGTCATCAAAATGATCCATGACCGTTGTCATCACAATGCTGCATGATACCTTTCATCCCAATCCTCTGTGACTGCTGTCATCATAATGCTCCAGGACCATTTTCATCACAATGCTCCATGCCCCCTGTCATCACAGTGCCCCATAAGCCCTGTAATCCCAATGCTCCATGACCCTGTCATCACAATGCTACATGACCCCTGTCATCACATTGTTCCATGGCCTATGTATTCACAATGTTCCATGGACCCTGTAATCACACTGCTCCATGTTCCTTTTCAACACAATGCTCCATGACCCCTGTCATCACAATGTTCCATGAAAGTTGTCATCAAAATGCTCCATGACCCCGGTCACCACAAGGTTCCCTGCCCTTGTCATCACAATGGTACATGGCCTTGTCATCACAATGTTCCATGGCCTCTGTCATCACCATGCTCCATGGTCTTTCTCATCACAATGCTCTATGACCCCTGTCATCACAATGCTTGATGACCATTGTCATCACAATGCTCCAAGGTCCCTGTCATCACAATGCCTCATGGTCTTTGTAATCACAATGCTCAATGACCACTGTCATCACAATGCTCCATGCCGTTGTCATCACAATGCTCCATGGCCCCTGTAATCACAATGCTCCATGCGCTTGTCATCACAATGCTCCAGAACATTTGTCATCATAATGCTCCATTCCCGTGTCATCACATTGCTCAATGACACTTGTCATCAAAATGTTCCTTGGTCTTTGTCATCACAATGCTCCATGATCCCTGTCATCACAATGATCCATGCCAATGTCATCACAATGCTCCATGTCTCCTGTAATCACAATGCTCCATGCCCTTGTCATCACAATGCTCCAGTTCTGTTGTCATCACCATGCTTCATGCCAGTGTCATCACAATGCTCCATGAATCTTGTCTTCACAATGCTCCATGGCCCATGTCATCACAATGCTCCATGACCCCTGTGATCACAATGCTCTATGGCCTTTGTCATCACAATGACACGTGACCCCCGTCAACACAATGCCTGATGAACCCTGACATCAAAATGCTAAATGGCACTTGTCATCACAATGCTATATGAAGCCTGTCATCACTATTCACCATGTCACTTGTTTTCACAATGCTCCATGCCCCCTGTAATCCCAGTACTCCATGACCCCTTTCATCACAATGCCCAATGCCACCTCTCATCACAATTCTCCATGGCATTTGTCATCACGATGCTCCATGACACCTGTCATCACAATGCTCCATGACACTTGTCATCACAATGCTCCATGGCCCCTCTCATTACTGTGCTCCATAATAACTTGAATCACATTTCTAGATGACCAGTGCCATCACAATGCCCCATGACATTGTCATCACAATTCGCCATGACCATTGGCATCACAATGCTCCATGAACCATGTCATCACAGGGTCCCAGGACACTTGTCATCACAATGATCCATTACCACTTTCATCACAATGCTCCATGACCACTGTCATCTCAATGTCCCATGGCCTTTGTATTCACAATGCTCCATGGCCCCTGTAATCACAGTGCTCCATAACACCTTTCATCATAATGCTCCATGACCACTGCCATCTCAATGCCTCATGACGCCTGTCATCACAATTCTCCAAGGCCCCTCTCATCACAATGCTCCATGACACTTGTCATCACATTGCTCCATAACAACTGTCATCACAGTGTTCCCTGCCCATGTCATCACAATGCTCCATGTCCTCTATAATCACAATGCTCCAAGCCTTTTTCCTCACAATGCTCCAGAATTTTGTCATCACAATGATCCATGACCGTGGCATCACAATGCTCCACGGCCCTTGTCATCACAATGCTCCAGAATTCTTGTCATCACAATGTTCCATGGACGTGTCATCACAAAGCTACATGACCCTGGTCATCACAGTTCTCCATGACCTTTGTCATCACAATGCTCTATGTCACTATTCATCACAATTCTCAATGACCACTTTAATCACTATGCTCGCTGACCATTTTCATCACATTTCTCTATTGTCATTACAATTCCCCATGGCCCCTTTCTTCACCATGCTCCATGATGCCTGTCATCACAATGCTCCATGGCTTTTGTTATCACAATGCGCCAGGACCAGTTTCATCACAACACTCCATCCCCCTTGTCATCACAGTGCATAATGAAAGCTTTCATTACAATGCTCCGTGACACTTGTCATCACAATGCTCCATGGCCTTTATCGTCACAATGCTCCCAGGCACTTTTCATCACGATGTTCCATGAAAACTTTCATCACATTGCTCCATGACCATTGTCATCACAATAGTCCATAGCCTTGTCAACACAATGCTGCATAATCCCTGTCATCACAATTCTCCATGACTGCTGTCATCACAATAATCCAGGACAATTTTCATAACAATGCTTCATGCCCCCAGTCATCACAGTGCTCCATGATACCTTTCATCACAATTCCTAGATGATCAATGTCATCACAATGCCCAATGACACCTGTCATCACAATTCGCTATGACCCTTGTCATCACAATACTCGATGAACCGTGTCATCACAGTGTTCCAGGACACATGTCATCACAATGATCCATTACTATTTTCATCACAATGCTCCAATACACCTGTCATCACAATGCTCCATGGCCCCTGTTATCATATTGCTCCATGATCTCTTTCATCACAATGCTCCATGACCACTGTCATCACCATACCTCAAGACGCCTGTCATCTCAATGCTCCATGGCTCTTTTCATCACAATGCCCCATGGGCCCTGTGATCACAATGCTCCATGCCCTTGTCATCAAAGTGCTCCAGAACTCTTGTCATCATAATGCTCCATGCCAATGTCATCAAAATGTCCCATGACACTTGTCAACACAATGCTCCATGGCTTATACCATCACAATTTTCCATGGCCCCTGTCATCACAATGCTCCATGCCCTTTTCATCAAAATGCTCCAGAACTCTTGTCATTATAATGCTCCATGCCAATGTCATCAAAATGCCCCATGACACTTGTCATCACAATGCTCCATGGCCTTTGTCATCACAATGTTCCATGGCCCCTGTCATCACAGTGCTCCATTATACCTTTCATCACAATTCTAGATGACCACTGTCATCACAATGCCCCATGACAGATGTCATAACAATTCGCCATGGTCCTTGTCATCACAATGCTCCATGAACCTTGTCATCACAAGGTTCCAGGACTCTTGTCATCACAGTGATCCATGATCACTTTCATCACAATGCTCCATGAAACCTGTCACCTCAATGCTCCATAGCCTTTGTATTCACAATGCTCCATGGCCCCTGTAATCACAGTGCTCCATGACCCCTTTCATCACAATGATCCAAGACCGCTCTCATTAGAATGCCCCATGACGCCTGCCACCACAAATCTCCAAGGCCTCTCTTACCAAAAAGCTCCATGATCCCTGTCAGTACAATGTTCGATGACACTTTTCATCACAATGCTCCATGACCCCTGTCATCACAAAGTTCTCTGCCCATATCATCACAATGCTCCTTGTCACCTTTCATCACAATGCTCCATGTCCTTTCATCACAATGCTCCATAATTCTTGTCATCGCAATGTTCCTTGACCGTGTCATCACAATGCTCCATGACCCTTGTCATCACAAAGCTCCATGACCCCTGTCATCACAATGATCCATGATTCCTTTCCTCACAGTGCTCCAGTACCCTTTTCATCACAATGCTCCAGGCCATTGTCAGCACAATGCTCCTTGGACCCTGTCATCAAAATGCTCCATCCCCTTTTCATCACAATGCTCCAGATATCCTATCATTACAATGCTCCATGCCCGTGTCAACACAATGCTTCATGACCCCTGTCATCAAAATGCTTTATGAATATTCTTATCACAATGTTCCATGACCCCTGTCATCAAAATGATCCATGACCGTTGTCATCACAATGCTGCATGATACCTTTCATCCCAATCCTCTGTGACTGCTGTCATCATAATGCTCCAGGACCATTTTCATCACAATGCTCCATGCCCCCTGTCATCACAGTGCCCCATAAGCCCTGTAATCCCAATGCTCCATGACCCTGTCATCACAATGCTACATGACCCCTGTCATGACATTGTTCCATGGCCTATGTATTCACAATGTTCCATGGACCCTGTAATCACACTGCTCCATGTTCCTTTTCAACACAATGCTCCATGACCCCTGTCATCACAATGTTCCATGAAAGTTGTCATCAAAATGCTCCATGACCCCGGTCACCACAAGGTTCCCTGCCCTTGTCATCACAATGCTACATGGCCTTGTCATCACAATGTTCCATGGCCTCTGTCATCACCATGCTCCATGGTCTTTCTCATCACAATGCTCTATGACCCCTGTCATCACAATGCTTGATGACCATTGTCATCACAATGCTCCAAGGTCCCTGTCATCACAATGCCTCATGGTCTTTGTAATCACAATGCTCAATGACCACTGTCATCACAATGCTCCATGCCGTTGTCATCACAATGCTCCATGGCCCCTGTAATCACAATGCTCCATGCGCTTGTCATCACAATGCTCCAGAACATTTGTCATCATAATGCTCCATTCCCGTGTCATCACATTGCTCAATGACACTTGTCATCAAAATGTTCCTTGGTCTTTGTCATCACAATGCTCCATGATCCCTGTCATCACAATGATCCCTGCCAATGTCATCACAATGCTCCATGTCTCCTGTAATCACAATGCTCCATGCCCTTGTCATCACAGTGCTCCAGTTCTGTTGTCATCACCATGCTTCATGCCAGTGTCATCACAATGCTCCATGAATCTTGTCTTCACAATGCTCCATGGCCCATGTCATCACAATGCTCCTTGACCCCTGTGATCACAATGCTCTATGGCCTTTGTCATCACAGTGACACGTGACCCCCGTCAACACAATGCCTGATGAACCCTGACATCAAAATGCTAAATGGCACTTGTCATCACAATGCTATATGAAGCCTGTCATCACTATTCACCATGTCACTTGTTTTCACAATGCTCCATGCCCCCTGTAATCCCAGTACTCCATGACCCCTTTCATCACAATGCCCAATGCCACCTCTCATCACAATTCTCCATGGCATTTGTCATCACGATGCTCCATGACACCTGTCATCACAATGCTCCATGACACTTGTCATCACAATGCTCCATGGCCCCTCTCATTACTGTGCTCCATAATAACTTGAATCACATTTCTAGATGACCAGTGCCATCACAATGCCCCATGACATTGTCATCACAATTCGCCATGACCATTGTCATCACAATGCTCCATGAACCATGTCATCACAGGGTCCCAGGACACTTGTCATCACAATGATCCATTACCACTTTCATCAAAATGCTCCATGACCACTGTCATCTCAATGCCCCATGGCCTTTGTATTCACAATGCTCCATGGCCCCTGTAATCACAGTGCTCCATAACACCTTTCATCATAATGCTCCATGACCACTGCCATCTCAATGCCTCATGACGCCTGTCATCACAATTCTCCAAGGCCCCTCTCATCACAATGCTCCATGACACTTGTCATCACATTGCTCCATAACAACTGTCATCACAGTGTTCCCTGCCCATGTCATCACAATGCTCCATGTCCTCTATAATCACAATGCTCCAAGCCTTTTTCCTCACAATGCTCCAGAATTTTGTCATCACAATGATCCATGACCGTGGCATCACAATGCTCCACGGCCCTTGTCATCACAATGCTCCAGAATTCTTGTCATCACAATGTTCCATGGACGTGTCATCACAAAGCTACATGACCCTGGTCATCACAGTTCTCCATGACCTTTGTCATCACAATGCTCTATGTCACTATTCATCACAATTCTCAATGACCACTTTAATCACTATGCTCGCTGACCATTTTCATCACATTTCTCTATTGTCATTACAATTCCCCATGGCCCCTTTCTTCACCATGCTCCATGATGCCTGTCATCACAATGCTCCATGGCTTTTGTTATCACAATGCGCCAGGACCAGTTTCATCACAACACTCCATCCCCCTTGTCATCACAGTGCATAATGAAAGCTTTCATTACAATGCTCCGTGACACTTGTCATCACAATGCTCCATGGCCTTTATCGTCACAATGCTCCCAGGCACTTTTCATCACGATGTTCCATGAAAACTTTCATCACATTGCTCCATGACCATTGTCATCACAATAGTCCATAGCCTTGTCAACACAATGCTGCATAATCCCTGTCATCACAATTCTCCATGACTGCTGTCATCACAATAATCCAGGACAATTTTCATAACAATGCTTCATGCCCCCAGTCATCACAGTGCTCCATGATACCTTTCATCACAATTCCTAGATGATCAATGTCATCACAATGCCCAATGACACCTGTCATCACAATTCGCTATGACCCTTGTCATCACAATACTCGATGAACCGTGTCATCACAGTGTTCCAGGACACATGTCATCACAATGATCCATTACTATTTTCATCACAATGCTCCAATACACCTGTCATCACAATGCTCCATGGCCCCTGTTATCATATTGCTCCATGATCTCTTTCATCACAATGCTCCATGACCACTGTCATCACCATACCTCAAGACGCCTGTCATCTCAATGCTCCATGGCTCTTTTCATCACAATGCCCCATGGGCCCTGTGATCACAATGCTCCATGCCCTTGTCATCAAAGTGCTCCAGAACTCTTGTCATCATAATGCTCCATGCCAATGTCATCAAAATGTCCCATGACACTTGTCATCACAATGCTCCATGGCTTATACCATCACAATTTTCCATGGCCCCTGTCATCACAATGCTCCATGCCCTTTTCATCAAAATGCTCCAGAACTCTTGTCATTATAATGCTCCATGCCAATGTCATCAAAATGCCCCATGACACTTGTCATCACAATGCTCCATGGCCTTTGTCATCACAATGTTCCATGGCCCCTGTCATCACAGTGCTCCATTATACCTTTCATCACAATTCTAGATGACCACTGTCATCACAATGCCCCATGACAGATGTCATAACAATTCGCCATGGTCCTTGTCATCACAATGCTCCATGAACCTTGTCATCACAAGGTTCCAGGACTCTTGTCATCACAGTGATCCATGATCACTTTCATCACAATGCTCCATGAAACCTGTCACCTCAATGCTCCATAGCCTTTGTATTCACAATGCTCCATGGCCCCTGTAATCACAGTGCTCCATGACCCCTTTCATCACAATGATCCAAGACCGCTCTCATTAGAATGCCCCATGACGCCTGCCACCACAAATCTCCAAGGCCTCTCTTACCAAAAAGCTCCATGATCCCTGTCAGTACAATGTTCGATGACACTTTTCATCACAATGCTCCATGACCCCTGTCATCACAAAGTTCTCTGCCCATATCATCACAATGCTCCTTGTCACCTTTCATCACAATGCTCCATGTCCTTTCATCACAATGCTCCATAATTCTTGTCATCGCAATGTTCCTTGACCGTGTCATCACAATGCTCCATGACCCTTGTCATCACAAAGCTCCATGACCCCTGTCATCACAATGATCCATGATTCCTTTCCTCACAGTGCTCCAGTACCCTTTTCATCACAATGCTCCAGGCCATTGTCAGCACAATGCTCCTTGGACCCTGTCATCAAAATGCTCCATCCCCTTTTCATCACAATGCTCCAGATATCCTATCATTACAATGCTCCATGCCCGTGTCAACACAATGCTTCATGACCCCTGTCATCAAAATGCTTTATGAACATTCTTATCACAATGTTCCATGACCCCTGTCATCAAAATGATCCATGACCGTTGTCATCACAATGCTGCATGATACCTTTCATCCCAATCCTCTGTGACTGCTGTCATCATAATGCTCCAGGACCATTTTCATCACAATGCTCCATGCCCCCTGTCATCACAGTGCCCCATAAGCCCTGTAATCCCAATGCTCCATGACCCTGTCATCACAATGCTACATGACCCCTGTCATCACATTGTTCCATGGCCTATGTATTCACAATGTTCCATGGACCCTGTAATCACACTGCTCCATGTTCCTTTTCAACACAATGCTCCATGACCCCTGTCATCACAATGTTCCATGAAAGTTGTCATCAAAATGCTCCATGACCCCGGTCACCACAAGGTTCCCTGCCCTTGTCATCACAATGGTACATGGCCTTGTCATCACAATGTTCCATGGCCTCTGTCATCACCATGCTCCATGGTCTTTCTCATCACAATGCTCTATGACCCCTGTCATCACAATGCTTGATGACCATTGTCATCACAATGCTCCAAGGTCCCTGTCATCACAATGCCTCATGGTCTTTGTAATCACAATGCTCAATGACCACTGTCATCACAATGCTCCATGCCGTTGTCATCACAATGCTCCATGGCCCCTGTAATCACAATGCTCCATGCGCTTGTCATCACAATGCTCCAGAACATTTGTCATCATAATGCTCCATTCCCGTGTCATCACATTGCTCAATGACACTTGTCATCAAAATGTTCCTTGGTCTTTGTCATCACAATGCTCCATGATCCCTGTCATCACAATGATCCCTGCCAATGTCATCACAATGCTCCATGTCTCCTGTAATCACAATGCTCCAAGCCCTTGTCATCACAATGCTCCAGTTCTGTTGTCATCACCATGCTTCATGCCAGTGTCATCACAATGCTCCATGAATCTTGTCTTCACAATGCTCCATGGCCCATGTCATCACAATGCTCCATGACCCCTGTGATCACAATGCTCTATGGCCTTTGTCATCACAGTGACACGTGACCCCCGTCAACACAATGCCTGATGAACCCTGACATCAAAATGCTAAATGGCACTTGTCATCACAATGCTATATGAAGCCTGTCATCACTATTCACCATGTCACTTGTTTTCACAATGCTCCATGCCCCCTGTAATCCCAGTACTCCATGACCCCTTTCATCACAATGCCCAATGCCACCTCTCATCACAATTCTCCATGGCATTTGTCATCACGATGCTCCATGACACCTGTCATCACAATGCTCCATGACACTTGTCATCACAATGCTCCATGGCCCCTCTCATTACTGTGCTCCATAATAACTTGAATCACATTTCTAGATGACCAGTGCCATCACAATGCCCCATGACATTGTCATCACAATTCGCCATGACCATTGGCATCACAATGCTCCATGAACCATGTCATCACAGGGTCCCAGGACACTTGTCATCACAATGATCCATTACCACTTTCATCACAATGCTCCATGACCACTGTCATCTCAATGTCCCATGGCCTTTGTATTCACAATGCTCCATGGCCCCTGTAATCACAGTGCGCCATAACACCTTTCATCGTAATGCTCCATGACCACTGCCATCTCAATGCCTCATGACGCCTGTCATCACAATTCTCCAAGGCCCCTCTCATCACAATGCTCCATGACACTTGTCATCACATTGCTCCATAACAACTGTCATCACAGTGTTCCCTGCCCATGTCATCACAATGCTCCATGTCCTCTATAATCACAATGCTCCAAGCCTTTTTCCTCACAATGCTCCAGAATTTTGTCATCACAATGATCCATGACCGTGGCATCACAATGCTCCACGGCCCGTGTCATCACAATGCTCCAGAATTCTTGTCATCACAATGTTCCATGGACGTGTCATCACAAAGCTACATGACCCTGATCATCACAGTTCTCCATGACCTTTGTCATCACAATGATCTATGTCACTATTCATCACAATTCTCAATGACCACTTTAATCACTATGCTCGCTGACCATTTTCATCACATTTCTCTATTGTCATTACAATTCCCCATGGCCCCTTTCTTCACCATGCTCCATGATGCCTGTCATCACAATGCTCCATGGCTTTTGTTATCACAATGCGCCAGGACCAGTTTCATCACAACACTCCATCCCCCTTGTCATCACAGTGCATAATGAAAGCTTTCATTACAATGCTCCGTGACACTTGTCATCACAATGCTCCATGGCCTTTATCGTCACAATGCTCCCAGGCACTTTTCATCACGATGTTCCATGAAAACTTTCATCACATTGCTCCATGACCATTGTCATCACAATAGTCCATAGCCTTGTCAACACAATGCTGCATAATCCCTGTCATCACAATTCTCCATGACTGCTGTCATCACAATAATCCAGGACAATTTTCATAACAATGCTTCATGCCCCCAGTCATCACAGTGCTCCATGATACCTTTCATCACAATTCCTAGATGATCAATGTCATCACAATGCCCAATGACACCTGTCATCACAATTCGCTATGACCCTTGTCATCACAATACTCGATGAACCGTGTCATCACAGTGTTCCAGGACACATGTCATCACAATGATCCATTACTATTTTCATCACAATGCTCCAATACACCTGTCATCACAATGCTCCATGGCCCCTGTTATCATATTGCTCCATGATCTCTTTCATCACAATGCTCCATGACCACTGTCATCACCATACCTCAAGACGCCTGTCATCTCAATGCTCCATGGCTCTTTTCATCACAATGCCCCATGGGTCCTGTGATCACAATGCTCCATGCCCTTGTCATCAAAGTGCTCCAGAACTCTTGTCATCATAATGCTCCATGCCAATGTCATCAAAATGTCCCATGACACTTGTCATCACAATGCTCCATGGCTTATACCATCACAATTTTCCATGGCCCCTGTCATCACAATGCTCCATGCCCTTTTCATCAAAATGCTCCAGAACTCTTGTCATTATAATGCTCCATGCCAATGTCATCAAAATGCCCCATGACACTTGTCATCACAATGCTCCATGGCCTTTGTCATCACAATGTTCCATGGCCCCTGTCATCACAGTGCTCCATTATACCTTTCATCACAATTCTAGATGACCACTGTCATCACAATGCCCCATGACAGATGTCATAACAATTCGCCATGGTCCTTGTCATCACAATGCTCCATGAACCTTGTCATCACAAGGTTCCAGGACTCTTGTCATCACAATGATCCATGATCACTTTCATCACAATGCTCCATGAAACCTGTCACCTCAATGCTCCATAGCCTTTGTATTCACAATGCTCCATGGCCCCTGTAATCACAGTGCTCCATGACCCCTTTCATCACAATGATCCAAGACCGCTCTCATTAGAATGCCCCATGACGCCTGCCACCACAAATCTCCAAGGCCTCTCTTACCAAAAAGCTCCATGATCCCTGTCAGTACAATGTTCGATGACACTTTTCATCACAATGCTCCATGACCCCTGTCATCACAAAGTTCTCTGCCCATATCATCACAATGCTCCTTGTCACCTTTCATCACAATGCTCCATGTCCTTTCATCACAATGCTCCATAATTCTTGTCATCGCAATGTTCCTTGACCGTGTCATCACAATGCTCCATGACCCTTGTCATCACAAAGCTCCATGACCCCTGTCATCACAATGATCCATGATTCCTTTCCTCACAGTGCTCCAGTACCCTTTTCATCACAATGCTCCAGGCCATTGTCAGCACAATGCTCCTTGGACCCTGTCATCAAAATGCTCCATCCCCTTTTCATCACAATGCTCCAGATATCCTATCATTACAATGCTCCATGCCCGTGTCAACACAATGCTTCATGACCCCTGTCATCAAAATGCTTTATGAATATTCTTATCACAATGTTCCATGACCCCTGTCATCAAAATGATCCATGACCGTTGTCATCACAATGCTGCATGATACCTTTCATCCCAATCCTCTGTGACTGCTGTCATCATAATGCTCCAGGACCATTTTCATCACAATGCTCCATGACCCCTGTCATCACAATGTTCCATGAAAGTTGTCATCAAAATGCTCCATGACCCCGGTCACCACAAGGTTCCCTGCCCTTGTCATCACAATGGTACATGGCCTTGTCATCACAATGTTCCATGGCCTCTGTCATCACCATGCTCCATGGTCTTTCTCATCACAATGCTCTATGACCCCTGTCATCACAATGCTTGATGACCATTGTCATCACAATGCTCCAAGGTCCCTGTCATCACAATGCCTCATGGTCTTTGTAATCACAATGCTCAATGACCACTGTCATCACAATGCTCCATGCCGTTGTCATCACAATGCTCCATGGCCCCTGTAATCACAATGCTCCATGCGCTTGTCATCACAATGCTCCAGAACATTTGTCATCATAATGCCCCATTCCCGTGTCATCACATTGCTCAATGACACTTGTCATCAAAATGTTCCTTGGTCTTTGTCATCACAATGCTCCATGATCCCTGTCATCACAATGATCCCTGCCAATGTCATCACAATGCTCCATGTCTCCTGTAATCACAATGCTCCATGCCCTTGTCATCACAATGCTCCAGTTCTGTTGTCATCACCATGCTTCATGCCAGTGTCATCACAATGCTCCATGAATCTTGTCTTCACAATGCTCCATGGCCCATGTCATCACAATGCTCCATGACCCCTGTGATCACAATGCTCTATGGCCTTTGTCATCACAATGACACGTGACCCCCGTCAACACAATGCCTGATGAACCCTGACATCAAAATGCTAAATGGCACTTGTCATCACAATGCTATATGAAGCCTGTCATCACTATTCACCATGTCACTTGTTTTCACAATGCTCCATGCCCCCTGTAATCCCAGTACTCCATGACCCCTTTCATCACAATGCCCAATGCCACCTCTCATCACAATTCTCCATGGCATTTGTCATCACGATGCTCCATGACACCTGTCATCACAATGCTCCATGACACTTGTCATCACAATGCTCCATGGCCCCTCTCATTACTGTGCTCCATAATAACTTGAATCACATTTCTAGATGACCAGTGCCATCACAATGCCCCATGACATTGTCATCACAATTCGCCATGACCATTGGCATCACAATGCTCCATGAACCATGTCATCACAGGGTCCCAGGACACTTGTCATCACAATGATCCATTACCACTTTCACCACAATGCTCCATGACCACTGTCATCTCAATGCCCCATGGCCTTTGTATTCACAATGCTCCATGGCCCCTGTAATCACAGTGCTCCATAACACCTTTCATCATAATGCTCCATGACCACTGCCATCTCAATGCCTCATGACGCCTGTCATCACAATTCTCCAAGGCCCCTCTCATCACAATGCTCCATGACACTTGTCATCACATTGCTCCATAACAACTGTCATCACAGTGTTCCCTGCCCATGTCATCACAATGCTCCATGTCCTCTATAATCACAATGCTCCAAGCCTTTTTCCTCACAATGCTCCAGAATTTTGTCATCACAATGATCCATGACCGTGGCATCACAATGCTCCACGGCCCTTGTCATCACAATGCTCCAGAATTCTTGTCATCACAATGTTCCATGGACGTGTCATCACAAAGCTACATGACCCTGGTCATCACAGTTCTCCATGACCTTTGTCATCACAATGCTCTATGTCACTATTCATCACAATTCTCAATGACCACTTTAATCACTATGCTCGCTGACCATTTTCATCACATTTCTCTATTGTCATTACAATTCCCCATGGCCCCTTTCTTCACCATGCTCCATGATGCCTGTCATCACAATGCTCCATGGCTTTTGTTATCACAATGCGCCAGGACCAGTTTCATCACAATACTCCATCCCCCTTGTCATCACAGTGCATAATGAAAGCTTTCATTACAATGCTCCGTGACACTTGTCATCACAATGCTCCATGGCCTTTATCGTCACAATGCTCCCAGGCACTTTTCATCACGATGTTCCATGAAAACTTTCATCACATTGCTCCATGACCATTGTCATCACAATAGTCCATAGCCTTGTCAACACAATGCTGCATAATCCCTGTCATCACAATTCTCCATGACTGCTGTCATCACAATAATCCAGGACAATTTTCATAACAATGCTTCATGCCCCCAGTCATCACAGTGCTCCATGATACCTTTCATCACAATTCCTAGATGATCAATGTCATCACAATGCCCAATGACACCTGTCATCACAATTCGCTATGACCCTTGTCATCACAATACTCGATGAACCGTGTCATCACAGTGTTCCAGGACACATGTCATCACAATGATCCATTACTATTTTCATCACAATGCTCCAATACACCTGTCATCACAATGCTCCATGGCCCCTGTTATCATATTGCTCCATGATCTCTTTCATCACAATGCTCCATGACCACTGTCATCACCATACCTCAAGACGCCTGTAATCTCAATGCTCCATGGCTCTTTTCATCACAATGCCCCATGGGCCCTGTGATCACAATGCTCCATGCCCTTGTCATCAAAGTGCTCCAGAACTCTTGTCATCATAATGCTCCATGCCAATGTCATCAAAATGTCCCATGACACTTGTCATCACAATGCTCCATGGCTTATACCATCACAATTTTCCATGGCCCCTGTCATCACAATGCTCCATGCCCTTTTCATCAAAATGCTCCAGAACTCTTGTCATTATAATGCTCCATGCCAATGTCATCAAAATGCCCCATGACACTTGTCATCACAATGCTCCATGGCCTTTGTCATCACAATGTTCCATGGCCCCTGTCATCACAGTGCTCCATTATACCTTTCATCACAATTCTAGATGACCACTGTCATCACAATGCCCCATGACAGATGTCATAACAATTCGCCATGGTCCTTGTCATCACAATGCTCCATGAACCTTGTCATCACAAGGTTCCAGGACTCTTGTCATCACAGTGATCCATGATCACTTTCATCACAATGCTCCATGAAACCTGTCACCTCAATGCTCCATAGCCTTTGTATTCACAATGCTCCATGGCCCCTGTAATCACAGTGCTCCATGACCCCTTTCATCACAATGATCCAAGACCGCTCTCATTAGAATGCCCCATGACGCCTGCCACCACAAATCTCCAAGGCCTCTCTTACCAAAAAGCTCCATGATCCCTGTCAGTACAATGTTCGATGACACTTTTCATCACAATGCTCCATGACCCCTGTCATCACAAAGTTCTCTGCCCATATCATCACAATACTCCTTGTCACCTTTCATCACAATGCTCCATGTCCTTTCATCACAATGCTCCATAATTCTTGTCATCGCAATGTTCCTTGACCGTGTCATCACAATGCTCCATGACCCTTGTCATCACAAAGCTCCATGACCCCTGTCATCACAATGATCCATGATTCCTTTCCTCACAATGCTCCAGTACCCTTTTCATCACAATGCTCCAGGCCATTGTCAGCACAATGCTCCTTGGACCCTGTCATCAAAATGCTCCATCCCCTTTTCATCACAATGCTCCAGATATCCTATCATTACAATGCTCCATGCCCGTGTCAACACAATGCTTCATGACCCCTGTCATCAAAATGCTTTATGAATATTCTTATCACAATGTTCCATGACCCCTGTCATCAAAATGATCCATGACCGTTGTCATCACAATGCTGCATGATACCTTTCATCCCAATCCTCTGTGACTGCTGTCATCATAATGCTCCAGGACCATTTTCATCACAATGCTCCATGCCCCCTGTCATCACAGTGCCCCATAAGCCCTGTAATCCCAATGCTCCATGACCCTGTCATCACAATGCTACATGACCCCTGTCATCACATTGTTCCATGGCCTATGTATTCACAATGTTCCATGGACCCTGTAATCACACTGCTCCATGTTCCTTTTCAACACAATGCTCCATGACCCCTGTCATCACAATGTTCCATGAAAGTTGTCATCAAAATGCTCCATGACCCCGGTCACCACAAGGTTCCCTGCCCTTGTCATCACAATGGTACATGGCCTTGTCATCACAATGTTCCATGGCCTCTGTCATCACCATGCTCCATGGTCTTTCTCATCACAATGCTCTATGACCCCTGTCATCACAATGCTTGATGACCATTGTCATCACAATGCTCCAAGGTCCCTGTCATCACAATGCCTCATGGTCTTTGTAATCACAATGCTCAATGACCACTGTCATCACAATGCTCCATGCCGTTGTCATCACAATGCTCCATGGCCCCTGTAATCACAATGCTCCATGCGCTTGTCATCACAATGCTCCAGAACATTTGTCATCATAATGCTCCATTCCCGTGTCATCACATTGCTCAATGACACTTGTCATCAAAATGTTCCTTGGTCTTTGTCATCACAATGCTCCATGATCCCTGTCATCACAATGATCCCTGCCAATGTCATCACAATGCTCCATGTCTCCTGTAATCACAATGCTCCATGCCCTTGTCATCACAATGCTCCAGTTCTGTTGTCATCACCATGCTTCATGCCAGTGTCATCACAATGCTCCATGAATCTTGTCTTCACAATGCTCCATGGCCCATGTCATCACAATGCTCCATGACCCCTGTGATCACAATGCTCTATGGCCTTTGTCATCACAATGACACGTGACCCCCGTCAACACAATGCCTGATGAACCCTGACATCAAAATGCTAAATGGCACTTGTCATCACAATGCTATATGAAGCCTGTCATCACTATTCACCATGTCACTTGTTTTCACAATGCTCCATGCCCCCTGTAATCCCAGTACTCCATGACCCCTTTCATCACAATGCCCAATGCCACCTCTCATCACAATTCTCCATGGCATTTGTCATCACGATGCTCCATGACACCTGTCATCACAATGCTCCATGACACTTGTCATCACAATGCTCCATGGCCCCTCTCATTACTGTGCTCCATAATAACTTGAATCACATTTCTAGATGACCAGTGCCATCACAATGCCCCATGACATTGTCATCACAATTCGCCATGACCATTGGCATCACAATGCTCCATGAACCATGTCATCACAGGGTCCCAGGACACTTGTCATCACAATGATCCATTACCACTTTCATCACAATGCTCCATGACCACTGTCATCTCAATGTCCCATGGCCTTTGTATTCACAATGCTCCATGGCCCCTGTAATCACAGTGCTCCATAACACCTTTCATCATAATGCTCCATGACCACTGCCATCTCAATGCCTCATGACGCATGTCATCACAATTCTCCAAGGCCCCTCTCATCACAATGCTCCATGACACTTGTCATCACATTGCTCCATAACAACTGTCATCACAGTGTTCCCTGCCCATGTCATCACAATGCTCCATGTCCTCTATAATCACAATGCTCCAAGCCTTTTTCCTCACAATGCTCCAGAATTTTGTCATCACAATGATCCATGACCGTGGCATCACAATGCTCCACGGCCCTTGTCATCACAATGCTCCAGAATTCTTGTCATCACAATGTTCCATGGACGTGTCATCACAAAGCTACATGACCCTGGTCATCACAGTTCTCCATGACCTTTGTCATCACAATGCTCTATGTCACTATTCATCACAATTCTCAATGACCACTTTAATCACTATGCTCGCTGACCATTTTCATCACATTTCTCTATTGTCATTACAATTCCCCATGGCCCCTTTCTTCACCATGCTCCATGATGCCTGTCATCACAATGCTCCATGGCTTTTGTTATCACAATGCGCCAGGACCAGTTTCATCACAACACTCCATCCCCCTTGTCATCACAGTGCATAATGAAAGCTTTCATTACAATGCTCTGTGACACTTGTCATCACAATGCTCCATGGCCTTTATCGTCACAATGCTCCCAGGCACTTTTCATCACGATGTTCCATGAAAACTTTCATCACATTGCTCCATGACCATTGTCATCACAATAGTCCATAGCCTTGTCAACACAATGCTGCATAATCCCTGTCATCACAATTCTCCATGACTGCTGTCATCACAATAATCCAGGACAATTTTCATAACAATGCTTCATGCCCCCAGTCATCACAGTGCTCCATGATACCTTTCATCACAATTCCTAGATGATCAATGTCATCACAATGCCCAATGACACCTGTCATCACAATTCGCTATGACCCTTGTCATCACAATACTCGATGAACCGTGTCATCACAGTGTTCCAGGACACATGTCATCACAATGATCCATTACTATTTTCATCACAATGCTCCAATACACCTGTCATCACAATGCTCCATGGCCCCTGTTATCATATTGCTCCATGATCTCTTTCATCACAATGCTCCATGACCACTGTCATCACCATACCTCAAGACGCCTGTCATCTCAATGCTCCATGGCTCTTTTCATCACAATGCCCCATGGGCCCTGTGATCACAATGCTCCATGCCCTTGTCATCAAAATGCTCCAGAACTCTTGTCATCATAATGCTCCATGCCAATGTCATCAAAATGTCCCATGACATTTGTCATCACAATGCTCCATGGCTTATACCATCACAATTTTCCATGGCCCCTGTCATCACAATGCTCCATGCCCTTTTCATCAAAATGCTCCAGAACTCTTGTCATTATAATGCTCCATGCCAATGTCATCAAAATGCCCCATGACACTTGTCATCACAATGCTCCATGGCCTTTGTCATCACAATGTTCCATGGCCCCTGTCATCACAGTGCTCCATTATACCTTTCATCACAATTCTAGATGACCACTGTCATCACAATGCCCCATGACAGATGTCATAACAATTCGCCATGGTCCTTGTCATCACAATGCTCCATGAACCTTGTCATCACAAGGTTCCAGGACTCTTGTCATCACAGTGATCCCTGATCACTTTCATCACAATGCTCCATGAAACCTGTCACCTCAATGCTCCATAGCCTTTGTATTCACAATGCTCCATGGCCCCTGTAATCACAGTGCTCCATGACCCCTTTCATCACAATGATCCAAGACCGCTCTCATTAGAATGCCCCATGACGCCTGCCACCACAAATCTCCAAGGCCTCTCTTACCAAAAAGCTCCATGATCCCTGTCAGTACAATGTTCGATGACACTTTTCATCACAATGCTCCATGACCCCTGTCATCACAAAGTTCTCTGCCCATATCATCACAATGCTCCTTGTCACCTTTCATCACAATGCTCCATGTCCTTTCATCACAATGCTCCATAATTCTTGTCATCGCAATGTTCCTTGACCGTGTCATCACAATGCTCCATGACCCTTGTCATCACAAAGCTCCATGACCCCTGTCATCACAATGATCCATGATTGCTTTCCTCACAGTGCTCCAGTACCCTTTTCATCACAATGCTCCATGCCATTGTCAGCACAATGCTCCTTGGACCCTGTCATCAAAATGCTCCATCCCCTTTTCATCACAATGCTCCAGATATCCTATCATTACAATGCTCCATGCCCGTGTCAACAGAATGCTTCATGACCCCTGTCATCAAAATGCTTTATGAACATTCTTATCACAATGTTCCATGACCCCTGTCATCAAAATGATCCATGACCGTTGTCATCACAATGCTGCATGATACCTTTCATCCCAATCCTCTGTGACTGCTGTCATCATAATGCTCCAGGACCATTTTCATCACAATGCTCCATGCCCCCTGTCATCACAGTGCCCCATAAGCCCTGTAATCCCAATGCTCCATGACCCTGTCATCACAATGCTACATGACCCCTGTCATCACATTGTTCCATGGCCTATGTATTCACAATGTTCCATGGACCCTGTAATCACACTGCTCCATGTTCCTTTTCCACACAATGCTCCATGACCCCTGTCATCACAATGTTCCATGAAAGTTGTCATCAAAATGCTCCATGACCCTGGTCACCACAAGGTTCCCTGCGCTTGTCATCACAATGCTACATGGCCTTGTCATCACAATGTTCCATGGCCTCTGTCATCACCATGCTCCATGGTCTTTCTCATCACAATGCTCTATGACCCCTGTCATCACAATGCTTGATGACCATTGTCATCACAATGCTCCAAGGTCCCTGTCATCACAATGCCTCATGGTCTTTGTAATCACAATGCTCAATGACCACTGTCATCACAATGCTCCATGCCGTTGTCATCACAATGCTCCATGGCCCCTGTAATCACAATGCTCCATGCGCTTGTCATCACAATGCTCCAGAACATTTGTCATCATAATGCTCCATTCCCGTGTCATCACATTGCTCAATGACACTTGTCATCAAAATGTTCCTTGGTCTTTGTCATCACAATGCTCCATGATCCCTGTCATCACAATGATCCCTGCCAATGTCATCACAATGCTCCATGTCTCCTGTAATCACAATGCTCCATGCCCTTGTCATCACAGTGCTCCAGTTCTGTTGTCATCACCATGCTTCATGCCAGTGTCATCACAATGCTCCATGAATCTTGTCTTCACAATGCTCCATGGCCCATGTCATCACAATGCTCCATGACCCCTGTGATCACAATGCTCTATGGCCTTTGTCATCACAGTGACACATGACCCCCGTCAACACAATGCCTGATGAACCCTGACATCAAAATGCTAAATGGCACTTGTCATCACAATGCTATATGAAGCCTGTCATCACTATTCACCATGTCACTTGTTTTCACAATGCTCCATGCCCCCTGTAATCCCAGTACTCCATGACCCCTTTCATCACAATGCCCAATGCCACCTCTCATCACAATTCTCCATGGCATTTGTCATCACGATGCTCCATGACACCTGTCATCACAATGCTCCATGACACTTGTCATCACAATGCTCCATGGTCCCTCTCATTACTGTGCTCCATAATAACTTGAATCACATTTCTAGATGACCAGTGCCATCACAATGCCCCATGACATTGTCATCACAATTCGCCATGACCATTGGCATCACAATGCTCCATGAACCATGTCATCACAGGGTCCCAGGACACTTGTCATCACAATGATCCATTACCACTTTCATCACAATGCTCCATGACCACTGTCATCTCAATGCCCCATGGCCTTTGTATTCACAATGCTCCATGGCCCCTGTAATCACAGTGCTCCATAACACCTTTCATCATAATGCTCCATGACCACTGCCATCTCAATGCCTCATGACGCCTGTCATCACAATTCTCTAAGGCCCCTCTCATCACAATGCTCCATGACACTTGTCATCACATTGCTCCATAACAACTGTCATCACAGTGTTCCCTGCCCATGTCATCACAATGCTCCATGTCCTCTATAATCACAATGCTCCAAGCCTTTTTCCTCACAATGCTCCAGAATTTTGTCATCACAATGATCCATGACCGTGGCATCACAATGCTCCACGGCCCTTGTCATCACAATGCTCCAGAATTCTTGTCATCACAATGTTCCATGGACGTGTCATCACAAAGCTACATGACCCTGGTCATCACAGTTCTCCATGACCTTTGTCATCACAATGCTCTATGTCACTATTCATCACAATTCTCAATGACCACTTTAATCACTATGCTCGCTGACCATTTTCATCACATTTCTCTATTGTCATTACAATTCCCCATGGCCCCTTTCTTCACCATGCTCCATGATGCCTGTCATCACAATGCTCCATGGCTTTTGTTATCACAATGCGCCAGGACCAGTTTCATCACAACACTCCATCCCCCTTGTCATCACAGTGCATAATGAAAGCTTTCATTACAATGCTCCGTGACACTTGTCATCACAATGCTCCATGGCCTTTATCGTCACAATGCTCCCAGGCACTTTTCATCACGATGTTCCATGAAAACTTTCATCACATTGCTCCATGACCATTGTCATCACAATAGTCCATAGCCTTGTCAACACAATGCTGCATAATCCCTGTCATCACAATTCTCCATGACTGCTGTCATCACAATAATCCAGGACAATTTTCATAACAATGCTTCATGCCCCCAGTCATCACAGTGCTCCATGATACCTTTCATCACAATTCCTAGATGATCAATGTCATCACAATGCCCAATGACACCTGTCATCACAATTCGCTATGACCCTTGTCATCACAATACTCGATGAACCGTGTCATCACAGTGTTCCAGGACACATGTCATCACAATGATCCATTACTATTTTCATCACAATGCTCCAATACACCTGTCATCACAATGCTCCATGGCCCCTGTTATCATATTGCTCCATGATCTCTTTCATCACAATGCTCCATGACCACTGTCATCACCATACCTCAAGACGCCTGTCATCTCAATGCTCCATGGCTCTTTTCATCACAATGCCCCATGGGCCCTGTGATCACAATGCTCCATGCCCTTGTCATCAAAGTGCTCCAGAACTCTTGTCATCATAATGCTCCATGCCAATGTCATCAAAATGTCCCATGACACTTGTCATCACAATGCTCCATGGCTTATACCATCACAATTTTCCATGGCCCCTGTCATCACAATGCTCCATGCCCTTTTCATCAAAATGCTCCAGAACTCTTGTCATTATAATGCTCCATGCCAATGTCATCAAAATGCCCCATGACACTTGTCATCACAATGCTCCATGGCCTTTGTCATCACAATGTTCCATGGCCCCTGTCATCACAGTGCTCCATTATACCTTTCATCACAATTCTAGATGACCACTGTCATCACAATGCCCCATGACAGATGTCATAACAATTCGCCATGGTCCTTGTCATCACAATGCTCCATGAACCTTGTCATCACAAGGTTCCAGGACTCTTGTCATCACAGTGATCCATGATCACTTTCATCACAATGCTCCATGAAACCTGTCACCTCAATGCTCCATAGCCTTTGTATTCACAATGCTCCATGGCCCCTGTAATCACAGTGCTCCATGACCCCTTTCATCACAATGATCCAAGACCGCTCTCATTAGAATGCCCCATGACGCCTGCCACCACAAATCTCCAAGGCCTCTCTTACCAAAAAGCTCCATGATCCCTGTCAGTACAATGTTCGATGACACTTTTCATCACAATGCTCCATGACCCCTGTCATCACAAAGTTCTCTGCCCATATCATCACAATACTCCTTGTCACCTTTCATCACAATGCTCCATGTCCTTTCATCACAATGCTCCATAATTCTTGTCATCGCAATGTTCCTTGACCGTGTCATCACAATGCTCCATGACCCTTGTCATCACAAAGCTCCATGACCCCTGTCATCACAATGATCCATGATTCCTTTCCTCACAATGCTCCAGTACCCTTTTCATCACAATGCTCCAGGCCATTGTCAGCACAATGCTCCTTGGACCCTGTCATCAAAATGCTCCATCCCCTTTTCATCACAATGCTCCAGATATCCTATCATTACAATGCTCCATGCCCGTGTCAACACAATGCTTCATGACCCCTGTCATCAAAATGCTTTATGAATATTCTTATCACAATGTTCCATGACCCCTGTCATCAAAATGATCCATGACCGTTGTCATCACAATGCTGCATGATACCTTTCATCCCAATCCTCTGTGACTGCTGTCATCATAATGCTCCAGGACCATTTTCATCACAATGCTCCATGCCCCCTGTCATCACAGTGCCCCATAAGCCCTGTAATCCCAATGCTCCATGACCCTGTCATCACAATGCTACATGACCCCTGTCATCACATTGTTCCATGGCCTATGTATTCACAATGTTCCATGGACCCTGTAATCACACTGCTCCATGTTCCTTTTCAACACAATGCTCCATGACCCCTGTCATCACAATGTTCCATGAAAGTTGTCATCAAAATGCTCCATGACCCCGGTCACCACAAGGTTCCCTGCCCTTGTCATCACAATGGTACATGGCCTTGTCATCACAATGTTCCATGGCCTCTGTCATCACCATGCTCCATGGTCTTTCTCATCACAATGCTCTATGACCCCTGTCATCACAATGCTTGATGACCATTGTCATCACAATGCTCCAAGGTCCCTGTCATCACAATGCCTCATGGTCTTTGTAATCACAATGCTCAATGACCACTGTCATCACAATGCTCCATGCCGTTGTCATCACAATGCTCCATGGCCCCTGTAATCACAATGCTCCATGCGCTTGTCATCACAATGCTCCAGAACATTTGTCATCATAATGCTCCATTCCCGTGTCATCACATTGCTCAATGACACTTGTCATCAAAATGTTCCTTGGTCTTTGTCATCACAATGCTCCATGATCCCTGTCATCACAATGATCCCTGCCAATGTCATCACAATGCTCCATGTCTCCTGTAATCACAATGCTCCATGCCCTTGTCATCACAATGCTCCAGTTCTGTTGTCATCACCATGCTTCATGCCAGTGTCATCACAATGCTCCATGAATCTTGTCTTCACAATGCTCCATGGCCCATGTCATCACAATGCTCCATGACCCCTGTGATCACAATGCTCTATGGCCTTTGTCATCACAATGACACGTGACCCCCGTCAACACAATGCCTGATGAACCCTGACATCAAAATGCTAAATGGCACTTGTCATCACAATGCTATATGAAGCCTGTCATCACTATTCACCATGTCACTTGTTTTCACAATGCTCCATGCCCCCTGTAATCCCAGTACTCCATGACCCCTTTCATCACAATGCCCAATGCCACCTCTCATCACAATTCTCCATGGCATTTGTCATCACGATGCTCCATGACACCTGTCATCACAATGCTCCATGACACTTGTCATCACAATGCTCCATGGCCCCTCTCATTACTGTGCTCCATAATAACTTGAATCACATTTCTAGATGACCAGTGCCATCACAATGCCCCATGACATTGTCATCACAATTCGCCATGACCATTGGCATCACAATGCTCCATGAACCATGTCATCACAGGGTCCCAGGACACTTGTCATCACAATGATCCATTACCACTTTCATCACAATGCTCCATGACCACTGTCATCTCAATGTCCCATGGCCTTTGTATTCACAATGCTCCATGGCCCCTGTAATCACAGTGCTCCATAACACCTTTCATCATAATGCTCCATGACCACTGCCATCTCAATGCCTCATGACGCCTGTCATCACAATTCTCCAAGGCCCCTCTCATCACAATGCTCCATGACACTTGTCATCACATTGCTCCATAACAACTGTCATCACAGTGTTCCCTGCCCATGTCATCACAATGCTCCATGTCCTCTATAATCACAATGCTCCAAGCCTTTTTCCTCACAATGCTCCAGAATTTTGTCATCACAATGATCCATGACCGTGGCATCACAATGCTCCATGGCCCTTGTCATCACAATGCTCCAGAATTCTTGTCATCACAATGTTCCATGGACGTGTCATCACAAAGCTACATGACCCTGGTCATCACAGTTCTCCATGACCTTTGTCATCACAATGCTCTATGTCACTATTCATCACAATTCTCAATGACCACTTTAATCACTATGCTCGCTGACCATTTTCATCACATTTCTCTATTGTCATTACAATTCCCCATGGCCCCTTTCTTCACCATGCTCCATGATGCCTGTCATCACAATGCTCCATGGCTTTTGTTATCACAATGCGCCAGGACCAGTTTCATCACAACACTCCATCCCCCTTGTCATCACAGTGCATAATGAAAGCTTTCATTACAATGCTCCGTGACACTTGTCATCACAATGCTCCATGGCCTTTATCGTCACAATGCTCCCAGGCACTTTTCATCACGATGTTCCATGAAAACTTTCATCACATTGCTCCATGACCATTGTCATCACAATAGTCCATAGCCTTGTCAACACAATGCTGCATAATCCCTGTCATCACAATTCTCCATGACTGCTGTCATCACAATAATCCAGGACAATTTTCATAACAATGCTTCATGCCCCCAGTCATCACAGTGCTCCATGATACCTTTCATCACAATTCCTAGATGATCAATGTCATCACAATGCCCAATGACACCTGTCATCACAATTCGCTATGACCCTTGTCATCACAATACTCGATGAACCGTGTCATCACAGTGTTCCAGGACACATGTCATCACAATGATCCATTACTATTTTCATCACAATGCTCCAATACACCTGTCATCACAATGCTCCATGGCCCCTGTTATCATATTGCTCCATGATCTCTTTCATCACAATGCTCCATGACCACTGTCATCACCATACCTCAAGACGCCTGTCATCTCAATGCTCCATGGCTCTTTTCATCACAATGCCCCATGGGCCCTGTGATCACAATGCTCCATGCCCTTGTCATCAAAATGCTCCAGAACTCTTGTCATCATAATGCTCCATGCCAATGTCATCAAAATGTCCCATGACATTTGTCATCACAATGCTCCATGGCTTATACCATCACAATTTTCCATGGCCCCTGTCATCACAATGCTCCATGCCCTTTTCATCAAAATGCTCCAGAACTCTTGTCATTATAATGCTCCATGCCAATGTCATCAAAATGCCCCATGACACTTGTCATCACAATGCTCCATGGCCTTTGTCATCACAATGTTCCATGGCCCCTGTCATCACAGTGCTCCATTATACCTTTCATCACAATTCTAGATGACCACTGTCATCACAATGCCCCATGACAGATGTCATAACAATTCGCCATGGTCCTTGTCATCACAATGCTCCATGAACCTTGTCATCACAAGGTTCCAGGACTCTTGTCATCACAGTGATCCCTGATCACTTTCATCACAATGCTCCATGAAACCTGTCACCTCAATGCTCCATAGCCTTTGTATTCACAATGCTCCATGGCCCCTGTAATCACAGTGCTCCATGACCCCTTTCATCACAATGATCCAAGACCGCTCTCATTAGAATGCCCCATGACGCCTGCCACCACAAATCTCCAAGGCCTCTCTTACCAAAAAGCTCCATGATCCCTGTCAGTACAATGTTCGATGACACTTTTCATCACAATGCTCCATGACCCCTGTCATCACAAAGTTCTCTGCCCATATCATCACAATGCTCCTTGTCACCTTTCATCACAATGCTCCATGTCCTTTCATCACAATGCTCCATAATTCTTGTCATCGCAATGTTCCTTGACCGTGTCATCACAATGCTCCATGACCCTTGTCATCACAAAGCTCCATGACCCCTGTCATCACAATGATCCATGATTGCTTTCCTCACAGTGCTCCAGTACCCTTTTCATCACAATGCTCCAGGCCATTGTCAGCACAATGCTCCTTGGACCCTGTCATCAAAATGCTCCATCCCCTTTTCATCACAATGCTCCAGATATCCTATCATTACAATGCTCCATGCCCGTGTCAACAGAATGCTTCATGACCCCTGTCATCAAAATGCTTTATGAACATTCTTATCACAATGTTCCATGACCCCTGTCATCAAAATGATCCATGACCGTTGTCATCACAATGCTGCATGATACCTTTCATCCCAATCCTCTGTGACTGCTGTCATCATAATGCTCCAGGACCATTTTCATCACAATGCTCCATGCCCCCTGTCATCACAGTGCCCCATAAGCCCTGTAATCCCAATGCTCCATGACCCTGTCATCACAATGCTACATGACCCCTGTCATCACATTGTTCCATGGCCTATGTATTCACAATGTTCCATGGACCCTGTAATCACACTGCTCCATGTTCCTTTTCCACACAATGCTCCATGACCCCTGTCATCACAATGTTCCATGAAAGTTGTCATCAAAATGCTCCATGACCCTGGTCACCACAAGGTTCCCTGCCCTTGTCATCACAATGCTACATGGCCTTGTCATCACAATGTTCCATGGCCTCTGTCATCACCATGCTCCATGGTCTTTCTCATCACAATGCTCTATGACCCCTGTCATCACAATGCTTGATGACCATTGTCATCACAATGCTCCAAGGTCCCTGTCATCACAATGCCTCATGGTCTTTGTAATCACAATGCTCAATGACCACTGTCATCACAATGCTCCATGCCGTTGTCATCACAATGCTCCATGGCCCCTGTAATCACAATGCTCCATGCGCTTGTCATCACAATGCTCCAGAACATTTGTCATCATAATGCTCCATTCCCGTGTCATCACATTGCTCAATGACACTTGTCATCAAAATGTTCCTTGGTCTTTGTCATCACAATGCTCCATGATCCCTGTCATCACAATGATCCCTGCCAATGTCATCACAATGCTCCATGTCTCCTGTAATCACAATGCTCCATGCCCTTGTCATCACAGTGCTCCAGTTCTGTTGTCATCACCATGCTTCATGCCAGTGTCATCACAATGCTCCATGAATCTTGTCTTCACAATGCTCCATGGCCCATGTCATCACAATGCTCCATGACCCCTGTGATCACAATGCTCTATGGCCTTTGTCATCACAGTGACACATGACCCCCGTCAACACAATGCCTGATGAACCCTGACATCAAAATGCTAAATGGCACTTGTCATCACAATGCTATATGAAGCCTGTCATCACTATTCACCATGTCACTTGTTTTCACAATGCTCCATGCCCCCTGTAATCCCAGTACTCCATGACCCCTTTCATCACAATGCCCAATGCCACCTCTCATCACAATTCTCCATGGCATTTGTCATCACGATGCTCCATGACACCTGTCATCACAATGCTCCATGACACTTGTCATCACAATGCTCCATGGTCCCTCTCATTACTGTGCTCCATAATAACTTGAATCACATTTCTAGATGACCAGTGCCATCACAATGCCCCATGACATTGTCATCACAATTCGCCATGACCATTGGCATCACAATGCTCCATGAACCATGTCATCACAGGGTCCCAGGACACTTGTCATCACAATGATCCATTACCACTTTCATCACAATGCTCCATGACCACTGTCATCTCAATGCCCCATGGCCTTTGTATTCACAATGCTCCATGGCCCCTGTAATCACAGTGCTCCATAACACCTTTCATCATAATGCTCCATGACCACTGCCATCTCAATGCCTCATGACGCCTGTCATCACAATTCTCTAAGGCCCCTCTCATCACAATGCTCCATGACACTTGTCATCACATTGCTCCATAACAACTGTCATCACAGTGTTCCCTGCCCATGTCATCACAATGCTCCATGTCCTCTATAATCACAATGCTCCAAGCCTTTTTCCTCACAATGCTCCAGAATTTTGTCATCACAATGATCCATGACCGTGGCATCACAATGCTCCACGGCCCTTGTCATCACAATGCTCCAGAATTCTTGTCATCACAATGTTCCATGGACGTGTCATCACAAAGCTACATGACCCTGGTCATCACAGTTCTCCATGACCTTTGTCATCACAATGCTCTATGTCACTATTCATCACAATTCTCAATGACCACTTTAATCACTATGCTCGCTGACCATTTTCATCACATTTCTCTATTGTCATTACAATTCCCCATGGCCCCTTTCTTCACCATGCTCCATGATGCCTGTCATCACAATGCTCCATGGCTTTTGTTATCACAATGCGCCAGGACCAGTTTCATCACAACACTCCATCCCCCTTGTCATCACAGTGCATAATGAAAGCTTTCATTACAATGCTCCGTGACACTTGTCATCACAATGCTCCATGGCCTTTATCGTCACAATGCTCCCAGGCACTTTTCATCACGATGTTCCATGAAAACTTTCATCACATTGCTCCATGACCATTGTCATCACAATAGTCCATAGCCTTGTCAACACAATGCTGCATAATCCCTGTCATCACAATTCTCCATGACTGCTGTCATCACAATAATCCAGGACAATTTTCATAACAATGCTTCATGCCCCCAGTCATCACAGTGCTCCATGATACCTTTCATCACAATTCCTAGATGATCAATGTCATCACAATGCCCAATGACACCTGTCATCACAATTCGCTATGACCCTTGTCATCACAATACTCGATGAACCATGTCATCACAGTGTTCCAGGACACATGTCATCACAATGATCCATTACTATTTTCATCACAATGCTCCAATACACCTGTCATCACAATGCTCCATGGCCCCTGTTATCATATTGCTCCATGATCTCTTTCATCACAATGCTCCATGACCACTGTCATCACCATACCTCAAGACGCCTGTCATCTCAATGCTCCATGGCTCTTTTCATCACAATGCCCCATGGGCCCTGTGATCACAATGCTCCATGCCCTTGTCATCAAAGTGCTCCAGAACTCTTGTCATCATAATGCTCCATGCCAATGTCATCAAAATGTCCCATGACACTTGTCATCACAATGCTCCATGGCTTATACCATCACAATTTTCCATGGCCCCTGTCATCACAATGCTCCATGCCCTTTTCATCAAAATGCTCCAGAACTCTTGTCATTATAATGCTCCATGCCAATGTCATCAAAATGCCCCATGACACTTGTCATCACAATGCTCCATGGCCTTTGTCATCACAATGTTCCATGGCCCCTGTCATCACAGTGCTCCATTATACCTTTCATCACAATTCTAGATGACCACTGTCATCACAATGCCCCATGACAGATGTCATAACAATTCGCCATGGTCCTTGTCATCACAATGCTCCATGAACCTTGTCATCACAAGGTTCCAGGACTCTTGTCATCACAGTGATCCATGATCACTTTCATCACAATGCTCCATGAAACCTGTCACCTCAATGCTCCATAGCCTTTGTATTCACAATGCTCCATGGCCCCTGTAATCACAGTGCTCCATGACCCCTTTCATCACAATGATCCAAGACCGCTCTCATTAGAATGCCCCATGACGCCTGCCACCACAAATCTCCAAGGCCTCTCTTACCAAAAAGCTCCATGATCCCTGTCAGTACAATGTTCGATGACACTTTTCATCACAATGCTCCATGACCCCTGTCATCACAAAGTTCTCTGCCCATATCATCACAATGCTCCTTGTCACCTTTCATCACAATGCTCCATGTCCTTTCATCACAATGCTCCATAATTCTTGTCATCGCAATGTTCCTTGACCGTGTCATCACAATGCTCCATGACCCTTGTCATCACAAAGCTCCATGACCCCTGTCATCACAATGATCCATGATTCCTTTCCTCACAGTGCTCCAGTACCCTTTTCATCACAATGCTCCAGGCCATTGTCAGCACAATGCTCCTTGGACCCTGTCATCAAAATGCTCCATCCCCTTTTCATCACAATGCTCCAGATATCCTATCATTACAATGCTCCATGCCCGTGTCAACACAATGCTTCATGACCCCTGTCATCAAAATGCTTTATGAATATTCTTATCACAATGTTCCATGACCCCTGTCATCAAAATGATCCATGACCGTTGTCATCACAATGCTGCATGATACCTTTCATCCCAATCCTCTGTGACTGCTGTCATCATAATGCTCCAGGACCATTTTCATCACAATGCTCCATGCCCCCTGTCATCACAGTGCCCCATAAGCCCTGTAATCCCAATGCTCCATGACCCTGTCATCACAATGCTACATGACCCCTGTCATCACATTGTTCCATGGCCTATGTATTCACAATGTTCCATGGACCCTGTAATCACACTGCTCCATGTTCCTTTTCAACACAATGCTCCATGACCCCTGTCATCACAATGTTCCATGAAAGTTGTCATCAAAATGCTCCATGACCCCGGTCACCACAAGGTTCCCTGCCCTTGTCATCACAATGGTACATGGCCTTGTCATCACAATGTTCCATGGCCTCTGTCATCACCATGCTCCATGGTCTTTCTCATCACAATGCTCTATGACCCCTGTCATCACAATGCTTGATGACCATTGTCATCACAATGCTCCAAGGTCCCTGTCATCACAATGCCTCATGGTCTTTGTAATCACAATGCTCAATGACCACTGTCATCACAATGCTCCATGCCGTTGTCATCACAATGCTCCATGGCCCCTGTAATCACAATGCTCCATGCGCTTGTCATCACAATGCTCCAGAACATTTGTCATCATAATGCTCCATTCCCGTGTCATCACATTGCTCAATGACACTTGTCATCAAAATGTTCCTTGGTCTTTGTCATCACAATGCTCCATGATCCCTGTCATCACAATGATCCCTGCCAATGTCATCACAATGCTCCATGTCTCCTGTAATCACAATGCTCCATGCCCTTGTCATCACAGTGCTCCAGTTCTGTTGTCATCACCATGCTTCATGCCAGTGTCATCACAATGCTCCATGAATCTTGTCTTCACAATGCTCCATGGCCCATGTCATCACAATGCTCCTTGACCCCTGTGATCACAATGCTCTATGGCCTTTGTCATCACAGTGACACGTGACCCCCGTCAACACAATGCCTGATGAACCCTGACATCAAAATGCTAAATGGCACTTGTCATCACAATGCTATATGAAGCCTGTCATCACTATTCACCATGTCACTTGTTTTCACAATGCTCCATGCCCCCTGTAATCCCAGTACTCCATGACCCCTTTCATCACAATGCCCAATGCCACCTCTCATCACAATTCTCCATGGCATTTGTCATCACGATGCTCCATGACACCTGTCATCACAATGCTCCATGACACTTGTCATCACAATGCTCCATGGCCCCTCTCATTACTGTGCTCCATAATAACTTGAATCACATTTCTAGATGACCAGTGCCATCACAATGCCCCATGACATTGTCATCACAATTCGCCATGACCATTGTCATCACAATGCTCCATGAACCATGTCATCACAGGGTCCCAGGACACTTGTCATCACAATGATCCATTACCACTTTCATCACAATGCTCCATGACCACTGTCATCTCAATGCCCCATGGCCTTTGTATTCACAATGCTCCATGGCCCCTGTAATCACAGTGCTCCATAACACCTTTCATCGTAATGCTCCATGACCACTGCCATCTCAATGCCTCATGACGCCTGTCATCACAATTCTCCAAGGCCCCTCTCATCACAATGCTCCATGACACTTGTCATCACATTGCTCCATAACAACTGTCATCACAGTGTTCCCTGCCCATGTCATCACAATGCTCCATGTCCTCTATAATCACAATGCTCCAAGCCTTTTTCCTCACAATGCTCCAGAATTTTGTCATCACAATGATCCATGACCGTGGCATCACAATGCTCCACGGCCCTTGTCATCACAATGCTCCAGAATTCTTGTCATCACAATGTTCCATGGACGTGTCATCACAAAGCTACATGACCCTGGTCATCACAGTTCTCCATGACCTTTGTCATCACAATGCTCTATGTCACTATTCATCACAATTCTCAATGACCACTTTAATCACTATGCTCGCTGACCATTTTCATCACATTTCTCTATTGTCATTACAATTCCCCATGGCCCCTTTCTTCACCATGCTCCATGATGCCTGTCATCACAATGCTCCATGGCTTTTGTTATCACAATGCGCCAGGACCAGTTTCATCACAACACTCCATCCCCCTTGTCATCACAGTGCATAATGAAAGCTTTCATTACAATGCTCCGTGACACTTGTCATCACAATGCTCCATGGCCTTTATCGTCACAATGCTCCCAGGCACTTTTCATCACGATGTTCCATGAA
The DNA here is from genome assembly GCF_965194825.1 of Balaenoptera physalus. NCBI lineage: Eukaryota > Metazoa > Chordata > Mammalia > Artiodactyla > Balaenopteridae > Balaenoptera > Balaenoptera physalus. The sequence goes on along the minus strand of NW_028125943.1, from coordinate 1,352 downwards.
AACTTTCATCACATTGCTCCATGACCATTGTCATCACAATAGTCCATAGCCTTGTCAACACAATGCTGCATAATCCCTGTCATCACAATTCTCCATGACTGCTGTCATCACAATAATCCAGGACAATTTTCATAACAATGCTTCATGCCCCCAGTCATCACAGTGCTCCATGATACCTTTCATCACAATTCCTAGATGATCAATGTCATCACAATGCCCAATGACACCTGTCATCACAATTCGCTATGACCCTTGTCATCACAATACTCGATGAACCGTGTCATCACAGTGTTCCAGGACACATGTCATCACAATGATCCATTACTATTTTCATCACAATGCTCCAATACACCTGTCATCACAATGCTCCATGGCCCCTGTTATCATATTGCTCCATGATCTCTTTCATCACAATGCTCCATGACCACTGTCATCACCATACCTCAAGACGCCTGCCATCTCAATGCTCCATGGCTCTTTTCATCACAATGCCCCATGGGCCCTGTGATCACAATGCTCCATGCCCTTGTCATCAAAGTGCTCCAGAACTCTTGTCATCATAATGCTCCATGCCAATGTCATCAAAATGTCCCATGACACTTGTCATCACAATGCTCCATGGCTTATACCATCACAATTTTCCATGGCCCCTGTCATCACAATGCTCCATGCCCTTTTCATCAAAATGCTCCAGAACTCTTGTCATTATAATGCTCCATGCCAATGTCATCAAAATGCCCCATGACACTTGTCATCACAATGCTCCATGGCCTTTGTCATCACAATGTTCCATGGCCCCTGTCATCACAGTGCTCCATTATACCTTTCATCACAATTCTAGATGACCACTGTCATCACAATGCCCCATGACAGATGTCATAACAATTCGCCATGGTCCTTGTCATCACAATGCTCCATGAACCTTGTCATCACAAGGTTCCAGGACTCTTGTCATCACAGTGATCCATGATCACTTTCATCACAATGCTCCATGAAACCTGTCACCTCAATGCTCCATAGCCTTTGTATTCACAATGCTCCATGGCCCCTGTAATCACAGTGCTCCATGACCCCTTTCATCACAATGATCCAAGACCGCTCTCATTAGAATGCCCCATGACGCCTGCCACCACAAATCTCCAAGGCCTCTCTTACCAAAAAGCTCCATGATCCCTGTCAGTACAATGTTCGATGACACTTTTCATCACAATGCTCCATGACCCCTGTCATCACAAAGTTCTCTGCCCATATCATCACAATGCTCCTTGTCACCTTTCATCACAATGCTCCATGTCCTTTCATCACAATGCTCCATAATTCTTGTCATCGCAATGTTCCTTGACCGTGTCATC